>NW_014333019.1:299528-597623 GCF_000341935.2 Cephus cinctus
TTTTTCCCAAAAAAAAAAAAAAAAAAAAAAAAAATTCAGTCGACGAAAATATATTTTTGTACAATCCTAAGAGCAGAACTATTCATGTCTAGTATGTAGTATGAAATCTATAGAATCCGATGATCTTTGAAAAAAACTGTGAGAACCATTACTAAAATCTATCAGAAAACATTTAATTCGGTTACATCCAAAAAGAACCATTTATTTGTGATCTGCTGGAAGTTAATCTGCCAACTTCCCACGCATCCTACAAGCAAGGTATTCTTGATGTATTATAAACATATCAAGGTACTCATACGCATGACAATTTTCTATTCGAATAGTTCACTCGGTTCTCTGTGAACGATCGACTAAAACTTCTTACCGATGACTCGCTTACAGAGTCATTCAAGTTTTTGGTGTCGATCTGACCTGAACCAAAGGGCGGAGGTAATCTGATCAGAGAATAACCCGCCTAATAAGTTTCTTCGAAAATGATTAATCAGCTTCGTGGGATAGCCGGAAATAAGAAGCGAAATATATTCATGAGCATCGAAGAAACATTCGCATTGGCGAAACGAAGAGAAAAATACGAATTTCTACATCGAAACTCCCAACAACGTATATTAAACATATTTATGTAAGTCATCAGGAAATAATCGAGCAGCACGAACGCTCGCAGACCGGAACTACAGGATCTACATATTGAAACGTAAAATTGTATGTAAATAACTTCGTAATCGTATTAGCGTCATTGTTTTAATATTGCAACGGAGCAGTAAGATTTCATGTGAAACTTTTTTCCTTATAAAATAAACGTCTTGGCCTTTATCCTCCATACGGAATACGACTGCGATACCCGCTCGTAATCTCGTAACATTTTTCATTCTCTACGACAGGTAGCAAGAGGAAGTGTAAAGTGAAATATAAAAACGAGACGAAGAACTACTCACGTCCGATATTTTGAATCCTTCGAAAGACGAATGAATTTCCGTCGCACTTCAGCATCTTTCTCTCGTTTCGACGCCACCGAGCAAAATGAGTTTCCCCTTAATGGAGTTATTTCGCCTGCACCGACCCCGAGTCCAAAAAAAAGACTATTGAAAAAAGCATCAGCTCCCTCGCGGTAAAGTCATCCCAGCCAACCATTTGAAAGGAGCTTCAGAAATCTCCCTCCCCTCCCTTCCTCCAGCCACCTTGCTCCGGATAGATTATACATATATATACATATTACACGTAATCTGTATCATCCTTACGTTGATTCGTATCTATTATGAGAAAGTCGCTTTCACAGTATTCATGTACTCTACAAATACCTGATAATACATTATATCACGTGGGTAACGTAGAAACTGAGTATTCATGGGTTAACTGTTGAATCCACCTTACAGTATACAGCAGAGCATAGAAAATCCTAAGGTAGGATATATCCGATACGTCCCACTCATTTGACGCTTAATAATTTTCACATCGGGAACAACCTATCGATATAGATATTCGCCATAATGGTCTATGGCATATCCGTACCAGTATAGAACTCTCGAATCCATAGCGACGGAGAAAGCGTAGAACAACGCGTAAGAGTACGTCGAACAGACAGCTCGGTTGATCTTGTGTTTTGAAAAAATTATCAAAATACTCCTGAGAGTCACTCACCGTCATCCAGATACTCCTAATATCCTCAGGAACCCATCTCCTGAATTATAGGTCCCTTAAGCGGACAACGATACGGTATACTAAAGAAAACGATAAAAGAACGATAGAACGTCTATCCCTGAACTACGTCGCACTGTGAGTGACGCTACGAACTTCGAATATTTACAGCCCAATCCGAGTCGCCACCACATCGACTTCAGCCAAGCACTCGTGATCTTCGTTTGATGAGCCCTAAGAAGATCCTGGCATGTTTCGCTGTTGGGGTGACTGCAGTGCTATTTTCGGGACGCGGGGAATCACATCCACCTCTTCTCCCTTGAAATTCGGCTCCGTACCGCTCTGCAACCCCCGTGTGCTCTTTGATCGCGAAGACTCTTGTCGAAGTTTCCGCAAAGTTGACTTTCTAGGGTCTTTGCTTTGTTCTAACTGTCCCTCGGCCACCACAGCGCCAATTAAACTTTTACTAAATCCTCTCGGATTCGATTAATGAACTGGAGAACGTTTCTCAAGAGGGAAACGTTCGCCGCAGGTAAATAAATACAAATTATTAAAATATAATCAGTCCAACGCCACACGAACGTTTCCGTTTTTGCACACTCATTGTGCCTCACGAAGCAGCCGACTTCACCTATTTCATGACGTGCAACAAAATTCCACGTCACAATATATATATATATATAAATATATCACAAGGTGGTTTCCAAGACTTTTCTTGTTGTGTATTGGCAGTTATGAGGACTTTTGGTATTTTCCAGGGTGGACCTGGAAAAATCCTATATGTAACGTATACTTCCAGAGCCATTTGGCGGTACTCACACCGAATTTTCTAACAAAGTTTTGATGCCGGACACTCCGAGTTGTGATGAGCTAAGAAATTGTTCGTTAGGTTAGATTAAGTTAGAATTCCAATGCTACATGTCCCAAGGTCTAGTTTTTTTTTTAAAAAAAAACATTAGCTTGCTGTTGTGAATGCCGCATGGCCTGGAAACTGCCGCTTGACATATATATATGTATATATTACAGATTTAACTGTTCCTGATATACCAGACTGATTAACAGTAACGAGTAATCTCACCGTACATTAAGTATCGTTTAACTATCTTATCAAGATCATACGCAACGAGAGATTGAACGTTCGGATACGCAAATAATGATTAACATGAAACTTGTACAGAGAGTAAAGTCAGCTAATGACGTTGTGTCACGATCCCAAATACATGCATTATGAATGAATTTTCCTGCTAGTATAGTTACCACTACTTACCAAGTAGGGGTTGTAAGGAGCCAAAGTAGATAAGGGTTGAACTGGTTAAATGTTTGCGATCGCTTACAGACTCTGACACAGTTTGTCAAGTTGCCTGTAGTATGTACGGACTTATGTATGTATACATATATACATATCAATACTGATATATATATATATATATATATATATATAAGTCGTGTATGTGCACAGAGTCAACAGACTCGTAGAAGCAACAGACGAATTCTAAGTGCTTTCGGTGTATTGGATGTATAAGGGATTAAGAATATCTTGTGTCTTTATCCTTGTGCGGTAGGGGACGTTAACATTTAGCACAGTTCGGGATATCACCAATTGCAGAGGATGATGCGTAAGATTGAAAGGGTTGGTAAATTCCTAGGTTAGGGGTTGATGCTTCATACATCCAACTTCGAATGGCTGGTGTCAAAACGACGTACCCTCGTACCCCGAAGCAATTAAACCAAGACAGTACAGGGATGCGGCAATTCCCTCATGCTTTTATATTATCACGGAGTGAGATATTAAGGGTGGTGAGATTTCAAGAGGTGGAGTAGTAATGACTGTTCCTTGTACTGCAGGTGGGAGAGCAAGGGAGATATTGATTTTTTAGGTAAGAGGTATTTATCCCTGTAATCCGTGATGAAAAATAATTTTTTTTTTACCCTTAAGATATTTTCTGCAATTATTAATGATTTGTATAACACAATCAATATTTCAGACGAATACGTCCGAAAATTCTCGTCGTAAAGTCTTTTGATGAAATTATAGATAAGGAAAGTGGATATTTAATGGCGAATTGTGCTTGACGCAACATTATTTACTATAGCAGTTATAACGTATTGTACCTTTATGCCATAAAAATAATTATAAAAAAAAACTATAATATGAAATTCTTATTTACTAATGTAACGATAACAAGCATTGGGTTATGATAAATATGATAAATTCGATTAAAAAACGATAACTTTACGTGCATTCGATACAACAGCCAATTTGGTTCTGTACCATACAACACTTTACATAATACGTAATATCAATTCTTTCGTGGTCATATTTCTAGTTTATCTCGTGTTTGCTCGTTCAATTGTAAAATAACTCATCCTGAATCATCGATCGGTCCTGAAATATGGGATAACAATCTGCCAACGAGCCTCTGGAAGGTGACAGAGTTAAACTACATGACGGACACCCTTTTCATATCGTGCGATAAAGAAAAGCAGGGGAGAAAAAAAACAAGAGAAGAAAATACAAGATTAAAAAGAAATTCAAGATTGGAAAAAAGATCATCAGTCGATAACACGTAGTCGCGAAATAAAGAACTTCGACCATACCATTTTCCCTCGATTTTTCCATCTCGACAAAACCGCAAATCAAATCATTCGGCTTCCGTAAAGATTTCATAAAACCAACACGAGCGCCTCGTATCGTATTTGCCATTATGCGCAAAGAAAGAAAAGATTCGAGTATAAAAAATTTTACATTCGAGCGAAAAGGTGATTTTCCTTTAGACACAATTTCTTTCAACTCCCATGACTCCTCCTTTTTCACATATCCATAAAAGATATTTCGCAATGAACGTGTTACGTACTAAATCTGATTTGCCAATTAAAAAATTACGAAAACTGTTCAATTATTTGACAACGACGGACGACACACTGGACACCCGTAGTTCGCTTCCACGTGATCCAATGTATCTTCGAATAATCGACTATTTTATTAGGAGTGTGTAACCACGGGTCATCCAGAACTTGGAGAACATCGAGGGCGTGTAATGGAAATGAAAATAGAAACGATTCACCGCGATCGTTACCGGCAACACCGCTAGTCCTGATCCCATCGGGATCGTTCAGAGTACCCGGTATACGTGAAAGTGGACGAAGCGTCAATGTGCCGTGCGGTCGATAGCAGGTGGGAACCGTAATAAAGAAAAAAAGAAAAGAAAAGTAAGTTAAGAGAAAGATAAAGAAAGGAAAAGAAAGACATGAAAAAAGAAGAAAAAAAAAAGAAAAGAAAAACAATAAACGTCACGGTATAGTTGCACCTGAATTACCCGAGTCATATAAAAGCACATTTCGCCTCTTGCTCATATCCCCGTTGTGTCTGCTTCTCCAGCGCTTATCAAGATCGAGGTTAACAGTCCTGATAATATATAAGACAGCGAGGTCGGCACTGTCTAGTTATAAGATGCACTGTCGTTGTTCAGCAGTTGCGCAAGAACCACGCCGCTTAGTATTATGCCACCCGGATGTAGTTTCGTAGTCTCGTAGTTTCCAATAAATTGCTGGTTCAAGTCCTACGGAACTTGTGTAGCAAATACCCGAGTACGGGATATCGTTAAAGGACGCTGGGAGGAACGCTACTGGGAAAGTCCAACAGTCCGGAATGACCTTAGCAGTGGTTGACCCATTCTTAGAGTATTGGTATTTCGAATAAACAAAGCCCAATGGTCATACAGAAACTAATACCTTTGAGAACAAGTTGCGGAAGCTGCTACAAACTAGATTCTGTTCCAGCGCAGAACTATGAAGAAGGCAAACTTATTAGCCCGGGTAAAAACTTTAGATACGGGATGGATCACTTGATCGATCATTTTACATCGGCCGTATAAGATTCCGCACAGGTACTTTTAGTGAGACTGAGCCGTACATCAGTTTATTTATGTTACACAGCAGATCACACTTATTTTCTTGGATCTGTTCCGCAGTCTAAAGTTATCCTTCGTATTAGAAATGAAGTACGGAAAAGTCTCATTAGACGTATCTGTGCGGTATCTTACATGGACCATGTAAAATGATCGATCAGTGATCCGTCCAGTATCCACAATATTTAGCCATAAAACGTTTCATAAGAAATATGAAAAATATGAGTAAAGCGGCAGATATCCTTCCTATAAGATTCATAGGGTTTCTTTTTATTCTGAAAAGTCACAGAATGCGAGTATATGCCTATAGTATTAGGTTCCTATACATACTATATAATATATAAGGTATCACGGAATACCTTGAAATTGTATACTATACAATTTTATACTATATAGCTATATCTAGAAACGTTCTTGACTCACAGTATAATATCTGATATTGTTTACTTAGACAACATCCTCCAGATATTGTTTGTTAGTCACATATGTACATTATACAGTATCGATATGAGCCTACCCTACCATATACCTGAAAAGGAAACGATAAGAACGGATAAGCCTGCCGGATTTTATTGGAGAAGCTTCGCAGCTTCAATGTAAAATCTTTCTATTTACGTAGTGCAGATAAACGAGAAAGCAGACAAACAAATTTCAAGTATATTCGCTTATGTATGATATCCTGTAGCAAGAACGTAGTGGTATGTCGATCTAGGAAGAGAATCAGCTTTCGGATACTTGTAGATGCTGAGAATAAACATAATCTGTTGTATAAGAATTTTCTATAAATTTGATATTCCTTTGGAGAAAGTTCATTTCCGAATTTTAGAAATCCGACGGTAATAATACAATAATATTTGCAGTACGTGTCTACAATAATGGTATAGTCAGTTATACATTAGAAAATTACGATAAGGTTACCAGTTTCTATGCGAACGTTGAAATCCAGGTGATAAGAAAAAAATATTAAACCGATATCAACGCAATCGGAAGTATCAAAACAAATTGAGATCTTCGAGATTTCATAACTAATAAATATGACGATAAGATATCCATTGGTATATAATTATGGTATGATAAAATTTTGAATATCGGTATTCAGTGTATATATGTGAAGATGAATTTCCTGAAATTAATTATTACATGAAAAGTCCTTCTTTGGGGGAAATTATATGATTACAGTCATTATAAGTAACTCTTGTGCAATTCTATTTAAAATACATCCGTATTTGCCTTTAGAGTAAAATCTGAATGTGGCTGCAATACCTACTGGCTCATATTGTCCTTAACAAGACAATATGACAATGCATTAATAGCCATTGTATACGTAATGTATGCACCCAATTCTCTCCCGTATAACATTCTAGCGTTGATACACATAATTACTTATGAAATATTAAATGCTCATCAAACGCGTTAATTATTCGTAGTGGACTCCCGCAGTGTCTTACAATCGATAAATCTACATACAATTTTACTAGACTGCATGTAAATGCATAAAACAGCTATTCAGGTAGAGAATTCATATTCTGATAACATATCGTGAAAACGCGCAGTTCGGCGTAAGGATCAAAGTTAGGTCATAAACATGTCAGCATACGGCAAAGTAATATGCAAACCGTATTAAAGGATTTGCGAGAACGAGAAAGAAAAAAAAAGAATATGTGTGACTGATGCATTGAAATTATGAGAAATAATCATAATAATTTATAATCAGCTTCCGTGGGAATTCATACAGGCTATTCTTAGCCACAGCTACACGGCTTGAGTGCTTCGATGCATCCATTAGCATAGATTCATACATATTTAGGTATACTCGGTAAAGCTCATAATGCTTACCCTTAATCCATAAGCTGGAAAGCTGTGTTGTATTATTAATTTTGCGCATCCAGTGCAGAAGTGACATTTGTGCACAATACATAATTAACGGAGTCCCATCTATTGTGTGTGGCAGGAAAATTTTATCTTCGAAATCCATTTATTCCTTTTCCAGTCCTTATCCAGCGAACGTGTTTGCTGGTCATCATTCCTAGATAGAGACACATGACTGAGATTCTACAGAAGGTCTGTTGAGCTTGCATGGTCATTTGATTATGAGTGCAGTATTATTATTTCTTTCGACCTGACTATGCCAATTTAATACTAAGCCGTCTTTATCGTGTTTTTTTGCAAAAATGGTAGAAGCAACTACATTATTTTTGGTGCAATTAAATAGCATTTTATAAGCGAAATATTGTTATATTTATTTCAAGCTGTTCTGCTAACTTGACCTTGCCAGGTCAACAGACTTACCTACAGAGATGATTTGTAGAGCTCTCATAATCGATAATTCGTTTCTATGTTGTTTTTTGATCAAACGAAATAATTCTTCATTTATGTGAAATACAACAGTACTTTGCAAACTGAGCGACGGACTTATCTTGGAAACACGTTGGAAATTTCGCAATGTAGGATTGGAATGTTTTTTGCCCAAAACAATAGCTTTGACTGGGCCATTGTTAGAAAATGAGAGCCCATATTTCTAGTGAACGTACATGCACATCTGTGTATTTGGTAGAAATGAAATATGTATGACTAGTAGTGCATGAAGTTTTATGCAGAAGCATTAGAGGAATTATTTTTAAGTGTAAAAACGATTAATTTTAAAATAAACATTTTATATCTTATATATCTTTCATACTCCATTGTTATAGAAAAAAATGTACATGGACACAACGGCTTTGCGAGGAAACATGTTAACTTTTAAACACTCATATTTTCCTAAACAACACATCCCACATTCACAACACAATCTGTTTATCTAATAAAATTAAAAAGAAAAGGTACTTTTTTCATTAGGCGGCCTGATTTATATTTTTTGGCAATATGCTTAAGTTAAGTCCTTAAAAGAAGGTACTATTATCATAGCAGTTATTAGTATGTCGTTATATAATCGGTATCTGCCTCTACATGAATCTGAACTTTCGAAATCCATTAAGCCAAAAATTCATCATCCTAATCACTTTTCAACGAGCCATCAAATGGCCATATAACGATCCTCATAAATATTTCTATGAAAACCGAGCCAGTCTCTTACGCGCTAGTGAATCTTGGCTCATAAAATCTTAAAGTCTCCTCACGCGCACGGTCGAATATCGACGAATAAACGAATGAACTTCTTTTTTTTATTTCACCTTGCAAACTTCAATCGAAGCTCATCCCATCAAAGTTAACTATTGCAATATACTCAATTAATTTGAGACAATGAATAAAGACAGAAAATAGTTTTACTTAAAAGTTACTCCAACTAAGAGACTCTGAATGCAAGTTTTCAATTACGAATATGCCTGGTACTAATGTCTAACGATAAGTCTATTACAAGTAATTTAAACACAAAATTTACACTTGATATGAATATATCGAAACCACGATTTACACTTTGTATTAACCACCTTGCAGTTTTATTTTATAGTATAGTATATGTATACTTCAATAGCATGCATTTACCCCGAGTATACTCGGGATAACGCTCAAGGGGGTTAAATTCGACAGGTCATTTTCAATAACAGTTAAATGGACACATAATCGTAATAGTGACTCCGTGAATCCCAGTAAAAACTCCGACTTTCCCACCAGTCTGTAGATAAGATAGGTATGTTTCTAATATCACGTAAGTGATGGTCATTCCAAGAGTGAAATCGATCGGGACTCGTAAATTTTTAAGGATTGTAAACTTCACATGGCGAGCGGGTCAAATGCTTGGAGCAGTAAGATATTTTTATTTGCAAAAGAAACCAAGTAATCTTTCGTTCAATAGTAACGACCCCTTTTTTCCAGTATTCTCACCGTTTCACCGGTTTCCTGCACGTGACGTAACGACGACAGTAGACCGATTGAAATTTATTGCACGAATCAGGATCGCGGATGGGGATCGAAACTGATTGAAATATAGGAACGAAGGCGTGAAGGAATTGAAGCCAATATATTGGCTTTAAATGTGGCTATGGGTGCGAAATGTTCCTAACGACAGTGTGGAAATGGGATATTCAGAGTGTTTGTTAGGTGCGTTGCACGTTCACGAGGTAATATCCAACGGAGTTATCAGTCAATTTCTGTATAAAACTGCCCATGTAGGTCTTTAATCTACAACTGAAATGCAATTGAAGTAAAATATTAATGCGATCACATAATGGGAACGTGAACGATGACGACGTGGGTTGTAAAATTTAGAATACATTGATTTAACGATTTCCATGACCCTGCGCTTATTGTCAGACACACAATGCGCTAAGTACAGCTAGATCGAGTGCATCCAATATGCGTGGATATTGGCCTTAACTGTTATTACTTGGTGATATAGCTATAGACATCGAGAGAGAATAGGAAATGGGACAGTGGCAATTTCCAGGCGATTTTCCCAGCAGTCGATGGATTAATATCCGCGGGCACGTTCGGAATTTTCGAGAAGTTCCTTACTAACCTCGAGAACGCCGGTAATGAGGCGATAATGGTTGCTGCACGGTATGAAAGTTCACATGCGAAACACATCTTTCACGCTCCCGGCAATGCAAAAAGTGAGCTTATGAATCCTTAAGGAAATCTTATTCACACATAACCCCAAAAGGTAAAAGTTTGAATGGAAAACACTCCGGAAACTGCCTTAAGTGGGAAGTTTCTTTCACTCGTGTTATCCGTCCAGGCACTGTATTTTTCGTATTTCTCGTAGTCTTGCTATCCCTATTTTGCATTTTGCCTAAAGGGAGGCGAACGTCACACGTGAAGAAAGATATGTATTACTTTCTTCCTGCTAGCAAAATAGAATACACATAGATTGCACACTCTACTCGCAAAAGAAGTTTATTTCAGACTAGTGGCGCTAATGGTAGTATCAGTGAGTTCGATTGAATGACGCTGGAGCGCTTGTGGCGCTAACCGTTTATCCTTCAAAGCTTGTGAGTAGCTATAAATTATATACATATACTACGAAGCTTTGATGGTGTTACATGATAGATTGCAGTTCATTATACGATACGTATTAACTCCTCGTTTTGGCATAAATTATTGTATATCGATTGGATGATTATCAATCATCAATAACCCGATTGGTGAGGAAATGCGATGCGGGATAAGCTTTTGGAAAGGTATGTACTTGGCAAATTTTTTTGGCAGAAAAAAACGAAGATGCAACGGTTTGGAAATGAGGAAACGCTTAGTAGCTAGATACACAGAGGTCAGTAAATTATTTAATTTAGAATAATTTAGAATTACATTTTTTAGTAAAACGAGTAATGATAATACTGAACGAATGCAGTACTTTGTAAAACATATCTTATATAAAGATACTATTACTATTTAAAAATACTCGAAAAACCATATTTCGAGCTTTTAATAATTCTACACGGCAATCTATGTCGGTAACAAGATGTCAGAACTGAGTTGAGTATTTTTAATGGTAAAAAGTGGATATTAGGTATTTGTATTATACCTGCTTAACTATATACATAAGGAAGTTTTAAAACTTTTATAAACTACTACGGTACAAAACTGTAGTATATCGTTTGATGAGAAGGTGGTTGCTATACTCGTTAGAATTGTAGCACTTTCGTAGATTAAACTCACTGTATAAGGATCATAAAATTACAAAAACAATTTTCAAAAGTGGTTAAAAATACTTATTTTCTGTGAGGCATATTGGTAAACGTTGTATTTACCATATCTATCCAGTATGCGTATAATGAAATAGCACTAGATAAATGAAAAATAGAATTTAATATATTTATGTCATTATAGCATTCACGCTCTCGCCTGATATCACGTAACGTATTTCGCAGACTATCTTATATCTATCTAATTATACCAATTGTTAGCTGCAATTATAGCTTCCACATTGCAATCTGTCTATACGTAATAATAGTATTGTCGTGCCTTATACTTGATCCAAAGTTTACATGACCCTAACAAGTGAGTATTAATTGCTCGCAATACATGATGCAGTTTACAGAAATCGAATGTGGTACGCTTACTTATGACTTATCATGACGGAAATTCATAATATTTACATTGATTGTTCGAGAATGATTAGATCAGCAAAAAAATAGCAAATTGTGTGATACCTGATACAGTTCACGTACCAAGTTAATCGGACCCTTTTGGTGTCCATTCCTTCAGTGAGGTCATGTGGGAATTACTTGCCCAAAGATTATTATCCCCTCTAGATTGGAATTCAATTTCATCCCTTTCGCTGAAACTGTTTTGCCCCAATCCTAAAAGCTTGTCAATCATATTTTCAATTTCCCAACGTGGCAATATTCCAGTTCAGCATTCATTCGGTTCTCTTATCGTTCCACTGCATTGCCCTTCCGTCTCTCATAACATTGAACACAAACTGTTTCCATGGATTCATAAAAATTGATGTAATAATTTGGTAGCTGCCTTTAAATTTTCTAAGTATCCAGATAGAAGGCTCTGCTGGATATCTCATTGTGAGAACTCGATGTAATCTTCAGTCATTATTACGATCTAGGTCAAGTCGAACAGATATATTACATATGGAGTATAGTCGCAAAAACCACTCTCCTAGCATATCAAAATTTCCATTAATCTAAAAACTGTACAATTGACAGTCCATTGATATACATATTTATTTTATTAAAATACGTTGAGATCAAATTGGATATTTCACTTGGAATCTGGATACCTATTGCAATCGAATTTAGTAACGAATTAAAATGTTGTACGACTATTCGTAGTGAAATAAAATCAATTATATTTGATTACGATGATATAATGATATATTTCATATGGTTATCATCATTATGATATACTATATTTTATGGTTCAAATAATTTAAAGGACTACGGACGAGTTAGTCAATGATTAAATCATTCTAATTTCGTATAATGATCGATAAAATAATACTTCGGTTAGACTTACAGCAATAGCAGTGCGGGTCAATGAAAGGTCAGGAGGACAGAACCAATTCCGGTGCAGGTATCGAAGAAGCTATGTATAAACTGCATTCATAATCTTTTTACAAGTGAACTGAAAATACTGCCGAAAAAATGCAATTCAATTTCAGCAATGTCATTGGATGCACTCCGACACCGTCCATGGAAATATTAAACCTAACCTAATCTATAATAATTCATAATTCATATTTACCTTTATATCAGCAACCGTACGTCTATTTCACAAGTAACGTAAATCAATCAGCTATTACTTAGTACAAATAATTTAGGTAACTCTGAAACTCGTGGAACATTCGAAACCGGCTTATATGTCAGATAGACCCTGAAATGTTTGGGTTACCCGCAGACACCTGATGCATAACTACGTGCATACCATTGAAAACCCTCTGCGAACCCATCTCAACTCCGAGCACTAAAGGTTGTCAAACGAAGAAGATCCCAAGTCTCGATTCACGTTCAATCTTTACACATTTACCGTAACATACCAGAAGAGCCAACTCTCTTTATTTTGAGCAGTCACAAAAGCATTCCATCTGAATATCCAGTAAAATGGATTTACTTGTATCACTGTATCACGGACACGTATAAGCTAATACGTAGTCCAGGGTAAATTCGTGACAATCTGACATTGTCCCATATTCTTCCTAACCTAATATCCAGAGGAGAGCTCTCGAGGACGCACAATAACCTTTATCATTTTTCTTCAAGTTTCCCGGACCACTTATACGCTGCGAACTACATGAGAAAGTAAGATATCAAAACAAATGTCTCCACATTGCCCAGCAGAAGCTCTATAATATTTTCCGCTTGACTTTAGTATTATTACAGGTGCTGGGTAATACGTGATCTTGACACTGGTAATAGGCAATTGGTAAGATCGATACGGCGCAAACAATGCGAAGGACTCACCGTGACTGAACTGGTTGTTGTTGGCTATGACTCTTTCTGCATTCTTCCTGGCGATGTAAAACCACTCACTACTGTTGCTCAGGTACTTGTACTCGATGGCAAGATCCTTGACAAGGACCCCATCCTGGCCCTGAAGTCGATGCGCGAACGGACAGTACAGCCATCTGTCACGATATTGCAGCTTGTCGTAACAATTTCCAGCTGCGAATATATCCTCGTCAAACTCGACCATAGAGAGGATACTAGCGTGAAGCAGATACTCCGAGGAGAGCATCACTTCCGGTGCGTATTTCCATAATCTAGTTAACATATTGGCGCGATTAACAGCCAGATTCGCTTCCAGCCGAAATTTCTCCTGGGCATAACGATCCACGACGCCTTCGCCGAGATTGAGATCCGTACCGGCTGTACAGTTTTCACCTAGAAGATGTTGATTCTCTATTATCCTCAAGAATCTTGTGACAATGTCTACTTGAACGCTTTGTCTGTCGGGACGTTTTGTTACGTAACTCATAGCCTCGTCGTAATCGCCATGGTCTATCGAGGTGTTCCGGAAGTCATCGTCGTAAATCATGTAATCATCCGCGGCTGTTTTTCCAAATATCTCGTCACTGCTACGATCGTTTTGCGAGGTGTGAATTATCGTTCCGTATTCGTAGCTCGAATTTTCATTCTCTTTTAGTCGCAGCTGCACTCTGTCCTTTGTTATAAATTTACGAAGCTTATTCATCGAGTCGCTCTTTTTCTTTGTATTTACAAGCTTACGGATCATCGCCTCTTTACTCGATGATCCTCCGTCGACTTCGGGATGTATATCTTTTAAAAGTTTGTTCAACTTCTTTACCGCTTCTTCCTGCGCCCAAGTTCTGTTTAAACCGGAAGCGAACTCTTCCTCTGTATTATTTGTGACTTCCAGTTCAAGCTGTACCGTATCGTTTCCTTCGAAAGTTTCTTCCGGCTGGTCGGATATGTTGTTGAATCGCTGCTCTCTCTTGACCTCTGGATCCTGCATAGTCGTCTTACTCACTTCGCCACCGTCTAGCTTGATCTGCCTCGAAAAATGACTCCGGGATCGACCGTGTCTTATCTGAGCGGTTGGCTTCTCAATGCTCGCTTCCGATTCGCTTTTATCAAACTTTTCCTTAGATAGTATCCTTGCTTTCTCTTGCTGTCTGTAAGAATCGGATTCATCGTCTTCGGCAACGAGCAATCCTGATCCCAGTGGGTCGGTTATTTCAGTTGCGCTACTTTCAAGTTTCAATATCTTCGAGTCGATCAACTTACGCTCTATGAATGGCGGTCGGTGCTTCTGCTGATGGCGCAGCAGCTCCTTTGGTTTTTCAATCTGCAACTCGGTGCAGGTGCATAAGAGGAATTCTTGCAGTAGTAAAAATAAAATAACGGCGTATCGGTAAATCTTGACACACATCTTATGGAATCTTCACGATAAGACCAAACTAATCTACCATTTTTGACGGACTAAGAATTCGCGCGATCACGACATACTCGATAATAATTTAATGTATCGTTGAATATTTAACAATTTTTTAATTAATATTTTTTGTATGTATATGTAATGTTATTTTACGTCACTTTCTTTTTAATTGTTGCCTCAGCTTTTAAGCAACGAATGAACTTCGGGATTTTTAAAAAGATTCCCTACGCGAATAAGCGATCGCGCGATGTATCAATTCTACACGCGAAATAATTATTATCGTTAAATTGGTGTTAACATTTTTAGCGACATTTATTGTTGAAAGTTTTTATTTCTACGGATTATTTATTCCTTTTTACACTATAAATTTCACTGTAGTGGATTTTACTGTATCACAGGCTCGTGCTATATCTAGTTGACAGTAAAGTTTCAAAATAAGCTTCACTGCTGGTAACTGATGATCACAATCAGTTGATAAGTATCACGTTTACTTAATTATGACATTAATACATATAGAATATACAACATCGAACTTGTAAGTGACACGACCCTCAATACTTAATCACATTGAATTAATCTGAGCCTAAACACTGCGCTTGCAGAATTTATTTGCTAACCTAAAACTGGTTTAATCACCTCCTGTCATCCCTCATATATTTCACATTTCGAGCCGACGCGAAACATTTTCGTGCTATCAGTTATCGTGTTTTGCAAATTTCAAAAATTTGGACCCGCTTATGATAACAAGAATAATTCGTTAACGATAATTAAGGCGAACAAAATAAATGAATAGATTCGAAATTGTCTTTTTAAGTTTTTCAAAGTGTCAAATAATTTTTTAATAAAATCGTCATTATTTTCGTTTTCGATTTCATTTTTTTTTTTTCAATATTCTTAGAACGTCTCTTAGAATTGGGCATATATGGCATCTCTCACGCGGACACTCATGGTACTGTTCATAAAAGACTTTTGAAAATTGCCGTCTACGAACTTTAGTTCGTGTTTAAGTTTGTAAGATTTCGCAGCAATTCGGTCTGAGGTGGTTCCGTGTTTGCACGCGGCGCCAGACTGAGGGATGAAACTCGTCGCCACCCTCTGAAATATTCTGCGCGCTTTGCTTTAAGGCGCATGTCTCACCCAATACGTTTCATTGGGACAAAAGTTAAAAGATTTTGCATCATATATAAAACACACAATTTCTCACATAGGTCAATGTTGCCTAATATAATTTTTATGACTAAAAAATATTTAGAGATCTATCTGAAGTAAAAAAAAAAAATTAATACGTGTTAAAACACTGCGACCATTTTTAACATTAAGGAATATGTAATTAAATGTATAGTTCGGTAATGTACATAAATTTTCATTTGCATATCATATTGATAAGATTTACCTGACACTGGATATCGACCAAATTAAAAACGTGATACAATATTGGAAATTCATGTAATCACGATTCGGCGTAGCAGGATACGTGTGTACTCGTATTTCCCTGTTATTAAGTAAACGTCCTTGCCGGCTAAAAATCCTGGCATTTAATTAAAATTTCAATTCGGAATATACTTATAGAAAGTTTACAGGAGATCCTGTTAGTCAATTCAGTTTACATTGACTAACAATCAGCGAATCTTAATTCAAAAAAGTTCATAAAAGATTGTTAAGTATCGTGCTTGGAAAATTAACATGTCAACCAGTCACGAAAACAGGTAAAAACTTTACCCATTTATAGTTAAAGAATTAACTCGCTTGATTTGACAGTACTAAATACATACAGAGCCATTCAGCTCAAACATGCAAATCGGACCTGACAGCTGTCATGCGATTGCTTTGGTTAAGCGCCATATTGAAATACAGAACAACCGAACGAGAGTGACAATTAGCGACGTTCGTTAAAAATTCGCACAAATCTGGAACAGCGTATTATTAGATTTTTCTCTAGTTTTGCATGCAATTTTTTGTGACGACACTTTTTAACGGTGACGCACAAATAAATGTCATCGCGAGAAATAATAAAATACTGAATTATTGGGCGCTAGGTATAACCAGAGTTACATCGCTGTCTTCTAAGGACACCCTGGCCAGCTCTTATGCGGTGGGGTCCTGGGTCTGGGAGACAATAATCAAAATCTGAAAATTAGGGAGGTTCACTCTAAAAACTACTGAAAACGACAACCTGTCGGAACCAAAAGTCCGGGGACGGATTCGATTTATTTTAAATAGAAAATATCTGAACAAGATGATGAAATACAAATGATAAGTACAGAAAATTGATCGAGATGATGCAGAACACACTGGGATATCTACCCGAACGATATTATACAATAACGTTCCCGCTAAAACAACGCAACATACGATACGATATAATAAACGGTACGATATTGACTCACGTACTAGTTTTGCCAAAATTGCAATTTTATGTAAATTAAAATTTTTTTTTAATTCGCTGTTTTTGTATAATAAGGATGCGGAAACAACTGCGTAAGTTTATCAGATGTCAATTGGATGAACCATTTAATTTACTTATTCAATCATTTCAAATAATCCTTAACGAAAGTCGTCGGATGACAGCTGTCAAATTTTAGACTGCATGGCACTGTACATCTGAAGGTAGGATAGACATTCGTGTCTGACTCTAAATTGCAGTCAGCTAATTTTCACGAACTTATTGTGTACGAAATACAGGTTATGTTCAAACAATTTTATTTGTTGCTTTAGAGTATCGATCTGTCTCTGTCGCAAACAGGGACAGAACGTTTCTGCAGTAGACGAGGGTAGATTTCGGTACACACCCGTGAACTACAAAATACGAGGCCTAAGCTTATCAGGCGTAGGAAATATTTGGAAAAAAAGCAAAAAGTAAAATGTAATGGTTCTCTGGGTAAAAAAAACGGATGGGATTTTTCGTTCCACTTCAGAAACATTATGAGAGATTTTATGTCGCAGAAGGAGAAATATAGAGATTCGCTGTGAAATAATAAAACGGACGACAAATAGTGGATAATTGGGTTGAAATGTAGATTTTTCCAATGCATGGGAATACGTGAAACAGTTATGATAATATTCGCTTGTTGAACTCTCGTAGCGAAGATGAAAAGAAAGTTCCTGAAATTCTATTCATACATGGCAGCCTTTTTTTTGTGATCTGTCCATCAATCAATCCATGCCGTAAATTTGAGATTTATCATTTTTCTTCATTTGTTTCAAAATATCATATCAGTTCGATTTCTGGTACTGGAGTATTATAGTATAGTTATAGTTGTACATACATATATTATATGTAGACGTGGAATTTATAGTAAAAAGCATATTCTGAAACGTCTATGAAATAGACCATAGGACGGAAAATTATACGTATATTCGTAAAATAAGGGTTCAAGAAGAAAAACGTGTCTGATAAAACGTATAGGAATATAAAGTTCCGTCTGGATGAGATTAACTCATCTAGACCGACTCCGGCGTTTATTATTTCAGCGGGTAATTCGATAGAGAAAAAAAAGTACTTATTCAGGAAAAGGCAAAAACATATATGCAGAAGATTTACCTACGCTCCTAGGCATTACTTAATTTTAACTTTGAATATTTATCGAGTACAAATATTTTGCTTTGTCTAACACGGAGCCAATTTCTTATAGCATAGGATATCTGATTTAAAAAACTGTATACCACCAAGGCATTAAAAATAATGAGAAATTATAAAAATTCAATAACTGTACATCGGAAGGGTTTTTGATTAAGAAATGAGGATAGGAAGAGAACAGAAAGTAAAGTAAAGTTTCCTTAAAAAGAATCTTTTTTTTTTATATCCAAGTTCTGGAAACAGAAAGACTACGAAACTCGTTTTCTCATTGGTCTACAAAATATTAAGTGTACCATGCTGTATCAAAACTTTTTTGATATTACAATGTGCTCTTTGATCAAATCAATTCCATTGTCATCCCCAAGAAAGAATAAATATCGCTATTGATTACGTCGATTATGTCAAACTTTTTTTGAAAGACGAAACCTAAGTATATTTCACAGATACGTATATGTGCATACGTAGAAAATTTGACATCCCTACTGGTAGTCTTAGCATTTCCATATGTCACTTACCGGTTTCAATTAAAATTAAGCAAATGTTACATTTAGTTAACACGGAAACACGTGTTACATTTATAAGCGTTACCTATTTTGTTTGCGTACGATAAACAGCCGACAGCATGCTTAATTGTGGGGTGATTTTAATTAAAAATAATAATGTATTGTTTATATTATTATTTAATTGTTTCGCTAATACACATTGCAATAATATATAAACAAAATATATGAACGCCAAGCAATTTTTTATTTTGGAGACGACCCCCATATCAGATTCATCACGAATAGTATATGTCAGCAGCATATGGATTTATTGAGTGCAAATTCAGCACCTGTTGTAAATTCTGTCATAGAAATTAAACGGATAGGACAACTTTCAGGTGGTGCCCTTGAGTTGAATAGCCTTCTATATTCCTTAGCGTACACAAAGATACCTATCAAGATACATAGAACCGAAAAGCTAACATACGCTAGGGTTACATGAGATTTTAACATGATGATTCCTCTAACAAGAACATCAATCTCATCCAACATATCTTCCTCTCAGGTCGGAAATCTGGCGTTCAAACTAATTGCAGAATACAGGAGTTACGGCGTTACAGGCTCGCCATGGGATTAATGTAGATTTGAACTAACTTAATTGGGAAAGGGATTGACAATAGGTATAGTTAGAGTCCCTCTAGTAAGAGTCCGGCCAACGGTGGGGCTTGTTAGTGATTGGCTCCGCCATATTGTGGGCTCTTTCCGGAATAGAATGGTGTGTGTGAATACCTATATGAGAGAGATTCGCATTGTGTAGTGTGGGTAGTGTTAAGCCCTGTACGGCGGGTTGCCATGCCATGCGGGTATGCCATTCAAATTTATTACTTACACGTTACATAACACTTAACATAGTAGTATTCCATCAGATGTTTAATACGTTTCCCGGTGCAAAAGAATTTTATTATAATTAATAATTCAATAAAAACTCTAAATTCATGAAACATTAGTTTAGTACGTTGTGTCATCCATAGAGCGGGGTGTGGAGTACCAATTGTATTAGAGCATATTAGAGGCGCAGCAACATGGCCGGTGATAAGACAACTTCGAATACACAAAATGTTGGAAACGGAGAAAAAGTTGCCTGTACTTGGCGCGAGACTCGATCGAGTCTCTTGATGGTAAAGATTGATAGTTTGAAAATCCGCGCGCAATGTCATGGTGGCGCCAAACAAGCCCTTAATATGGCGTCCCTTCCGGGTGTTGGCCGGACTCTTACTAGAGAGACTCTAGGTACAGTAAACAAATAAAATACTCGCGTTGTTCCACGTTGACTTTTTATACAAATTTACTCGCACACTTCGTTTATGAAGTGTGCAGATAAAGTAAAAAAATATTTCCGGAATACATATGACGTCTAGTTTTTACTCTACAAAATTCGTCCAATGTTCACTTAAAGATCTTGCTATGGATTTATTCATCAGACGACCAACAAATAGTAGCCATTGGTAATTTCGTAGTGTATAGATTAATATGATATACAATTTTTATTCGTATTTTTTATTTTCTCGTATTTAACCAATCAATCTCGTACGTGCATTGCGAATTAACTAGAGTGTAATACATAGAGTAAATATTCTACTAAAGTACACATTCCTAATAGACGAAATGAGAAGAATATACTGAGACGAAATTCCAACAGTATTATATCACAATGAAAGAGACAGGTCAATACTTCCTACAGTATACTCAGTACGGTAGCAGTTCCATTCTCCATTTTTTTGTGTCCACTGGTGAACGGACAAAAATCACTATTGTACTATATACATATGTATACTGTATACTTTGCTGGTTCCAGCTCTATTGATACTATATCAGGCACCATGTCGCATGGCGAATCAAAACGATAAGTAAACACGATATATATAGAGTCTATCATACAATAGATATGCCAATATAAGAAATTGCAAATTGTTACAGCATTTGTCTTTTGACCTATAACAAAAATATCTGAGCTAATAAATTTTCTTTAACATCTTAAATCTCGTGTTATCGTCTTATGCGTTTGTTACTATACAAAAATAATTAATTTGGCGGCTGTGATATATTCAAACTGGAAGTGCTGGACGTACGTTTTCAGAGATTACTGTTCTATTTATATCCGAAGCTTGATTTCTCGTATAAATTTCAATACCACTCGTTGAGTGGTTCACTTAAAATTTTGGGTATGGAAATTTTCGGTTATAGAAAACACATTCATGTACAAACATTCCTTTGCTTTGCCGAGTCCATATGACATTTCCATATATACCATATGGACGTAGCTAAATAGAGATATTAATTGTTTTTAATTTCTTTATTGTATTCCATAAATTTAATTCTTATACTTATTTCATTGTCATATTTTCATATTCTTCGAAAGTTCATTTTCAAATGAATATTGGTTGTTAAAGAGATACCTTCTTTCATAATAAAATTGAAATTGTAAGGTTATGATTTTTATGAAATTTAATATTGATTTTGCGTGTCATAGAATTTCACAAATTGCTGAGTACATTTCATCACGTTCGAAAACCAACTGAATATACTAAGATAAACTTCAAGTTGCAATTTAATTTGCGATCCGAGACCATTCTTATCCATTCCTCAATTCTGCTTAACATTAAAGTCATTCTTCCCTTTTTCCTTCAATATTTTTCTGAAGAACTATATTGAATTTTTTTAAATAAATCTCTTTATTGCTATATTATATACATCATAAAATATGTTAGCTACTAAAAAGATGATTGGACATTAGATATTATAAGATGACGTTTTATTAATAGTTTTTCGTATATCCTTATTCCCATACAACAAGGTTTATTTTGATGTTGCTTTATGTGTATTTTAAGGAGATTCAGTGAGTTTATTATAATCTTTTAGGACTTAAGGATAATCCAGAAAAATATTTATTCATACATGAGCTTTCGCCTAATCTTACTTTAAGTTCACCCCTTTAAATACATGCGTTAAAGTACGCATATACATAGTTTCAGCCACTTGAAAATACCCCAGAGTAGACTTCGTTTTGTAGAAAAACTTTATAAAGGAAACTGTACCATGTACGTGTATAATTGCTCAGGCTAATACACACAGTGGTATATATTAAAACAACTCTCGTAGGCTTATTAGAACGTTTAATTAGTTAGAGTAAAGAAACGGTATTCGTGTCTTTTAAGGGTTTTAGTGTAATCATATTAGTCGAAGAAATATCAAGATTGCTTATTTTATGTCCTCTATCGTAAAGCAACCATGCTTTTGGGAGTCTCGTTCATTAATATTCTCCATTAGGGTAAATGATATCAATATGGAATAACGCAATCACTCAGGTGGTCATTTCAACGAAATTGGGAGTATGTGAAATGCATTTCCATTCGATTTATTATGCACGATGGTCATTTTTATATTAATATATCAATATAGATAATTATTTATAGTTTGGAATATTTGAACGATATCAAAAGTTTGTGCTAATTAAATGAGAAATGTATAATACTTTTTTATTAGTATCAAAATTCACTTAATCAAAAAGAGAGATCCAATATCTTGTATCCATATATCATTAGAAATTAAATGAATTTTATAAATCCGACTGTAACGTTCCAATCTAAAGTTATAAACCCTTATTAGAAAATTAAGTTTTTATATATCCTTGCTTTGGCTTGTACTTAAGTATTTAAGAATAATCGCTCTACGTTGTTTACCAATTATTATTTATTATACGTAAATTATCATCTCACAGGATAATAACGAAATTAGTTTCCCGAAATCTTATTATTTCACAAACAATCACCTCGCATTGATTGTTCCGAGCATTTTCTCTAGCATCATTACAATTTAATCTTCCGTCTATTCGCTATGGAACACATTCCATTCTATCGCCGAGGCGAGAACGAAGATGAGATTAAATCCTGATGAAGGCCACAAATGTCCTATATTTTAGGGGACTTAAATGCCTAACACTGGCCAGACTTTCTATGGGAGTTTGCCAAACCAATTTCGATGGTATACTGCGTTCGTACTATTTATGAGATTAGAAGGTTAAGAAAAAAGGATTACTACACGCTAGTTTTATTAGAATAAGAGTTGGCATTATTCAGGAATTCATCAAATATTGTCATTAGCTCTTATTTTTATTTGATACATGAAATATAATTGGTAAAGGTTTGCAAGTGGTATTTCCGATTTTCTTTAGAAAATTAATATTTATTTCAGACATATGAAATGTATAGTTTTTCATTAAAAAGAATTATTTTCTTTAATCGCGATTAGTTCTTTATGCCAGAACGATTCAATTTGAACTTGCTTACGCGTCTAGGTTTGTCCGTAGGATAATCTAACTCCGTTTTTGGATCTTCAAGTTTTCTTTCCTGTATGTCCTTGACGACCTGCATGATAATATGCTTATGAAAAATCATTCTATTTTCATTTAATTTTCTCGATAGGAAACTTACTATTGAGTATGTGGAAGCACCTGGTAAAACATTATCTTCTTCAATTTCCTGGTCTGCGCTGCATTCCAATAGTGACGACACATTATTGATTGCGCACAAATCGTTTGGCGACCTTTTCAAAATTGATTTTGGTTTATCAAACAACCTATATACATCTCTTGGATTCTCTATAACGTTTCCTGCACTAATAGCAATTTGTGGATCAATATCTGAATGTTTGAAATGAATTTGAATTGTTTCATCATCTTCCTTCTCATTTTCTTCATTTATAAAATCTTCAGTAGAATCATCTTCTGAAGGTAATCTTTGTTCTATAAATGACACACGACGTTCCTTAGCTAATGGTGTCTCATCATCATCATTATTCTTTTCCTGCACGTATGGCTCAACAAAGGATACTTTTCGTTCTCTATTCCTTCGCTGTTCACGTATTTCATTTGTTGGTTCTACTGACTCAAATTCTGCTTTGGAAACTGCTGGTGGTTTCCCCAATATTTCATTGATTATGATTGATGGGGATTCATTAAGAAACGTGTCGTCTATATTTTTTGCTTCTTTTTGTTTTTTTTTATCCGTTACATTTAATGAAGAATCAGGAGGTACTGCCAATTTTTTTTGTATTCTTATTTCCTGTAGTTTTTCCAACTCCCGTTCTAACATTTCATTTGTTGCTTCGTCCGATGAGCTTTCCTCCTCTTCTTCAGATTCATCATAGACTTCACCTTCTTCAAGTTCCTCTCCATAAAAGTTAATATGCCCCTCCTGCAACCTATGAAATTGAATTGTATGTAGAATTATGAGGTTCAATGGTTGAAAAATGTGTATTCATTACATGTGACAAACCTATCAATTTCAGCTTCCAATTCTTCTTGAAGTTCCAATTCATCTAATCTGTGGAGAAGATCTTCCTCTGTCTTGATTTCTTTTTTCTCTTGCTTTTTCAATTCAGATAATTTTTTATGATACTCTTTTTCGCGCTGCCTGTGTTGAACTGCAACAATAAGTTCCATTTGTAAAATACTTTCAAACCGTGTAGATAGCCATAAACATTTACCCCTCCAATCTTCCAATTTTTGTTCGTCCCAGTGTTCAACAAGATCTTTTCTATCGCCATCACCAAAAACATCTTGTTCTAATGGTAAAATCTGCCGCATCTCATACAGATTTCGTTCTTTTTCCAAATTTAACAACATATCATCAGATTCTATTGAAAAAATATAAAAATTACATGAAAAATTATCCATAATAATGCTGAACTAATATAAATGAATGGCTTCATACTTTTTATTCTGCGATTGCATAATGCAATAGCTTGTGCAGCAGTGTATTTTGCAAAGTATCCTTCTCCCAAGCATATTAATATTTCATTTGTATGTACTAATTTTCCTTTCATCAAAGCCCTTTTACCAATAGGGACCATACAGTTTGTTGATAGTTCTAACGGTAGGATTTCTAAACCTGATATAATTTTCTTATGTCGCTCTTTATATGCAGACCATACTTTACTCTGTTCCTCATTTCTTTTAATTCCCTGTAACAATATAGAATTTCGTAGGTTTATACAGCTGACACTGAATGATTTAGATGTTATATAAAGATCAAAGAAAGTTTTTCTTTAAATGAACACAATTTCATTTCTCTTTATTATCAAACATTGACAATCATTCATCAAAATATTTTAGATTTGTAAAATGCAATATTTTGAGATATCATTGAATAGTTTTTTATTGTGACAGTAGTAACTACTGGCCAAAATGAATTATGTACCTCGGTAAGTGCTTGATTGAGTAAACTTTGTTGATATAAGTGCAGTTGTTGATAATCCATGCTTCTCAGTGTATACTAATCCCAATTTTTATCAATAAAGAATAAATCTCCTAAAAATAATAAAATAATTAGATATGTGCAATTGTACATATGTCACATTGATATCTATGTACTCAAATACTTAAAAATAACAACACGATTTAATATAAATAAAATTTTAATGACCATAAGCTTCATTTATTCTGTTAAATAGCTGTGCATAATTATCACTTAACAAAGTACAATTGTTGTATGAATTGTAATACACATGTGACAAGTAGCCAGTCTTTTTGGAGCACATCTGAAGCAAAATTTCTCATGATTATTTATGCCATTCAAATTTATTACTTACACGTTACATAACACTTAACATAGTAGTATTCCATCAGATGTTTAATACGTTTTCCGGTACAAAAGAATTTTATTATAATTAATAATTCAATAAAAACTCTAAATTTATGAAAGATTAGTTTAGTACGTTGTGTCATCCATAGAGCGCGGTGTGGAATACCAATTGTATTAGAGCATATTAGAGGCGCAGCAACATGGCCGGTGATAAGACAACTTCGAATTCACAAAATGTTGGAAACGGAGAAAAAGTTAATGATAATGGTGATTCGAATCTATACGTCGACCTGGAAGATGAGTTTTCTGATGTTACTGAGCATGTACCATGTCCAGAGTTCCAGTTTTTGGTTAGTTCATTTGTATAACACTCAATTTTATACTTGACAATTTGTCAATGGCCATTGATTAATTATACTTTTTTTATATTTTGTACACGCGACAACACGTAAATTTTTGTTTTCCGAAATGAATTTTAATAAATATTTTCTTTCAGCGTATCTTTTTGTCTATCAGTTATAACTTCTAGGTTGGGAAGTCTCTTTCCACTTTTAAAATTTTCCACAAACTTTATATATTAGAAAAAGGATTCTATTAAAAACTATGTGTTTAGATATATAATTTTATGTGTTTATATTGTTACAGACAACAACTTGTTATATTTGCAATGGATATTATGGACCTTGTTTCGAAGAACCAGTTTGTGCCACATGCCATGCATTCTTATTTCCTGATGACATAGGATTACTACAAGTACCAATCTTTAGTGAGGTGTGTAAAATATACGCCTAAACAACAACCTCCTAATTTAATGTATAAAAGGTTTCTATCTTATTCATAGTTTTATACCATTTGTTCCAATAAATACTTATATATATTGTTCTGTGTAAAGATAATCAGATTATATATATATCAGTCTGTCTATTTAATTAATATTGAAAAGTTAACTTCAATTTGTGTGATTCAGATCTTAGCCATGTGTAATGTTATACATATAGAAAGGAATAGCAATTAAATGATTATTACATCACATACAAGATCCATAGTTTTATAGATTGATAGAGATATATATTTAGGTTTGTCAAATGTGGTATTCTAATTATTATAGTATGATTTATTATAGAAAACAGATGACGAAGATTCGGGGAATGATGAACCTACAGATTTATTTTATAATGCAGAACGACGGACCAGTCAACAGCAACAAAATTCTCCACAGAATCCAAACTCTGTAGTTCCAAATATACAAAATTACCCAAACCAAAATGGACATCCTTACGTACCAGTTCAAAATTCTTCTGCATTGCGGGATTATCCAATACCCCAAGACAATGCAAATCTCAACCGCACAAGACAGGAACCCACTGGAATTCCACAAAATATTCGCAGTTCTAATGCTGTACATGCTGATCACGAAAATGCATCAAACAATTATATAAATGACCGTTCACGAAATCTAAATCAACAAAATCCAAACCATCAACTCCACGACCCCGTAGAAGAAGATCTGCTCTCACCGGAAGAGGCAGTACCACCAGGTGATGGAAATGATTTCGAAAATCCAGATCAATATCATCGTTATCCTTGGAACTGTCGAGTATATGGAGATGTTGGTGAACCATCCAGGCCTCGAAGTTTATCAGAACGATTAGAACTACTTACAAATCACAAACACATAGAACATGAGCCTGTGAATGAACCGGGTCTTGTAGAAACATTACCACCAGAAGTTCTTCTAGCCGTATTTTCACATCTAGATGACGTGAGTCTCTGGTCAGCAGCCAACGTGTGTCGAAGGTGGTGTGGATTATTATCCACACACTTAACTCCTCACCAATGGGAACATCACGTAAAACTACGATGGCCTTTATTCAGACATATTGGTCACGTGGGTGACTGGTACAAGGTATACGATTATCTAGCATCCTCAGCACCCTGTAGAACATGCTTAGCCCAGACTTCATTGCGTACACGACGACCCAGAATAGAAGAAAATTCTTGGAGAAAAAATCGATTGCGTAATGAATTGAAGACCTTAAGAATTGATCCTCCAGAGGGTATCGAAGCCACCCCCTTGGACAAGATGTGTTATCAATGGCAAGCTACAATTACAGGACCTGTAGGCAGTCCATACGAAGGTGGACTATTTTATCTATATCTCCAAGTACCCTACAGGTATTTATTAATTAATGTCGTTACAATTTGGTATGTATTTTAATTATTTTAGTTATATTCAATTTTTGGGTATATCTTTTGTTTCAGTTATCCCATGAGCCCACCAGTTGTACGATTTCTCACAAAAATACTGCATCCAAATGTCTCGAGACACGGCGATGTCGGTATTGATTCCATTCATCATAACTGGTCTCTAGCACTTACAATATCGAAGGTCCTTATTAGTGTACAGAGTCTACTTACAGATCCTTATTGCCAAGTAAGTAGCTTTTTATATCGTTAACTATAACGTATATCATGAAGAATGTTCCACCATATTTTTCTAAGTGAGCATGACTACTTTATTTCGATTAAATTTATATTGCTAATAATTTTATATACGGCATAAATATTCAAATTGAGTTACTTTATTTTTGTAACGTTGATATTAATGCGTTATCAAAATTGCCAAAATAATTGTTTAGCTTGCATGACGAGTGCAGTATATTGACTATGGCGTTGATGGATTAAATATATTTTTGTCCATAATACGCTGCTTGTGTGTTATAAGTTATACCTATAGCTGTTAAATATTAATTCAAATTTACGTCAATTCTCTAATTGTCAATTCCTCAGGTATGTATGGAACCAGAATTGGGGGAAATGTATTTAAACGACCGTGAAAGATTCGAGGAAGTGGCAAGAGCCTGGACTTGGAGATACGCGATGCACGACATTATGTCACCTTCCTTGTTTTAAAGTGATCAAGTGAACTATGAATTCAAATTTGCATTATCAGTATCAGTCGATTTGCTAATGAGTTCATCCACAAAACAGCTTGGTAAATAATCATGCGTCTAATGATTTCTTGGTACACGCAGGATTTCCGTAACCTTCGTAAAGAAGCAATTACTTTAATCCAATAGTATTTTATGGTAGAAAAAGTTTGATGTGATTATCAACGAAATATTTTCTATTACGCGAGAAAATCATTGATCGCGTGAAATCATAGATTTGCTGAAGAAAATATATTTACGACACAATAGTCGAGAATTCACGCTATAAACAAAAGTCATAAAATTGCTCATATAAATTTCATTGAAGAAACTACTGTGTTTATAAGTAATCAGTATAGCCATTTAACATCAATTTGTTAATTAGTTAGTAGACCTTAATTGAATGGTCTCTAAAAATACAAACAATGTGATTCCTAATTGCCGAGATATACATGATAATTCTTATCATTTTCTCTGATATCTTAGTTATTGCAAACATAGAATTTTGTATAAAATTGTATCGATTCCGTTTTGGTTCCGGAAGAGCTGATTGATAGTTCGGATAAAGTACGAGGCATCTTCGAAGAGTTTTCAAAAAGGGTTCAAAGCTGCGATATATTTCCCCTTTATTGAATTTCCGGAAACATTCTGTGAATTTCTTGTATATAAAAAGATCTGGTAGACAATTACAGCAAATAAATTTCTGTGGAAGATCTGTCATTCTCACTTTCCACAAATGAATTAGTTGTGTAGATCCTTACACTTCTTCAACTTTATGATTTTCGTATGTGAAAATAAACTTTTCATGGATTTTTATAGCCATTGATTTCTATTAATTTCTTCTTCTAAGAGCTTCCTGAGGAACTGCGATTCCTTCTTTATTCGAATTAAAATCCTTAAACGTGATTAGAATTACATTGTGATAATCGTGCGTAAACAATGTGAGCTTACGTGTCGAAGATCAAAGCAATGATTATTATCAGATTAATAAGTCTCATTTTAATATACAATCGTCCGACTGAAGTAACTTTTATTAATAACAAGTAATCGCAAGATGATGACAGCAAACTAAATTTTAAACTTATCGTCGACTCGGAATTACTCACATCATCGCAGCTATGCAATCATGTATAAGAGAGACATGTATTAATAAATGTTGAGAGACCAGAAATCATAGAAGTTCACGCACTTGTGCATATACATTCAGTCAATATATATGATTACGTTATTTCAAGAATTCTGATTCATTACAATAATGCATCAGTCATTACATTTCAGAATAACTTAATTCCTTTATATCCAAACTTCCTGAATTTCACATTCAGTCGTTATACGTCCTCTAAATATCGCTAAGAAACCTTTTCTCACCAATTCAATCAATTCCGTCAACTCACATAAATTATTATAGAAAATGTACTCATATACATATGTATATCCGAATCGAATTTAGTTGATTATAAACACATTAAGTCATAAAGTTTCTAGCTATTAAGAAATAATGTGTCGTTGTCGCAATCATCACCATGAATTATAGGATTGAAGTAAAAAAAAAAAGTTACTAATAAACAGACCCATGTATTCATCTACAAAGGGTATAAAGTACGTATGGTGACCGATCAGAAAAAAATAAAACAATCGTTACTTGAGTCGTAAGTTCGTAAGCTATTATCGTAACTAACAATGCAAAACGCATTGTCGTTTCGCATACAGCTTGCGAAACCTTAATCTCACGCACCTTCGCACTTGAAGGAATAGGTACGTGTTCGCGAGTACGGTTCACCGAACCGTCCGGTCATTGCCATTAGGATGGATAAGAATCCAGCATGGTAATATCATTCTCGACGACACCGTATTACGATACCATTGTTGATAAATACCTACTATCAAAAATGTGTAGATAGTACATTCAGGTATTCAAAACCGTAATAACACGTCGTACGCAAGCGTACTCGTCAGATAGATTCTTCGAGAGTCGATCGTGTTAGTTGAGTTTTAGTGTACAATTAATATTGATTATATCACCTGTTCCAAGGATCCCGCATCTAGCTCCACTTACGAGAGAATTGTTATTTGAAACCGTGCAACACTTCACAAAAGCTCGGGAGGTCACTTATCATACGCAAAGCCAAGATGGAGGATGGCCCTGTTGCTGTAATCGGAGAGCGCGGAATACGAAATGCAAAACACTTGAGGATCTTACAACGGGGTGCACGGTTACCATTGAGTTTATCCATCGACCATGGGAGAGTGCTTTAAACTGTCACTTTTCTCGATGGACGGAGGACCTACCGCGACCTCAAGTGAGCACCCTCATCTAGATCATCGAGGAGGATGGTATTAGCGTGGGAAATGACATCCAATCAGGATATCGACGCGTTGGTAATTTATTACGGCAAATATTGAATATTTTTACTTGGCGCGAGACTGTACTCAGTCTATTGATATTAGAATTCGACGTTGGTATTATCAGTTATAAGAATTCAGATACATTACTTAATCAGTATGTTAAGTTATTTCTTGGAATACGATTGTCCACGATATGTACTATTTCGATACATTTGCTAAGTCTTGGTGTAATGGTAATGGTCGTGCTTCCTTCTAAGGAACGTATTACCGTAATAGAAATGTCCTTATAATCGTCTTGACACGCGAGAAAGTTTTACGAAGAATTTTCATTATTGTAAGACTTCAGTCTTGTTTATCTTGTTCGCCTGCTTCTTCTTCCTGATGCGAATCGAAAGCAACGTGGCTGCCTTACTGGTTCTGGGATGACGTTATTTGTCTCGGGTAGAGTGACTATGCTCTTTCTAGGATCAAATGACTTCTTCAGAGTTTCTGAAGTCGTTTCCGCGCTACTTGAACCTACGGAATATCTTCTGGGAATTCTGGTTAGCTTATAATGGAGGCCGACGTCGTACCGTGTGTTTTGGATATTGTGTACCCTCAATCTATATTGATTTTCTTCACTGTGATTAATGTGAAGTAATGCCGAGATAGCTCGATCTGGATTATCACGAGTAAATTGATAAATCCTGTCGGAGGACGATGATCGAAAGCGCCGTGTTTACCAGAGTGCATCGTACATAGCTAGATAAAGGGTAATGCACGTGACTGTCTAGAGTTATGCACTTTCACGTGTTCCGATTAGATTAGCTAATCACCCTAGTAGTTCTCTGTAAATAAACCAGATTTCTATTGTAATTAGGTAGCGATTATGTGAAAGCGATTAGATCAATTAGGACTTTTAAGTGAATAAAATAACACGCAAGCCATACTAGTAATCTCTATAGGAATTAATAAAAAAAAATGTAACTAGACTCCATCCTTGTTACCTGGTGTCATTTCACTTGGTATTTTCTTATTCTTGCTATCGTTACATGTTTGTATTCTGTTTATCAGCGTCCATTGGGAATCGTATTGGGTTCGCGCTGTGCTTGAGAAGATCGAAAAAACATGGTAGATAATAAAAAGGATTCACAGGGCCGAGCAAATCGTAGGCGTTGAGATGAAACGGGACGAGGTGATATTCACTACTCTTCTGTTAGTCGAGCGTGGTCGGCGTGGGGGGTCCATAACGTCGTTTTGCTGTAATCTTCCGCTTTCTTGCAGTCTCCCGAGACATTTTGAAACGGTCAGGCCATCGCTCGCGCTTTCATCTCCGCGATACAGGTGGTTTCAATCATACTCGCCTTTCTGCGAGGCAGCGGTGGCACTTTTACTTAATTCCGTCCTTTTTATTTTTTATTACTTTTCCTTTTTCTTCTTTTTCAAGATACCCGTGAGTCAGCGGGACACGTTACGCGTCAAGGATTTCCAAGGGAGCCATCCGTGAGATTCTCCCTTAGAGATTTCCAGATACATGAACGTTTCTCTTACTTCTCACTGTCGGTTGTCCGAAACCAATCTGAAGTTTCTCGTGAACAGACCTTCTTTTAGTTTTCGCTAAAATATTCTCCTAGACCTCAGTCCCCGACGGGATCTACTGGCGCAAGAAGAGTTCACACCATTAACGTCCCCTCTTCACTTTCTTACGAGCAATCAACGCCCATTATTACGCTCTTCGTGATGGCAGCCCTGACGCTCGCGTATCTTTGAGTTCCTCGGCAATGTTGCATCTGCGGGATGCCACGAGGTGGACCGAGGCAGAGTAAACAACAAAGAAAGTGGCAATATAGGTAGGCACTCATTGATCATCAAAGGAAGATTAACAGGCTCGGGTACGATGCACCCCTGTTCCTCTTAGCGACTCGTAATAATACAAAATTTACGAAGACCCTGTCGAACCGCTTACTTATATCATATCACGACGCGATGTTCCTGGAGGCTGCTCAATTTACAGCCGATGTCGCAATCGGATCCAAAGGCCGGCTCGTCTTGGCGGGTTCAACAATTTATTATTAAGCCACTGGTCGATCCCTTGCCGAACGCGGAGCTACGTTACGCAGTCTGGGCTTAGAAGATACCGTTCCTTGAAACGGGTACCGTCCTAATGATGATGACGACGAGCGATCGAGCCTATTCGTAATTATCACATGGACCTCCGTGACCAAGATTCTACCTCGATCACGTGAGAGCCTTACGTAAAAGATAAAAAGGAGAAGAAGTCTTCCGAGTATCCAGCATCATCGAGTATCCCATACAAACGATTAAAGTCAGTCTGCCCGTGTCTACGTTTATTACGTAATTGCGGGTAATAAAAAAATTCACCGAGGAACATTTCCCATTTCCGGAGCAATTATTACTCAGTTATATGGGCACGGGGTATTAATCGGGGGCAGATGCGGAGCAAATCTTTGCGTATCCAGTGGGGCGCCATGGGACTTAAGGACGCCGTAGAAGCCAAGATAATTAGCCCGAAATTCGTAATTGGTTCGCGGCTTCGCTGGTGTCGATACATATTCCTACTTCCGCTCGACACTCTGATCATCCCTCCTTGGCAAGTAAGGAGGAGTAGGGGACCCTCCTGGATTGCGGCAGACATCCAAGTCGGGCGTAATTAGCCCAGGAGTCTGGATCCAGAGCGCTCTTGCTGGAAAGGCAGAGGAGGCCAAGACATTGCTGTCTTGGCGAGGACGTGCGGAGCTCTAGTCGAAGTCGAGGTGGGTGGTCCAGCGTAGAGCCTGTGGGCTCCGATGTCTTGTCTCTCTCTCTCTTTCTCTCTCTCGCTCTCCGTTTCTCTATACTCCACCACCAGCATCAACAGCTTTCCGTTTCTCTCACTCTTACTCCCCTTCTACCCCTCCTCGTCTCTCTCACTCTTTTCTACCTTCCTCTTTCTCTCGTATCCGCGGATCGCTTGTTCTCTTGCTACGTGTGTGGCCAACACCAACCTCTCTCTCTCTTTCTCTCTCAGGTATACAATGTTTATATCTCTTTTACTGTGCTCTCTCGCTTCTGGGTACTTTCTTTGCTTTCTCTCTTACTATTTTTCTCTCCTCTATACTTCATCCCTCTCCATCAAATGTCATCTTATGCTGAACTCTTTCTTAGTCTACTTTCCTCCCCTCTCTCTCTCACTCACACACGTACACACTCTTTTTCTCTCTTGGATTGCCAGTTTCACCAGCTTCCTCTGGCACCGCACACTCTTTCGAACCTCCGGACGAAACGCACCTTCACGATCTATAATTTTTCTCTTTCGTTCACGAGATGCTCTTTTTCGCGAAAATGGAATTTTATTATACAGGAAATCGTATGGTACCTAGCACGAGTTTCTGTTTATAAGAATTTTTGAATCTTGTACATTCATCTTGATGAACCACTGCGAGATCTGCGTTACATAGAGGGATTACTGGTTAACCTATATATAGGGTGTTTGCTTGGAGGGTTTAGTTTATGGTCTTATGTAGGGGGTGTTTGTGTTCGTTGAACCTCAATGAATTCTGCCTTCGTGCACGGATGTTCAAAAGTTCCTTAATATCGGGAACGTAATTGTATTGTTTTTTAATTGAAATTCTTTACCATCGTTCTAAACTGGAATAACGTGACGTCAGGTATTAAGCACTAGGTCTAGCTTACAGGCACTAGGTACTAGATACGTAATAACAAAGCTTCGTAAGAGAAACCGACGTGTGTGGCCAAAGCACGGTGGATCCGTATACTTGGTCCACAACAACAGCTGATGCTCAATAGAAGCCTACAGTCCGCCAGCCCTCACTGTCCTTCTTCTTTACCTCTCACTTTCTTACACACCCTCGCGTCCCATACAACATCCGAGAACACGGGCCATCTTATACACGGTGTACCGAAAATGTTTTCCGTTTCGGGAACAGAAACGTTTTTCTTAAAACCTAATGCTCTGATTTTGCATTTGAAAATCTTATAGTGATTTAGTATAACAGTCATTGTTTAAGGATCGAGATGAAAATTTTTGGCAAGAAGTATTTTTATTTAAATTAAATACTCTTCGCATCTGTTATCGTAATATAGTTATAGTATCCTTAATAATTGTGCGATTGTCCTGGTGATACTTAATAATTTACATCGTCGGATACTTTTTTTGCTGGCTGCGCGTACGAAATAATATCGATGAAGTCGATGATTTTAATTTTCAATTTAAAAAAATCTGGTAATTTTTACGATGGAGCTGAGATCAATTTTCTGGCACTTTTACAGTAGCTACATGCGATTAATAGTATACATTTATTTTTAATTTATTTTCTTTACTGATAATGTCTACGGTTGCCGATAAGCGGCTCACTCAAAAATCAGCCAAAAGACGGGCGCGAGATAAAAAATAATTGTTATCCTGAAAATCGAACCGTAATCGATAACTCGTGTGTGCATCGATTTAGGATGGACAGGAATCACCGCCTCCCTAATTTACACGCTTACTTTATTTACACACGCATCACACACACGCAATCGCATGCTCGAATCACTCGTTATAAATTATTAATTATTAATAATCATTATTTATAGCTCTATTATACACTCAATGTACAGTGCTGAACTCGTGCTTTCACGTTCTTCATTTTTTGAATTATTTTTAATTCTCGAACGCTATTTTTCTCATGATATCCTCCCGTAATAACGTAACAGTGGATGAGGTTCCGGTTGAACAAATTTCGTGCTTTTTGCCAAATTTCAATCCTTCTTGATCCTCCATCTTGATTCCTTCCTTTCATATTTCCCCAAGTCGCACCAACTGGTAAGTTTTAGGATCTTTGGTTATTCACTCGCGGAATACTGTTCAATGGATTCTCCTGGCTGCTGCTTTTCACTTTCAGTCTGAAAAATTAAAAAAAATATTGATTCCCTTTTCATATTTGACACGCATTCCTTGTGAATGGTAAATCTGCCAATGCGAAAAAAAAATACAGCCAAACGAAGTTAATTCCGGTTGGTAAGTTAGGATTCGGTGTTGAATATAATTATTATGGTTCCTTGGCCAAAGAGAAAATAGTAACCTTCATGAGTTATACGCGAACCCATCCAAGATGAAAAATTCTTAATCGCGGCTGTACCCGGAGAGCCTTAAGCCTGTAATAGATGTGTCTCGTACGAAATGTAGACCGCACTAAAGGAATTAACGAATTATCCACGGGACATAAGGTATGATACGGTGAGTTTATGAAGAGAGCCAAGAAAAGAAGCCAGAGGATTCTTTACCGAGTGAGTCGACTGTGACTATAAGGAAGAAGTTGATCTATGATCCTTTCAAAGTTCAGATCGTACTGTAGCAATGCCTAATACTCGGTAGAGTTTAAAATAAAATAAGAATTACACAGAAGAGTCTTACTGAAAGTGAAAGTATCAAATGAACTGCAGGAATGTAAATAGAAAAATTCAAATTTTAAATTTCACGATGTATCGCTATGGCACTTGGCTCTATAGGAGCACCTAGACAGCCTGGACCTTGGCTGTCAGTCAGGACGAGAGCACACAAGTCGCGTTCGATCGGTTCCACTCTGTCAAACGCAACGCGCTCCGCTTGGCAGCAATGCACACTGTCAAACGGAACTGTCAAGACTGACTCCGTTCCTACCCTATTTGTTTTTTATATCTCTTATTTCCTTTCCAGCTTCCATTCCAAAAAGGAAACATCTGGCGCGAGCCGATTAGCCATCGGCGATGGTTGAAGATCTTTCCGTGTACGCAGGACACGCGCCTTGTATACACTTTCGGAAACTCTTTTACCTGGACTCCAGTTGCACCGTCATGGATTTTCGTATCCTTGGTATAATTCTGAAAGAGCGCGAATCTACGGCCATGGATCGCCCGGGCTGATCAAGCCGTATGACAAATGGGTCGTAAAAAGTGAGAGGGAGAAAAAGAATGGGAGAAAGACTTGATAAAAGGGATGGATAAACGTGGCGGGAGTGATTCTCGTGGTAGCGGCAGGTGTTCTACCGGAAGGGATGAATTAGAGGATGGGGAAATAAAAGAAGAGGAAAAAAGCAAGAAAAAAGAGAAGAGTGAGACGGCCTCCAAAATAAGAGCAGGATATCCACGAACGGATGGACGCACCAAGAAAGGGGTAAAAAAGAGTCTCTTATATTCCCGGCGCAGTGTCTTGCGCCGTTGAAAGAAACCAGAACTCCCGGGACACATGACTATTTCCGTCTTACTCAGTTCCAAGTGCGTCCCGACCATTTCTTTTATAAGTATTTTTAATCTGCAGACAATACGGCCACTAATTCTAAGGGGCGAGCCTTGATTTACGCAGTTCCAATCTTCCCGACGGAATTGCGTTTGCTATACTTTTTTTATTCTTCGCCGCAATCGACATTCTCATTGCGTCATTCTGGTATCGATACTCATATATCTCTTTTAACTTTATATCTCGCAGTGTAGCCACCCTACGAGACTTTCGTTCGTATATCACATATCTCCCTTTTACAGCTATACTTATAACCAGACGAGCCTTACACATTAATATTATTTTTTTACCGCCATGCAAAGGCTGCTAAATCTTAAGTCCTCTTTTTCAATAAAAATCTACTGATCCGAAATACGAAAGTCTTTTTTTTAACCCCTCCGAAAATAATAATTTCCTCCATACAAAACCCGATTTATATTTACCTTGCCTACTGAGCAGGAGTATAACGATGGTCAAGGCCAGCGTCACTCTGTTCACCAGATTCCGTATCCCGTCTCCTCGAAGATTCGCATCGTCCCTGAGTATCTCGTTAGTCCTGGTATCACCTACGACCTTCTTCACCTCATGATAATCGTGATGTACCTTGCCAAAGCAAAGAGCATTCATATTGCGACGTATACCCCTGCAGTCATAATCCTCTGTACCATCGCAGATGCACGTATTCAATTTGGCAGCTTTCTCCTGACGTCTCAGTATGGCAATCGAGTTGTGACACCTTATCGGACATACGTAAATAAATGAACTGTCCATAAAGTAATTACGCAAAATGCGTACCAACGAAATTTTCCAAAAATTAACGATCGACCCTTAATTTTTACCTGTGTGTACATTTCTTGCCGCGAAACATTTTCCAGCAGTAAGTATTATAATAATCCATGGCCTTCGAGCACAGTGCATCCGCAATACATATCCAGGTGGCTATCCTGCAGGACACTCTGGTCCTATTCATAGTCATGGTGACGGATGCCCTGCATACTTCCACCCTCTGCTTCGACTGAAGACACACGTAGTCGTTGTGCGCGCACTCGCACTGGAGTAACGTGGAAAAAAAAGGGAGAGTGAAAATAAAAAACCACGATGAAAAATACATAAAGCGATTACCCCATAAGGGAGGAAAGACAGCATGCCTCGTATACAAGACTAGTTATCATTACGACGCGAGCATTCCAGTTCTGCGTCTACTTTATTATTATACCAGCGGACTGCCTAGTCCTTAGTCCTCGTAAAACCTACCGTCATGAGTTCCTTGCCCTCGTCCGTGCTCGTCAGTGCAATAAGTGCATGCTGACAAGTCTCTGGGCAATCATTGACGTCCCCGTGAAGTACACCCGAACACCCCATAAGATATTGCTGAAGCGCCGCGCCACATCCACTCCTGTAGGCGCACTTCATCTTAATGTCGTTGCAAGCTCTCGACGAGGTGGTACTGCTCATGCAGATCGTCAGCAGTACCGTCAGGAGCAGGACGATGTCCATTGATTTCCCGCTGCTAGTCATCCTCCTGTTACACGAAGGCAGACAATTTTTTTATTTTTTTTTTAATTCTACTCTTTACGTAAGAAACGGATCTTAGGCCATAACTGGCTTTGTCTCGGAAACGACTGTTACCTCGTACGATCGCGATTGAGAAACTACGTATACGCTGAGATCGTTCGAGGAACGATCGGCTGGCAACTGAATATGTCTACATATTCGCAGACACAACGACGCGTGATAAAGCCCGAGCATACGTTAAGATCATTCGCACTTTCTTATCAGTGCGTAAAACTGTCAGTGAAATACGTATGAAATTCGCGAAAAATTGTAATACATCCGAGATCATTCGCTTGCGCATGCGCCGGATATAGCGAGCGGTATGAAGAGTTGGCTAGTAACAGGGAAGTGCGGCGGCGGGGGGGAAGTATAAGAATCTTATTAATTTCAAGAAATCATAATCTTATCTTCGACTTCCTCCAGTAAAGTTTATTCAAATTATTATTCTGATCTTTGAATCAATGTGCTACTATATGGATTTTCGTTATTATTCCGATATAAATATTAACGATTCTTCGAGATCCTCATAAACCTGGAGGACCCTTCGGCGCGTATACCTTGTGCGCATGCGCGTGGTTCGATTGCGCGTGTTCATTGTCCGCTGAGCAAATTAATCTGGTCATTGTGGCCCGCGCCGCTGTAGATGCAATCTGCCGGTGCGAGTAAAACGAGAAAGTAATTTGCCTGCTTTGAATCCAGTTTCAGTTTACGTGCGTTAACATTTTTTTTTTCCCAGTTCATCGAGGTCACTCTTCTCGTTATCGAAGGATATAACCTTGTAATGCCTAATCATGTAAGATGTGTCGGGCGTACAAGATATAATTAATAGGTAAGAAACAAAGTACGGCATAAGTCTTTCTGTCACGTTGAATCAACATCTGTCTTGGATTTTGTTTTTACGTAAGTCTTATCTATTTCCGCTACTTGGCTACGACGGCGTGGAGAATAACAGGTATATTATATCGTATGCATGATTTATTATATAGCGTTATACAATTTGCATACGACTTTCGTGCCGGGGTGTATATTACGTTTTGGAAACACGTATACCGATCTAGTCTGTGCTAACTGTACTGTAGGCATATAGGTTGTGACGACACTTTTTAACGGTGACGCACAAACAAATGGCACCGCGAGAAATAATTAATAAAATACTAAATTATTGGGCGCCAGGTATAACCAGAGTTACATCGCTGTCTCCTAAGGACGCCCTGGCCAGCTCTTATAAACGCAATCTGAAATCTAGGGGGGTTCACTCTCAAAAACTACAACGAACAAACAATAAAATTTTCAAAATTAAATACGGAACCACACTCTGGCCCGATTTATTCAATACAATAAGAAAAAGAGATGGAGCAACGGTTCCTGAACAAAATACACAAGAGAAAGAAATGGAACAACGGTTCCTATACAAAATAGACACGCTTTACGCAGAACGGACCGTAGATCCCCCAAGGGAATTATTTAAGCTGTCGGTCCCGAAGACCTATTGGCAAACTAATATCTACAAATTTACAGGACCTTAATATTCTACAAAAATATACATCGTACTTCATATTATACGGAAGTACACGCTATACCATATTCCTCACAGAATATACAAGCAAAAGGATATTATACAGAATTTAACATTAACGAGTGCTAACGGACTCACGATACCCTTGCGCTAAGGAAATGACTCCGCGAGGCGTGGACTGTATCGGCGGTAACGCAAAACCAACATTTGACCCATCAACGATATTAAATAGCACTGATCCTCCAGAGCGCCACCGATGAGCAATCCGCGGATACAATAATGATCGGGAATGCGTAAGGCACGACACTGCGTCACGGTCTATCTCTCATTCACGTAAATATGGTCAACTCACAAAAGCGTCACTCACCGCCCTCTTAATCGCTCCAGATATCCCCAAGACACAATATCTTTGATACTGGGTTCCTCAAGCGGTCGCAAAACGGCACGGTAGACTATACAATACTATAAAAATCCGTCAAAGCTAGAACTAAACAATAAGAGACTATACAAAGTTTATCAGACGAAAGCACGTCTTTTCCTAGGCTCGGCCACACCGTGAGTGACGCTAAGGATTTCGAAAATCGGGGACCTTCCCAAGAGGCGCGCTGTAATACATCCCTTAGGCCAAGCTGATTGGCGGATCCATCGACTTCGCCAGAACGCTCGCGATCTTCAATTGTTTTCTTCGATTCCGATAAAGTAGATCCTGGCATCTTTCGTGTTTGGGATGGCTGCAGTGATATTTTCGGGAGGTGGGAATCACATCAACCTCTGCTCCCTCGATGGACGGCTCCAGGCCGTTCCTGCAACTTCCGTATGCCCTCTGGATCGGGGAGACGCTCGCCGAATGTTCCCCGAAGCTGGCATCTTAGGGTGTGTGCTCCGGTCTGACTGTCGCGTCGCCTCGCCAGCGCGCTCCACCAGGCCCGTGATTGGCACTCTCGGGGCCCGCAGTAGTCAAATTTTGACAAGATCCTTTCGGATCCGCTTGAAAAATATAAAACACCAAAAAAACGTTCCCACGAGGGAAAAAATACAAATTCAACAAATAATATACAGTCCAACGCCACGAAATCCCTTCCCCACGCATAGGGCCCCACGATGCAGCCGGAAATCGCAGAATGTTACATTTTGTGGCGTGCATGTCGAAATGCCACGTCACAAGGTATATGAACAGCCAGACACTTGAGAAGTTACGCTAAAAATACTAAAGCCTCGAATAGACTGCGGCATCGTACACGTTCGGACTCTTTCCTGCCCACCATCTTCTTCTCATATCCTCTCAGTGAACCTTCTCTCATATTCTGCTCGAGAGAGGAGAAAGAAGAGCGAGCGTCATACGTTGAGAATTTCAAGAAGCAAACGAACGCCTTTCTTGCTTCGATGCGAGAGAAAAGATTTTGAAACGTTCGAACCAATGGGTACGTGTATTTCTATGAAGACGAATGGTTGCGTCTTTGCTGAGGAGTCATGGAGAAAGATATATCGGTACAGGTTCGCTTATCGTATACATGGACTCGTAAGAAGTCGTCTGTGATAGGGTATGTCCACCTTGTTGATGAGGGAGAGCGTTGTAATATATCATAAAGAGTGAATGAGTGACGTCACGGACAGACAATGAGGAATCCAAAGAGAATAAGGTCAATGAATAAAATATATAGATCATATAGAAAGCATCGTAACCGTGATACTATTATTGATTAGATTAGTCATCTGTTTACTCAATCGATCATCGAGGTACGAATGACGCGCTATGAATATGGAGAATAATGATTAATTCATATCTGTCTAGAGCAATGTTTTTTTTTACATTTTTTTAATAAAAAAAAATATAAAATTTTTCTGGTACTTTTTTTTGGTAACAATTGATCCTCCTGTTATAAAGTGATCCGTTTAAGAGTCAATTTTAGATCTTATAGTATAGCGAGGGTAATTGTATCTTCGTAAAGTCTCATAATGAATTTTAACGCAATCCCTGAAGTCGGCGAGCTCGTTAAAGTCGTCAGTAGACCGATTCCGCGCGTAAATTCGAATGAGTTTAATTTACTGCTTTTCACTCTGACACGGCTGTATAAACAGGTCGGATGGTGGCTTTAAAGTGGAAAGAGGATATTTAGTGCTGCGGAGGGACGACCTTGTCATTCTGAAACTTGAGACATCGATAACCGTAGCAATCCGGAGAAGACTAATTTGTTTGGAGGCGGGTTGATTTTTGGAAAGTAAATAATGAGATTTGTCGATTGGCTTTAATTAGATTAATTTGATGGAAAATTTTATGAGAAAGGTGAAGGAGTAAGCAATTTCGTAGCGCGTCTTACGGGACAGGAGGTTTGCAAAGACGTATGACTTCGGCGGACCACGTGCGCTGACAATTGGCTGCCATGTGTTTCTTGACTCGACCCAGCTATTTCTATGAGAAAGAAAGAGAAAGAGAGAATTGGGCACGAGCTTTGTCAGTGTTTATATGCACAGACAGCTGCCCGCTGTTCCTCCTCTCTCTCACTCTTCTCCCTTTAGAATTTCTACAAGAATAAGGAGACTGTCCCATTTTTGTACAGGGTCAGCATTATGAGCATTATGCGACTGAAATATGAAGACATTAAGAAGGCTGTTCCGAACCTGGCCATTTGTGGCTGTGAGTTTAACGATTCGAAGAAAGAGACTGTGTTTAAAATGTGGCAGCACGGTGACTTCTCTCGTAGGGTTATCTAGTCAATGGATGCTGGTGGTCCTGAGAGAAGAATGGCACGGAGCGTTCAGTGATACCATTTGTGTACGAAGATCTACAGTCACGTTTCCGCAAGAACTGACCTCCTGAATGGATCTGCATCCCTGTCGGATGCTGCGGTAAAAAAGGAGTACGAGTTGGAGATCACTGAGTTAACGAGTGCACAAATGCATCCCTACGAATGAAACGAGGGCGAGTTGGAGATCACTGAGAGCCATGGGGCCTACCATCTGTCCCTCGTTGCCACGTCTGTAGCGTCCTGGTGGGTCCATTTCGGGCCGTTCGAGACTGTACGTTGGGGTCTGGTCACGTCCTCGGGGCCCGAGAAATTTCCCAACGTCGCATGGTCGATGAGACTGTGCTTACCACGAACCCCCAGCTCCCAGCTAAATTGCTACCCGGTAGCAGTTAGGAGGGGTCCCGCCAATTACATTACAGCCCTGATACCGTTTTCAAATTATACAGTGCAGGTAAACGATAAGCAGCCTTCACTTATCTCCGAGATTCGTCCTTTACGAATTTCCACGTAGACTCTGCGTTCTGACAAATCCGAAAGAAACGTCGCGATATAGAAAATGAACAATCAGTAATCTTGAATAAGGTCTTAAGAATTTTGAAAATAAAATTTCACCAAGATACCTATACTCCGTACGTCATAAAAATTTCTATGATACGTTCTTATCATGCCATATATATCATTCCTGTAAAACCCTTTGCCCACAGGCACTATTGTTATCATTTAAAGTTTTACGAAATTTCGATTAACATTTATCACAGACTGAAGACGACTCTCGTGTAGCAATGTTTACTCTTATCTTATGTTTTACAAGGTTTGTCCAAGAGGTTAGCGCCGGGTAAATATTAGCTCGGCTTGTGGTCGTGGGATACCAAGGAATTAGCTACTCGAGCTGGTACATGAGTGCTGATGAACCTGATTGGAGCGCAAACAAATCGTTTTGTCTGTTTCTCTTTACAGTGCGTAGCGATACCACTTTTGGTTTCGGTATCCGATTTGCCAAGAGTGGCCACTTTAGGCCCAGGCCAGATCGATTGTATCTGTCATCTATACCACTCGTGAAGACCACGTGGCTCTGTTGGCATCCAACGTATAAAACCGCAATTGCCTTCACTGCTTTGTGCAGCCTCCGTTTGCGGTTCTATAACCCGTTAGATATAATAGCTGTATATATATACATACATGTCTACATTTAGGCATACGCATCTTTCACCAGGATCATTGGATCGCAATGTCGGCTCCGCCTCAAACTTTGACTTATCTTCCTCGTCTTTCTGAAAGCTCTAGTCGAGCAGACGCGTCCGCAGGTCCATCCGCGATGAGCTCCCTGAGTGGTCATTAGTTCCCTTTCTTTCTTTTTGCTCTCGTTGCTCAACTGTCTGAAGACTTCAGCTTCGAAACGAGCCCTCGTGATCCTCGGATGCAGTCAGACAAAGAATTCCCTGTATATCTCCTCGGATGCGCACGAGACATCCGACAATTAATCACATATGCGCCTCATACGCGTAAACACGAGTCAGGACACTTTTAGTTAAAGCTCTTTTCAAGGAAGCTGACGAGTCATGAGAATGACGCTTTATGCCTTCGGGTTGTGTCCGGAAGGACACAACCGCGACTACTCTCTTGTGAATTATTTCATTTTGAAACTTGGCGCCTTCTTTATCTTACCCTATGGTCAAGTCATTGGGAATGATCATTGACCTAATTCATCAGTGAGACAGGAGTTATCATTCATTTTAGTTTATTCGTTAACAAATAGTAGGAGTCCGTCGAGGCAAGATATATTCGTTTGATGAATTTGAACGAATTAAATTAACTTGTTCCTGGTAATCAGACAGTTATGATTAATAGGTGGATTTTTTTAGGTGAATTTTTTCTGATGTGGCGAATTAATGGTTTTTTTTTTATGATTACCCAACTCCGTTATATTTACACTGAAATATGAGCGAGTGCAAAATCTTGCTGTGGGAAGTTTTTATGTCTGTTAAATTTTTCATCTCAGAACCATGTAAACATGCTGGGTCTAAAATTGTATAATATTCGAGTATTAGCAAAGTTTGCATATCACATAAATCTCTAAAACCTATGTCTTAGACTTTGCTATTCGGTACGTTGAGCCTGATATACCGTTAATACTAGGAAATTTCTGATTTAAAGAACTCGCATCATCATTTCTTTTTTCTAGGAGTGCCACTTTTTTATAATAATTATTAAATTATACAACATTGAATCCGAATGTTTCATGATGATCGTGAAGTCGTTTTTGTGCAATCAGATCTTATTTATTGATCAGCCAGTCGCATGAATGAATCATAGCTAATAAATCATAGTGAAGCATTATAAAATTTTAACTCGTAATAAACATATTAATAAATGTAAAATTGATAAATTTATTGCTACTCGTAAGAGCTGACAGAACTTCAGAAATTCTCTTCTAGACCAGAAGGTGAGTTCATCGAGAGTCATTGAAAATTTCTGGTACCAAATTCCTGAATACGCGGAGATAGAGGAACGCGGATATTGTTTATGGACGTCGGGTATTCATTAAGGACTTGGTACGCTACAAGGTTTCTTATCTAGTAACCGAAAAAAGGTTATGAGAGAAAATACATCATACAATTAACATAACGCTAATGGACAATGCCATGTATGCAACCTCGTATCTCATACTGGATTTATAATCTATAATACATATTTAAAAGATTTCGATTCCAGTCATGCCAGAGACTTGGGCCTAATCCTCGATACCAGACTGGAGCCTGTCTAGGATCAGCACCCATAGTAAAGCACAGAGAGAGTTTTATTATGAAAAACAAACGGCTCCGTGTCTATCAGCCGGCACCATGGATTACTCAAGAGCCAGCAGACCCCACAAACCTAACCTAATTTTAAAGACCTGTTCGATACCGGGATACGTGAGAATAACTTGAGCACGTATCCAAAGAATCAGGAAGCCCTTCTTCCGTGATCAAATGACGAGATGCAGCGTCATTCCATGCGCGATATAGACACTGGCAAGAACGTGATCTTTGAATGCAACACTGGTTCTAACAGTCACGACATGCCTTTTACCACGATGATTCTTTTTTTACCCTCGGCAAAAGCCGACTGAGCGTTCAAATAGATACCGTTCCTATCATGGACCACGGATGCTGTATAGACGTTCGTGTCGCACGATAAATTTGCTCTCTCGCATTCCATATTAGCATCGTCAACGCTCAGTCGTCACCGTTACACGAGATAACCGTATTCAGCATATACCTATAGCCATGAATTTATTTACCAAACGTTTCGATACAACTCTTCATCATTTTTCATCCTCATTTTTCATCTTACAATACCCACCGAACGTGCACGCGGATGAGCTAATTTAGATATGCGTGAGGTGTCACGTATCTCCGTTAACCTATCGAAACGTGAGTAAGCTCGAGATGTCGCGCGTCGATTTTAAAAATCCAAGAGACGTCAAAGCATTCACACGTGAAATAGTTTCCGGCAGAAGTCGTGCATAACTTTACATACATTGAACATCCACACCCTGCTATCCTATACATACATCCTCCTTGTAGTTCGCGTCCAAGTGGCGCTGACTGTGAACGAAGGAGCGATTCTGTTATTAAGTACGTATATCAACGACATCAACGAGTGCCCCGAGTCGCGGTTAATCGAACCCATTAGGACGTGCGTGACTTTTGGAAATTCTACCACGTAACGCACATCGTACGTATATAGACGCTTCTGCTGCGTCAAGAATTTATAAGCCTCCTGTACGTCATCTTGTTCTCAGGTACTTACACGATGAGCATTCGTACTTTATGGATGCGGCATAATGATTTAATGACGAATATCATCATCAGCGGATGGACGATCGGTCACCGACACACCAGGACCAGTTTACCTACATCTCGATCCCTGCAATATCTCTATGCCTATGCGTGCGCCCATATACACGCTAGTACAGATATACGCGCACGGGGACTATAAGAAAAAGATGAGACGAGACAGGTAAAGAAAGAATACTCGTGTCGTTGCGTCTTCTTGAGTTACCGTACGTGTTCGTTACCTAGAAACTCGTTCCCCCCAGATAGCAGCAATAATTCTATCCGCTCTCTCCGACTACGGAGAGAGCAAAAGCCGTGGAAGAGTCGAGAAAAATGGATGGACGGAAAGAAGGACAAAGGAAGATTTCCGTTCTGGTCTCAAAAGGAGCTGGCGACGATGATCGACTCGGCACCGTCATTTTTCATGCCTCAATGGAGCCCGGGATGCTGCTGCCAGTATCGAAAGAGATATTTGTGATGGATGATCGAGTACGTGGTTACTTCATTTGAAAAGTGAAGTCCACGCAAAAGTGTCCTTGAGCCAAGTCACTCGCCAAGTGCATACCAGTGGCGATTGATTTCTTAGTACCCTGTAGTAATTAGTATCAAAAATATTTGTTATCTGTCACCATAGAGATAACAGCTCGTGACGATCCAAACAAACATGTACGTACGTCATTACTGTTACTACACTTAAGTGTGTTTAGTAATTTTATCTATGTTTTGGCGAAGTCGATCCTGGTCCAGGTACACAGAATCCTATGAGACCCGTCTATCTTACTGCATCTTTATCTGTATCGCTTCGTTTACGGGCAATGTCCTAGGCGCAACAAGTACGAGGCACTGTTAAATGTTCTTTGCACATTGTCATTGGTACTATCTACCATGTATACATACGGTGGTATATATGTATGGCTATAGGCAGGCATTAGTCCTGGCTTCTTTATCACGAGTCAGGAACCTCTTTTAAGGTTTTGTATATCCTCTAGATCTCTATTATCGTGGTGTACCTGTGCAAGGGTGGCCGAACGTAACCAGGGGGTGCATAAATAATGTCTTAAGCGCGGGTTGTCACGAGCGCACCAGTCACGAACGAGTCACTAGCTGGTGCCCGGTGCCACGAGTTCATTAGCACGAGGACACATAAATCTATGGCACGGACCATCTTCGCGCTAACGAGCGAACACTGCCAACTCTGTCTTCCTTCGTTCGCCTGAATTGTCTCGGCTCATTGTCATTCACATTTACCGGCTTGAAATACGAGACACACTTGACGAACCTACAAGTATCGACGTTGGTACGTTATATACGTATATAACGGGTTAAAATATACGTGACAGCCGTGTACTGTTTTTAGCATTTTTTAAAGGAATTTTGACCTCGTTTTTATAGCAGTGTTCATTTTTTTTTTATTTAGGAATTGCTTGGGTTTAATGTGTTACTGGACTGCGAGAGGCACTTTATGTCTAGCTGAGGTAGTTTGTTGCTCCGGGTCAGTTCAACACATGAGCCTATGGCGACACGCGTGTTATATGTTCTGACTGGTTGATTTTTACGTTGCATAATGCGATAAATTCTAACGGAAAGTGGACTGGGCGTGTTTGCATACTGAGGTACGGATCTACGTTTGCGAGTTTCAATCGAAAGGAACTGGTTTCGTTAGAATATGTTTTATTGGATAATCCTTAGGTGATATTATCTCTATTGGACATTAATGAAATTTAATGTCCGATTGAAGATTTGCTATGTGTTTTGTAAGCATTCTGCATTAGCGTGCAAACGTTCTTTTAATGAGTCGACGGGTTCATTCGGTAGTCCAAGAGATCGATTTATGGCTGTTGATAAAGGGTAATTTTATTTCTTAAATGACTTCCTCTCAGATCCTTTTGCTGTTTCTTAATTACTTTCGGTGTTGAGAAACATCAAGGGATTCGATACCTGAGTCATATTTAAAATTCATGAGGCGATAAAGTAAGTACTTTTCGTTTTGTTTGATCTTTTTAAAAATTAAATGTAATTTCAGCTTCTATAAATTATTCAAATCATTTGAAAATAAATCTTCGCTAATATTGTTGATGTTTATTTGGTAATTCAAATGAACGTAAAGACACGTGCAGTAATGTGACAGGAACGAAGCTCGGCGAACTGGATGAATCCTAAGTATTAGCCTTGAGGTACGTGTGTGTATATGCGTAGCGCGTGACGAAGAATGAAAATCATAGTCGATGACACTGACTTCGATCGAATTTTAATTTCCGTTTGACGTCACGTTTAATACCGACCAATATTTCATTATGATGTAATGAACTGGCGCCTATATATAAATCTAATAATTTTTGCGCACAACCCGTTTTTATAATGATGCGAATTACCTTATCGCACATTATAAATTTCTCTTTCTCACTATCTGTCAGTCGATGACATTACCGCGTAGGCAATCACTGATACTGCAGCTGAATTTTCGAAATTATAAACAAACTCGTTTCTTTGGTCTATGTTCGAAATTCAGCTACCTGGTCTACCGAACTGCGATGGCATTGACAGATTATGGCAATTAGGTATGGCACAATTTATTAAAGCTTCATCATCGCCACCCTTGTTTCGAAGAAGTTCGATAAAACTATAATTCTTAAAATTTCTAGACTTTCCCCGATATAATTTTTTTCAAAGAAATTAACGTACGCTCTAACGGTGTTATCGAAATAATCATACCTCTGTTTATTGTCTCCGTGTCTTCGCTATCACATTGTTTTCTCAACTCACTAGCACGAATTATTCACACTATCACTTTACCGAATAATCGTCGTTTGTATCATATATATGTAACGATTCACAGACTGTAGATACAAGATTAACGGAGAATTCGTAATATTTGTTGATAAAGAATTTGTCTCCTCGATACAATGAGTTACAATGTTATTGTAATATAACAGCGACTGTTGAGGATGAAAAAGTTTTTTATCAAATCTTTTCTCTTTACTCGGTAGCAATTTCAGTAAAAATATATTTTTTAATGATCTACCGTTCTACGAACAGAGCTCGAAAAATTCTAGCAGACTGACTGGTAGTGGCCAGATTGAGTCTGGTTCACGTTCGCGTACGGCCCCGGCCTCTGAGGAACTATATTGAGTTGTGACGGCTCCAGGGCCGAAGGCCCCGGTACTACAATCCCCACCATCGACCCACAGGGGTCCAGGGCACCCCAACCTGCGGTCCCTGCCTGATTGAGATACCAGCCTGGCTCCAACACTCCCTCTCTGGCCCTTTTTCTCTCTGTACCTCGACCTCACCATCCGCCACTTCTCTCGATCCTCCGCCAGCCTCTAGATGAGCCCTCCTTCGTAGCGTAGGGGTCCTGTGGCTCTCAACTGTATTCACTGACATTTTCTCAATCGACATGCCATTAAAAGTTGGACCTTACATCGTTCTATAAAATGCATACAAATATTTTCCGAACAATTATATAACATTTGAGATATATAATAGCAAATTTTTATCTGGGAATGTACATGGTAACGTCCTACACCTGATTTTGAATCAAAACATTTTTTAGTTTGAAATAACATAACAGATATTTTTTGGGTTATTTTTCTTGGGATTTTCTGGGAACTGAGTTTCCAAGCTTAATGTAGAGTATCGGAACGAATTGATGGGTTGCTATTAGAAGATAGATTGAGAACCTTGCAGGCCCTTCTATCTTCTCTTTTGGTAGGGCGTAGGGCCTTCGGCAGGACAATGGTCCCGGCCGAACCGAACCGAAGTAAACCTTAAGTAAGAACCCAGTGGAAGAGGATTTCGAGAGTGGAAGGTGTCTGGTCAGGCAGCCTAAATAAACCGCGGCACGCGTATCCCAAAGCCTAAAACCAAACATGCTTAGTATATTCGATAATCGCTTGGAAATTCTGCTACCGAGCTCCTCCTGTTTACACTTATATTATACATATACATAAGATTGCATAAGTAACCATTAAAATTCGCCAAAAAATCAACATCCGCATATACCTTCGATAAAATAAAGTTTCGTGTACGTTAACGAACGTATGAAAAAAAAATTCCAAAATCATAATAATTTTTACTAATTATCAAATAGTAATATTTATCTAATAGGCATCAGCATGATCTATCGCACTTATATCAAATCCACCGGGTGGTAATCTTCATCGTCTCAAAAGCGATCTATATACCGCTACTTGAATTAATGGCTTAATCTATAAATCTGCCATTGGTTGGATCGTATGGTCAATCTCATAGGTGAAAAAAAAATCTAATCTTCAACGTAACGCGATACATACGTCCATTATCAATTGTATCTCGAATGAAATTCAATAGCGATATCCTGCAAGGATCTTCCTCTTGTATGAATGGAGTGCGTGATTCATTTTCAATTTTCATACCGTTCTACGTTTTTACTAAGCAACGTCCACCGTTGCCAAGAATTATAAATGACTGTACTATGAATATATGAAATACGATGGGAAAAGACCGGAAACATGAATGTACTGTTATCTTATGGCTCGGTTCCTGTAAGCTCGAGTCTTCCCATTGTCAGCGAGACGAGTACTCAGGTATACCCAGTGTGTTCGACAGATCCAATTGGTATGCGCGTTAACGATAATTACTATTCAAAGCCTCGTCAACGGATTGACTAATGCCACTCAATCTAGGTAGACGTGAAATACAACGAGCCGTGTGCTGATTCCATAAGCGATCTGAATAGACGCTGCTATAGTCTGATTGGCGTGCTTCCATGCATTTTTGAACGAGGCTCCGCGTTAAGAATTCTATCCTGGAAATAAACGCAGTTCTTGGCCAAAGGCGTAGCTCTGCGTGGATGATGATCCTGAGAAAGTAATTTTTTTTTCAAAATTTTCAAATAGCACTCTTAGTCGATATCGGCTAATAATGGTGATATTGACTTTAAAGCGATACATTGCTAGGTACCCAATGCCTTATAAAGACACATATGCCAATTAGCTGTAAGTGTATGTAGAAAAAATTAGGAAATATCCATCCGGTGCTCGTACGGATTTCACGGAACTACGCGTATGAGATTATAGGAAGCTGCAATTTGCATGGCAACGTTATAATTTTCAACCATAAATCTTCTATCTCAAATCTCTAAGTATAATTGAGACATAAAAGCGTGGCGGGTACCTTCGTATAATTATATGTGGCTTTTCAAGATAAACGGGCCAAGAGTTCAGACTGGCTTGAGTGGTGCGTTTGAGTGCCGCTGGTCAATATTGATACAATAATTTGGATTCTCAATGAAATCGAACGAGAATATCGGTATACCACCTAAGAGCTATGACCTTTTGGTATCTAGTATTTTTTATTTATTATTAATCTAAAAAAAGCAGTAATAATTTATTGCAGTATTCTATTCCCATGATATACTACGAATAGACAGAGGATCTATAGGTTCTCGATCCTACGATCAAATGATCGAATGAAGATCGTTCAGCCCTGCAGGGGTTTTTCAAGTGGAACGGTCCAGTCAGGATCGCCGCGGGACTCGAAAATTCTTATAGCTCCTACACAGATGTTATCTTCAACGTGGAACAGCAAGAAGGAAGGAACAAAAAAGGATTCTTAACGGCTCGAGCAGATCTCACTGCTACCAACTACCAGTAAATAAAAAGCCTACGCCCAGATTTCGAAAATTCATATATCCATATGTCACTCATAATTTTATATTATATTTATCCTTGCGACCTGTTTAATTTGTTAACAAAAAATTTATAAAAAATTTATATGTCGATTGATCTCAATAGTCGATCTTACGTCTGTCGGATCGCATGGGATGAGAACATAGGACGAGAACGCGTTTCCCTTTTCAACGTACGTGTACGTCCTTGAAGAAGGATCATGGTGAGACTCTGCTAAGAAGTGGGAAGAGAAAAGTTTAAACGCAGCCAGGATATCCCAACCATTTGAATAGGCGAAAAGGAGCGTCGTAAGTCGTAGAAAAAGGACACAGATATATACCGGTCGCTAGAGACTGTCTTGCAGACACCTTTGGACAAATCCTGTAACGCTGCAGGGGTCCCTCAGGACCCCAGTGGCTTCTGTCAAATGGGATTCACTTCAGGGGGTCAAAAGTTACCCAAGACTCCTCCGCCCCCACTTCTCCCTTCTGAGAAAACCGTTCCTGATTCTAACTTACTCCAGAGGAAGCCAATTGGCACTTATATAAATCCATACTAAGTCTCCGATAAATAAATGTTAATCAGCATTCATTAAATGCACTTTATATGTACTCAATGTTTTTTAATCAACTTCTAACCTATATGCACCGATATATAATCAAGCATAATCACTTTATCTCACAGTAAGACCGCCACACGAATTGTAAAAGTACAAAACAACAAGGCCTCATACGTGCAACATATGCGCTAGACATTATTCTAAAGTATATTCTCGGTACGTGACCCACGTGCATTCTAATGCACTCGTGCATAACCAGTACGCTATGAGCTTTATGATTGGTGGGCTTAATTATCCCATTATGAGATTCCAGTGCTCCGTTGGCCCCAGGTTCAATATCACGTACAGCGATTTAGCTGCGTATACACACACTTGATTCACTCAGTAGGTATAGTCAAGTTTTGCGAGATACAGGAATAAACGAATATATAGCCATGGGATAATCGTTGGGTCATTAACTGTTGAGGTGATGAGAGATAATTGAAATTTCTTTATTTTTTATAATCAGACCTTACACATCCCGGTACGCTATTCTACGTCAATTACTGTTTTACTTTATTTTGTCGTCTTTTCTTGTACGTCGAATTCCTTCGGTGCTCCTTGCAATTGAGTCGCTTGGTATGCGAGCAAGTACTTTGTTACACGTATATACGGATTATACACTTATCTTGTTTTCTTGCACTGTGTCGTGTTTTGTCGCGACGAGTCTCATACGAGGTCGAAATTGTAATGGATCAACCAGATCCGATTTATCGGGTATTTATTTTTAAGCATGAAAAACCGCGGGTTTAATACGTCTTGTAGGATGTCTGACTTTGTGGACCTATTCGTGACACGATTCCAAAGACTATGATTTCTCGTGATAGTAAGCTGGACATTCGTGCAGCAGAAAAGATGGCCTCGTATTTTTTATTGGTAGACTGTAATGACCAGACAATTATTATTGCGCATCCAGTCACGGAATGGTACAAGAAGAGGAATATGGTACGATTTCATATCGGAAGATGCTGTAACATGAGGGATCGTAGACGAGGGGGTAGCTGAACGAAAAATCAAGTATGCTGCTGTGATAAATAATTTTATTCGAGAGACGCAATTGATATTTTCTATATCCTGTTTTTAACTGTGTGTTTTCATAATATTACGATATTAATAAACCATCAGGTATTATCACGGCACGATAGCCTCTTGCAAGAAGATGGCATTGTTACACGTCAATCATAATACGTGGAGAGTGACAGGTTGTAGTTAAAGAATATTTTTATCCATCTGGAAATTAAAATTCTCGGAACAGAAATAGACGGGAATATTTGGAGATGGACGTTTCATTTCAAACCCTTTTCAGTCCATTTTTTTAGGCTGGATGAAAACCTTGAAAGTGGCTCCCGCCATGGATATCCAAGAAGAATATTTCGGCCTAATTTATGTAGGTATCGTATGACTGCTGACAATCAGAATTATTTTGTTGAATACTTTCTTACGTATTTGCATATGTTAAATATTATTACTGACTGAGAGTGTATGTATACGTATACGATTTCCTTTATTTAATTGTAGGTATAGTGGGATAAAAAAAATATATAGGTATACAATGTATCTATATACAATAGTGATTAATTGGATGCTTAATGAACCGAGTCAATATTACTAGTTATTTTTTCCCATAGGAAACCGTTTGAAATTGGTCAACGATCCGAGGATTGTGAATCTCGTAAGATATAAATTACTAATGTTAAGATATTATTTTCTTAATACGAGAAGCCGCGATTGTTACGTCAAAAGTTCTTTTAGCGAACGCGGAAGAGAGCTACGTATGTAAATTTTAATGATATACAAGGAACAAAATTTTATAATGAGTATCTGCTGGCTGGTGGATTTTACATTTCTGACAAATGGGCATCAGCTAAGGTTAATTATCCTAACGGGTCTGTCTTTCAAGAAGTTACCCTCCACAGACCTTTGTGAACTTTTAATCATCGTCTTTGAAATATGAACAGTAAGAATACCTAGTAAAATATAAAGAAAAATATTGATACGACGAAAAAACGTTTACTCGTGTATACGTAAGTGTGCTATAAACTTTATTTTCTTTAAATGAAAGTGCAATTCCTCGAATTACAGTAACGTCAGATTGGTTTATCTGAAGACGAAATAATGACTGGGCAAGTGTAACAGTAATCACAGTGACTGAAAAAACGAGTAATTTAAAATACACGGTTAACGTTAAATAGCTTCATCCTGTAAATATATCCATCGAAATTACATTCTCAAGTAAATAAATATACCTACTTATTCCCAGTCAGTAACAAAAGGTCTTCCAGGAATATCGATCAGCATGACTTCCGTCTTCTACGAACAAATTATCTTTTTTAAAAGTATTATAAATAACTACTAGAAATTTCATTCGGTATCATCAACCGGTACGTATACTTTTTTTTTGGAATTTCATAATCAACATTTCTGACTTATACCCTCTCCGGTATACAATGACTGCTAAATGTCTCTGTGTATAATTTTTCTTGAAATAAAAAGAAAGATGATTATCCAGACTAATTACTTGAAGCGTAATACCAGTGTCTTCCGCGTAATAACCACGTGGTCCCATGTACTTTTCTTCAGCTCGTAAGTACAAGTTCCATCATCATCCGGTACTCCGGTTGCTGGTATCATAAAAGGTGTTCTGGCGCCTCGGATGAGCTCTCCTCTTTGTTCGACGACCAGTTTTCTCCTCCAGCCCTGGACAGAGCGTCGGGATAGCCGAAGACGGACCTGAACCGGACACGCCCCAACGACGCCTCTCGTACACCGTGGATATCTCGATTCTCGAAAGGCCTCCGCCTCTGATCCTCTACAGCCTATTTCTCGATCGTTAAGCCGGCTCCGTGTTCCTGAGGGTTCACTCGTGATTGCTTCATTAAGACGTCACGGAATTGGGACCCGATGGCTCGGCAATAAAGTCACGGTACGTATACCATTTACGAACAATGGAAACATCCCTGAACAGATTCTGACCCTGATTGGGATGATCAGCTGAATCAGTCACCACGTGAGTGCTTACACATAAAGGTATTAGATCTGATATTCTTTATGTGTGACTATTTATTTTTGTTTTAATATTTCTTTTACACGCTTTTTTTATTATTATTAATACAACCTGGTGAGTGTTTGGATTATTATATCGATAATCTTGATATTCCTCCTTAGTTATTATCCGAAAGGAGAAAGTACGAAGCGCGTAGAAAAGGATGGAGAAGAAGAGGATTGGAGCGAAGGGTAACGATTACACGAGGTGTTCATTAAGTCGTTAGGTCATAACACCTTTAATCAACGAAAATTGTTCGGCAAACATAAAACGTATCCTTTGGCTCTCACTTGTAAGACCAATACCGACGCTCGGCGTCTCGTTCCCGGAATCATCGCGGGCGTAAAAATTTTCGTCTTGAGGACCCAATCTGCGCGATAACCAAAACTCGAAGCCAATTAGGACGAATTTATTACGCCCGGTTCCTTTAAGCGAGGATTATTCTTTTTGAGTATTTTTTTTCCGTCTTCCCGTACCAGTCTTAGTTTCACTAGGTATAGATACTCACTTCCGGAATTCCATGTAGAACACTGACTCACAGACCTAAATTGAAAAGGGGACATTAGCAGAATAAGATAAATAAAGCAAAATAAAATTTGGTCAGTGTATAAAATAATAAAAAATTCGTGAAAATTATTTCTCATGGAAACGCAAGTGTAATTTAAGTATATAAAACTATTCTTGAGCCTCTTTCTTTATTTCTTGACTTGATTCCGCGCTCGTATACCTGTAACAATATTATCTTTCAACGTGAGCGTCGGGGCGGTCACGGACTTGTGGCTTAAGAAAACGCGCGTTATTTCTTGACAAAATAATCGCCTTAATCGTCTGAGAATAAAAAGAGACGAGCGTAAACCACCTTACGGATTTCTCGGACGCAAGCTGCTGGCATCGACGTACCCGACGCATCCGTCGCGGCGTTCCTCATCGTGACAGAGAAGCCAAGTCACTCTCTTATATTGGAGCTAAAGGAATACCTTTATTTTTATTCTTTCACAATCTCGAAGCCGATCGATCCGACGACAGAGTGAAAGAGGATCGCAAGATCCTACTCTTTTCTTTATATTATTTAACTCCGTCAATTTTACGTTCAACCCACAAGAGCCTCAAGACGCTAAACTCGTTCCCTTTAACACTTAGTACTATATCAAAAAACATCGAAAAATCAATTATGCAAAAAATTAAAAAATTTTTATTTAAATTTCACAACAGTCGACTTACGTATCGTTTAAAATTTACTTACAACTGTCCTTCGTCCCAAGATGGTCGTAAATGCTACCAGCCCTCCCTAATTGGATCAACTCGCTGATCGACAATACCTTTTTTCTTCATAAAAAAAATAAATAAAAATAAACACACACAGCGCTTTAGACAAAATTTTAATTTCGACTCGTACGTGACGCCTATACTCACACTGATACCAATAAATTTCATAACCCCTTTCAGATCCCAAAATAAAGAACAGTAATGTAACCGTATGGATACTAAGGATTGTTTTTCTTCCTTCTACCCACGCCAAAACCACGTGCATTTACAATGCACTCTGCTCGTTTCGACAGTGCCTCCTGTGATGCAATTTAATAAATACGTTTCTTATCTAGCCTCGTAACTGTTGGGAGCGGTCGACTCCTTTCCGCCCACGTCGCTCTTGCATCCGCAAAGAACGACCGTACATAAACATCACATTACTCGCGTAGGACGCGAACACCAGAGTTCACTGTAACGTAGCATCCTATATCTATAGAAGGTTCGATGAGCACGAGCCATAAAAAGTCTTGCTTGATATAACATTAAATGGTTGCCCGTATCGATTTAATATATTCAAAGTCACCGATTTTTTTATCACTCTCTATTCGTCATTCAGCCCTGCCCTACTTTCTCGAATCATCCTTTACGTAGTATTTTCTTGGATAAAAAAGTTACGACGGACACACTATATATTGCCATCTGTACTTTTATCTCCAATTATATCTATATATGAAACAGACATACAATTAGAGGCTCTTGCGCAGGAGTGGGATTGTTAGCGTTTGCTGGAAAGCTTCCTCGGGAACCATTAGTATTTTTTTTGCCGCTACCCTGGCTACATCTGGCTGCCGAAAGATAACTGGCCGTAAATGCTTCTACGTCCTGGCGTGTCCTGCGGCGACAGCCAAACAGCCAAGGACTACTGCCGACGTTTGAATGATACGCGCACAGGTCCTGTACAGGCTTCCGTAGCCCCTGTGTCGTTAAAAATAATCATGGCGTCGGTCCTGGCACTCTTTGGCTTTTTAGTGTCTGATTACCTTAGACTCTCCAAAGGACTCCTCTTGTCTTCCCTGCTATGTCTTCTGTCGGAACCCCACTAGTTGTGTTTCTAGTTTATGGCGCACGTTTCCAACCTTGCGTGCTACGGATGAGACAGATTTCAGTTTTGTTTCTTGGATATCTTTGTATGCGGAGCGGAGCTGTTTTGAATTGCTTTCATATGGCATTCGTATGGCTCTGAATAAGTACCGAGTTAAAAATAACTTTCTGGCTGGCATTCTCATCGTCCATAATTATCTCTCTGTGATAAATAAGATATACGGAAATTAAAGATAATTTTTAAAAAAACTTTGGAGTTTTTGTAAATTGTGATATCGACTTGGGCTACTGTGAAATTTTTATTTATTTTTTTTAATACCTCTAAATTTTGAATTTCAAGCCCACTTTTTTTGCTTCGTGGAGTCATCACTACCTATTCTTGGTCACCGCAGATCACACAAAACTCATACCGCTTGACGATTTTCCACGGATCCTCGGTTACGGTTTTATCGGGAAGACAAATCCTTTTGATTCGCCGGAACCGTTCTTTTGGTTTCGTATAGTTTAAAGGGAACGATTATTAGTTTTGAGCTTTTGTCAAGGGCTTTGTCTTGCACGTGGCATCGACTCGGACCCAGGTTCCATCATCTGCAGCTATTCTTTTCCTTCTCACAAGTTCCACCATGGAATCAAATCCGTCTTGCACGTCTGACATTTACCAGAACTTGCTTGAGACGTCCTGCTGGTTTGAAAGGTTCATCTCAAACTAGACGTCAAAGACAATTCACTGGGGTCCACTTAACCCTCTTACTCAGGATGAAATTTAATATCGCTTTGTTATCGGATCTCTTTTCTTAGTCTTCAAGAGCTTTGCAAAATGTCCTCAAGACACCTCCTCGCTTCGTGCCACTTTGCTGCCTGTTTTCACGAGTACACAATTTACTCAATCAAAGCACAATAACATGGTCGTTTTTAATTAATAATACAGCATACGGTACAAGGAAAAATGTTATACCTGATCGGTTGGACGATTTATACTCGATGTTCTTGGGGTGTCTGAGGGTTTTTAAATTACCAGTTGAAATATTTCGAAGGGTATTTCTCAATAAAAAAAAAACCTCAGTCCAGTAACGTGTCGAGGATAAAAGTACATGGTTGAATATTACTGAAAAACTTCAGAGTCCTTTTCATCGAAACGTGCCTTGTATCCCTGTCGAAACGGACATAAATTCCCTTAAATCGTAGGTAACTGATTGTTCGTCGTGTAGCCTTACAAAGGAACTTTAAAAACCGTAGCCAGTACCCTCGTCCAAGTGTAGTTCACGTCAGTAAGGATTGGACTATTATGATTTCTTTTTTCATATTTTACTTTTTTCTTCAGCATAATGCCAAAATGTCAATCTCATATTAAATATATAATATTTCGTTTAAAAGACCTTTCACGGCCTTCCAGCATAGAAAACGGGTGTAAAGCTTTTAAAACGGCAGGTAATGGGACGTTGAGTCCTAAGTCCTTCGGAATTCTTATGAAAAACTTCAAAGACTTTCCCTCTTCCGCAGTGACGGACGCTTTCTTCATTGGTCTCAGCAAAATACCCGAAAGCGTCCCTCGTATGGACAGATTTGACGTCTTCATCGAGACATCCTCGTTTCCCATTGCCGAACGGTTGCTAAAACCGCATTCACGGAAGGTTTAACGTGTTAAAGATGGATAGCGAGGCCTTCGGCTCTTTTCAACACCCACGGTCAGACGGCGCACGCAGCCATTTTGAATGTCTGGTTTTGCCAGGTTTGTTGCTCTTGTTCGGCGCTTTGTCGAAAGAAGGTAGTTTATTCCGTGACAAGTTTCGCGCTAGTCCCAAAGGCGCAGGCATCCCTAGAGCCGGCAAACAATTTCTTCGAGCACGAGATCGTCCAGAACACCTGCGCCTAACCTAACCTAAAAACGCCTTAGGTGCCTTTCTTAAAACCTCCCCCTCTTTTCTACATCAAAATCATGATACAATTTACTCAAATAAATTTTTTTTCTTTTTCCCTCTTCGTATAAACCCGAATAACTTGAATCGCCGGATTAACATTTTCTTATGAATTTCATCTTTATCACTCGAATGTACATGTACACGTAGATATCTCCCTTTCTAAGCATCGGAACTGTTGAACCCGCGTGGCAGAAATCCCATGGCTCACGATATCGTGACGTGAAAACGTGCGAAGTGGAAATACTCAGAGTACATTCGCTGAGGTTCTTTATCGCGAAGTCGTGCAATAAGGAGCAGCCATAAGTTCGCGAAGAGCAAAAGCGAATGGTGGACCAAACAGGATGTGTCCAATCGGAGCGCCGACACCGCTGGTTAACACGTGCGGTGAGAACGGCTCTCTTTGCCTTGCAGTTCTGATGCTCTCATTCTTCTCTTTAGATTCTCATCCTGCATACGCTCGTTCTGTACCTTCTTTACCGTCTTGTCGTTCTCCTTCTCTTCCATTACTTTCCGTTCCTCTTACTTGTGGCGAACGAGTCGTTCGAGCGAAAGATGCTCGGAACGAAATATCGGCGGCTCTACCCGTGTATACGTTGGCACCCTACGCCATCCCTCTTCGGGTATCGGGAGAATCTTCATTTTTACATACGTAACGTCTACCACTTTCTTAGACACCCTATTCTCAGCTTCATTCCTGTTTCCTTCGTTTAGCCTTGAGCGTGGATATTGTGTATAGTTATGGGCACCTGTGTAAGATGCATATATATATATAGCATGCTATACAGTTCTGGGAAATATTGAAGAACCGCCAGTTGTCGCAGATTCTACTGGTACGATAATGGAGTTGTTAATGGGGTAATCAGTATTGCTATGGGGGATGGTCACTCGTGCATTGGGTCTTCAGGTAATATTATCCAGGGGTTGACCATTCCGAGAACTCTTGTTTCGCTCAATTGATATTGAATAGGAAACAATGAATGCCACTTGTGTTGTCGACTGTCATAAATTACCTCATCCTCTTGGACAAACATAATTAACCATCACTCATATGCGGGCTTCTAATGAATTTATAGCGCTTTCTGGTTGTCTTTCGTGGTTAGTCTTCATTAAGATTAATACCGGATCTCTTTGTTTGCGTTACGTTTAAAGCTTGTTAACGTATCTGACAATATACAGATTGTGAAAGTACAGTTGGACGAATCATTGAATCGTTTTGACATCGATATCCAATTAAAAGTGATCTGACAGTTTGAAAAACAAAATTTTTGATTGCATGGAATGAACATTTTTTTAATTTTTCAAAAAGTTACCATCGCTTAGAAAATTTCGTGCGATGAGATTTTAAAAAGATTTTTAAATATCGATGTAACCGACATCGCTTCTCACGATCATTCTTCCAGTTGTTTCTCTGGGGACTGGTTGTCGTCGTGCGGAGCCGAAGAATTTTGGAGGTGAACCTTTTTTTATCCTTTGAAAAACATGGCGCTACGTGTAAAAATGTAAATTACAATCCCCCCGAGTTCGAACGGAACGTATATATACCTACGACCCAGCGTCGTTTTTATAAACCTTTCCAGTCAGGTTTTTCGTGCCTCGACTCCAACCCCCTGACTGACGTCTTACTTTACGAGACATGGTAGGCAGGAGACAAATCCATTGATTTATATCCTCCGAGTAGCCGCCTGCCGCAGGTGCATCCTTTGAATCTTGAGAAGGACTCGGACGTAGATAAGAGGTAGATAAGTCAGCACGTCCGTAGAAATTTCTTAAGAAACGAATCCCTTCTTGCTTACTAGCAAATCAAAGACTCGAATTTAAAATAACAATTCTTCATATTCGAATAGACACAGCCGACAGACATTCGAATAGGCATAGACTTTTACGTCTTTACAGATCTCAATGCCATTCTCGTAATGCAAAACAATGCAATTCGTTATTGTACGATTTTTATATTGCAGTTTCAATTTTTGTTCCAGCGTGAATCTACCTTTGGTGCATTTTAGCTGTGTGCATCCGCCTCTTGCCACAATAAAGATGTATCTGTCAGAGTAGCCTGGTGCTGCAGCATCTCCGTCCATATCTTCAGTAATCTTTCTCCTCACTCTCAACCGTTTTCTACCCATCCTGATCCCAATCCCCATTCCCATTCCCATTCCTATTCTCATCCTTATGTTCAACCTCGTAGCCAACCACTGCGTAGCCCTGTGGTCCATGCCTCCTTCGTTCTTAGCAACTATTGGCCTCATCGAGTCTCCACTCTGCTCTGTTGCAACTTCTCTTGCATCACTGTAGTGAAGATTGGGATTGGGCGATATGAAAAGGATTGCAGACGATCGGAGAACAAAATTTAACAGTTTTCTAATCCCAAAAGTTGACTTTTATAATTAAAATATAGATTTTAATAATAAAGATGTCAATGATCATGGTCGAATTGGTATAGAATTTTTTAAATTTTATATTTATTATATTAAAAACTATATATATATAAATTAATATGAACAATAGTGATACATTTATTCAAAGATCAATTAGATTATTACAGATTTTATTAATAATTACACTTTATATAGTATATTGATTTTACGTATATTCAAATTACTGTGAAATGCTAAATTGTCAAATTTTCAGTGTACAACATTTATACCTATTCTCAAACAATTCCATTGGCAATGGGATTTCGAAACATTTTTTTTAAAACCTTTCTCAAGGATAAAAAAGAAGAACTTAGGTTTCTGTTATCTAATATATTACAGATACAGATGCAACGGCGCACCTGCCACCTTGTCCGCTCATATATCATATTCGTATGAGTGCGCACCCACCTTACTTTTCTTTTTTTTATCTACTCACATGAGATTTATAAAAAAAATTGAAAAAGGGACACAGGTAACTATTTCATGATAATTAAAATTTACGACTAGATATTTCGGCTCTCAAGATGCGAGTACCATTGGGATTGCTTTTCCCTGACCCGATATAAATTTTCCAGACTTACGTCGTTCCTTTTACCTGAAGTTAACTTAGCCCAAAATAGTTATCCTTTAAGTCAACCCACGTACCCAGGACGTTTAAGTAACATTCAAAAATATTTTCACTTCTCCTCCACCAAGAAACAACCATTGCACCTTTATAATATTCTAACAGTGTCCAAGGTTATATCAATTTTTCTCCTTATCATCTTCTAGCAAAATTTAATACCATACCAGGTACCGATAACAGTTTCTCTTTAAAGTTTACATAAAGACTGATTTCTCAATCCAAGAGTAAAAAAATAAAACTTATTATGCTCGTTCACGTTTCGTACAGCTTTTATACAAAATTCTAATGCATCTTCACAAAAGATCCCCGACACTCTAACCATGTACAATAGTTCGTTTCATAACAGCCAAAGGCCAAATCATTAAGGGACAAAATCTTCAGGTCCAACTACTTTCATCGGTAAGAATAGGAAGCGTCTCGACTAACTAGGACGTCTTTACAGCAACAAGTAGGTACAATAATAGGATAGATCCAACTTCTAAGAACAGGAAGTCCTCTCAAATAATCACATTATAAATTGCTTGTACGTTGCTACAAGTCAAAGAATTCTTACTGACTGCAGTCTCTGTCGCATCTTGAGCAATTTGTGTAAACACTTCCCCGAAGTAAAGAACGACCCAGAGTTTCTCGGTACAATCAATTAGATAGCTGATGACGACTCCTCGGAAGCTTGCCTCTGTAAACGATCTTTGGTCCAGCAGAATGAACGCGCGTCCATCTACACGTGTTTCCTGGACAAACCTTTTTACCGTTTATTTCGAAGCTTGTTTAAACTTAGACTTCAACGACGTAAGTTACAGACTTATATTGTCATTTAAATCGATTGTATCTAAAATTATTTTATATATTAAAAAAAGAAACGATTATCGAACCCATGGAATTTTTAACCTCAAAAAATTTCGAATCATTTTCATCCCGGATACAAATTGCTTTGGATATCACTTCTTCAGGATATTGTAACCGTATCCGTATCGAATTTAAGGAAAAGATATTTTTAGAATGTAGCCTATACAAATTGTCTACCTACTAGTACATTGTTGATATATATATATATATATATATATATATATATATATATATATATATATATATATATATATATATATATATATATATATATATATATATATATATATATATATATATATATATATATATATATATATATATATATATATATATATATATATATATATATATATATATATATGTGTGTGTGTGTGTATAGGTAGAACATACCATATATGGTGAACACGGTTCATGATGAACGTGGAGCATTCGAATTATTTTTCAGGGACTATTTAGCTGTGTGAAACTGTTTGTATATCTGGTTGCACTTACGTATGTTTGAGTACAGTACGTATACCTACATGCTTCGGAGTAGATATGAAACCGACCACGAGCCGCCATTACCGTCGCGATCCTCTCTTTTTCTCCGCTACGCCCGAGGCAGCATCTTAACAACTTAATTTCTGACGATAGAGAGAGAAGCCGCTCGGACCGTTCTTTTTTTTCTTCTTTTATTATCCTCTTTTTCATTGCCTTCGTATATCTTACCTCTTCCTTCATCTTGTTTCCTTTCCTTTCATCCTAGCTGTGTCTATCCTTTTCTCTTTTCTTTATCCATCTTGTTTCATCTAGACCAGAGTGCGCCTCTGGGTATTTCCTACGTCCTATCGGTTCGCCTCGAGATTTTCAGCCGATCCATGAGCACTGGTTTCAGATCATTCTAGGTACGTCGTGCTTGAGTAGTCAGGACATTTTTCTCTTCTTTACTTTTTCTTTAGTTTCTGCCTCACTTCCGTCAGAATCTTTTGTCTTGATCCAAGAATTTATTTTTGAATTCCCAAGAATCATTACGCGACCGTTTTAGAATTTTTGTGGAATCTTACTCTTCGTCATTTAGATATTTTCGAAACTCATGCAGGACTGTGATTCTTCGTATTTTTAATGCGATCAATTCGGTTGGAAAAAGTAATGCGAAGAATGATAATTGCTAAATAAAAATACGGATTGGCACAAGATGAGAAAGCAGAAGAGAAAAAAGGCCGGTCTTTGAAATCAGACAGAGGAGTCTCTCTTCGCCACCGTTGTACGTTCATCCACTCGCGTCCATCGGCGTCTGCAGCGAAAGGTGGGCATCGCGACGTCAAGCTCTTTAGGCTATTGCCGCCCTGGAAACCAGTTCCGAGATGTTTGGAGCGAGAGGACGTCTTGCCAGAGTAGGATCGCAGCTTGGAGGGAGAAAATGAAAGAAGATGAGAGAGAGGAGACGACTGGTCCAGCACGTCTTCATTAGTCCAGCATCCCGCTCGTGGCAGTGGCGTGGGCAGCCATAGTCGTGGTAGTGAAATTGTTGTTTTCATTATATTCCTGATCGGATCAGACGTGTCTAAAAATTTTTAGGTTTCCCACGTGTTCGTAACCAGTACTGAAGTTTGTAATAAAAAAATCCTACTAAAATATACGTGATAATTTCTTTTTATATTCAAGTTGATCTCTGCGTGCCGCATATACTTAGTCATGTCGTCAGCTGCTTGTATTAAGCTATGTGGTTTAGTGAAATTTCATAAATCTCAAGAAATCCTGGTATACCCAAGAAGCACGATGCTGAAGTCGTTAACGACCGTATACGCCATATATTAGCTTTTCGTGACGTTGTATATGGTTAGGCACACGCATTATAACTATACACGTATAGTTATAATGATTTGTGGCTACCGTCGGTCTCTTTGATCTTGGTCATCGCGAGGCGTTAGAACGCGCCGCCGCCTTCGAGTCCGGCTTCTCAATTTCTCTTACTCTCCTCCCTCTTCGTTTCTCAGCTTCCGTTCATCATCGTCCACGTTCCTACGGGCGTTCTATGTGCAAGATTTTTCGAAAAACTCTGATCCCAATATAGGCTAACGTAGAACTCTGTTACAAGGTGCTGGAACATGATTTTCAATGAAATCCTTTACTCGTCGCAACGGACTTGAGTGAATTGTTAAAATTTTAACGCTGTATTGTAAATTTGTCTTTTTTTCCAGTTTTCAGTAACGCTAAGGGATCTTTAATATTTACTTGGCGTATCGAACGAAAACTAATAATTGAGCAAAACGTTTAAACTTTTTACCTGTATTTTTTTTCGTTTCTTCATTCTTCCGCAGACAGCAAAGGGAATGTCTTTTGTAGATCCCGTCATCGTAGTAAGACGCTATAAGTTTTTTTTACTGAGGCCATTCTTACTGTCGCAAAGTCAATTCACTTTTTGCGGTAATCTTGGTTTAAGTCGGGAACGCTTCATGGAGACTTTTTTTCTGCTTGACGTGTCGACCACAGCCGCCACATTGAAGCGGTAATACAGCCAGTTGGAAGACATTGGGGATATGGTTTTTGGATTCATTTTGTCTGAGTAAATGAAGCGGATAATTGTTTGGGATACTATCAAGTAATGTATTTCTTTTTTGTGATTTACAAAGTCTTTTCATCAGGTGTTTCGATTTTGAAAAATGCTAATGCATCAGGTATTTAGAATTTATAAACAAGGTTTTGGAGTTTATTCCTTTTTTTAAATGAGCCTTCATGACGAATGATGTTATTATTACGGTATTTGAAAATTGTAAAATTTATAATTACCTGCAATTTTTTGTAATTATTTTCGAACGACCTCTTTTAATGCCTCATACATATTTAAATAACAAAAATGAACTTCTTATTCGGAGAAAGAACTTATTAATTTGGGGAAACTTTTTTATAAGCATTTTTCAGTACGATTTTTAGTTTATAAATAAATTTAATCGCTAGAAACACCTGATATAAACATATTGCACTTTCTTAATACAATATAATGTTATAATACAAACATGAGACCATAGTATCCCTACTCCAGCCATTAATCGTATACTCTTAAGGGCATTTATCACAAACGTTACGATTTGATGAAATTTATATGTCAGGTATTACAAATTGTAACAGAATTTCTATTACCTGAACCAGTCAAAGATAAAATTTGAATAACCTAATAATCTCTTGAACGATAGTACAATTCCTTATTTTGTACATATATTTCATTTTTTTTATACAATGCAATAAATTTAACAGCAATAAAATTAAGATATAATTTAATCACAGATTTTAATTATTCTATATTTTTCGGACCATTAATCGGGAGACTTAATAAAATCTTGCATCAAACGGCAATCAACGCAAATTAACGCAAGGTAAAGACCATTATTCCTCCAGTGGTGTCATCTTTTTTTGTCATAAAAAATGTACACCCATCGAGACACCACTAGAAGATTAATTATTAAACCAATCTCTGAAAATTAACAATTGCCAAGTATTGACTAGAAAATTAGGTTTCAAATAAACAATTTCATGAAAAAAGATGCTTGGATCAAGAAACTCAGCAGTCTCGCGCCAAGTACCGTAACGGCGGAGAGACCACCCGAGTTACTGTACAGCCGTAGACTCGCTGAAGCGACAAATAAAAAAAATTGTTTTCTCGAAGAAAATGCACTTTTATATAAATCTCGCAGTTCTCCAGTCGTAGAGAACCTTTGATTTATACAAAAAATCAAGTAAATCGAATCTGCTTAATCACGTGATATTCACACGGTACATCCACAGAGCATAAAGCGAATTTTTTATTCTGCAGAAAAATCGCATTTTGTTCGTCGAGCTACCGTTTACAATAAATTTTCAGCAAAGGCTACCTTCAGAGCAGTATGAAAGTAGCCTTTAGGCTGCATCGCTAATTCAACCCCCATCCTTGGAAATCACTGAGTGTATGTGTGAGCTAATATTAATGAAAAGATGAAAACATAAAATTTCGTAATCCTGATGATGAAACACCCTTAACGTTACACGATTAAAAATTCCCCATAATTATTGTCAACAGAATCATTCGTATATTAGCCTCTACATTTAATAAAAAGTCTTTAAATACTTAGTGCAAAGTTATTGTTGCGTGCGTTTACTTAGAATTGAATTCGCAATGCGTTTCTACCATGTGTCGTTCGCTGTCGCATAAACAATGGAAATCATAATCGCCAATCGTGCAATAGCAAAAATAAATACATTACATCTATACAAATATTATTTGACATACAATAACAAAAATTGTGCAGTTATTATTATACATTCTCATTAATCTTAGACAAGAATTATATACGACACAACACAACATTGATATGATATAGATAATATTTCCAGCATGTGTGCCTCATTGTACAGTGTACAATACCTTTTCAAGATTTTCGCAACCTACATGTAACTTTATTATCAGGGAATAAATTGATTATCTTAACGTCATTGGTCAAATTTTTTGATTGACACGTTAAATAGAACATGGCTTACCAGCAGCCATAGGTCCATGCCGTTCCAAAGATGCTTCTTTGTTTTACAGCAGTAAATAATGATATTTTTCATTTGATATTGAGTCCGTCATTAGGAGCTCATCATATTTTCAATATTCTAAACAGCGTCACTAGATAATAGATAAGATATATGATGCTGCCCAAGATCTCTAATAATATCATTTTCGATATTTTCTTCCTTTTCTATATTTCTTTAACGTCGTGAACAAACTTCAATTTGTTGTCATTGTTCTCAATGCACGTTCGTGCATAGTATAGATACATTGTATTACGTCTTGTTTAACTAGGACCTTTGAACATCCACACGCAGGTCCCTTTTGTCAACAAGTTTCGTTTTTTTTTTTTTTGGTGTTACGTCAATGTGCAGCAACAATAGTTTTGTACAGTAGCAAAATGCAGCCACAGCAGTCTCTTTTTTACATGTGTCTATAGCCTGCCGGACTACATTGTACACAACTGTTACTTACGTGATTTTGTAATTTGTCCTATTATTGTTGCTGCTATTGGTGCAGTATACTCGAAGCACTGGCACCTTTGTCAATTGTTGTTCTTTGTTTCTTTGTATGCTTGTTCGTCAACCCTTTGAAATTAAGTCTTCGCGGATACTCGATGTACAATTTTGTATTTACAGTTTCAACCAGATTTGAGTGGTATTAGTTATAAATAATTATAATCGTGGTAAAAGTAAAAAAAATTCATATTGGATCAACTATCGGGTAACAATTTTTGAAAAAACTTTTGTACTAATATCTTTGTTCTTATCACTTAAAATTCTTCGCATTATCTGTTTCCAAAAAAATATTACAAGCTCGTTCTGTTACGCACTGAACGTTTACTCCGAATTGGCAAGTACTTTTTATCTGAATCTTTAAGCTCGGAGGGAAAGACTTACAAAAATACATAGAAACATTCCATTTGAATAAATACATCAAAATGCATTGGGTCTTCGAATTGTTGTTGTGACGTTGCATGTATGCAAATCTGTCGCATATTATATACGATTATCTAAATGTTAACACTGAATTCGAGTTATCGATGAATGCAGCTATGCAACTCTGCTATTTGACAACAGCACAGAGAGGTTTAAGAAGAGGAAAAATCACCATGCAATTTCATGTTATAATTGATCCGGCAAATCCATGGTACGGCAGATCGTATATGACGATCAATCACGAAAAAGATAGGAATTAATCTTATAACAATTTATTCAGTATTAAGATTAGTTTTCTCTATTCGCTTTGTGCGTACCAATGCAGTTATACATACTATATTAACAAGCGTGCATAGAATTGTATATATGAACGAAATGTCTCTCGAGAACTTACGACGAGCAATACAGATGGCGCAGACATACAGCACGTACATTTGAACACGTTATTCGAGTATAACTCTATTTGTACGCAAAAAGCAAATAGTTGTTTGACAAAATTTTATAGCCCACTATTAACAAGATTTTCTGTTACGTCAATTTTACCGTATGAATTTCTTACTGACACATTTATACGTCAAACATTTATGTGTATACATGACGACGGATCAGTAATTTTTTTAAATTCTTAAATAGTCACGTGGTCATAATTTATACCAGTATCACGAAGCGACAATATTGAACAGCAATTTCTTAAACATCAAGCAATTCTTATTGTAGGATATTTCATAACTGTCAAATATATTTCTGCTTACTCCATTTTCAATGTATACCCTATTTGATTAATCCAGTTTTTCATTATTATTATGCAATGGCATCATCCTATTTTGTACAGGTTCCACCTACGTCTGTCATGTGCGTTTATGCACATGAATTCCCACCGCAATGCCCTTTACACTTAATTTAATTGATTTTAATTATGTACCATGTAAACAGTACTGCGGAAAAACTGTTATGGCCTGTAATCATAATTACGAACACGGCCAATGTACAGGGTTGTTCATTAATTAAGGTAACAGAATTACTAGTAATTTTTTGTTCTATTGGAGCCCAAACAATACAGAATCACTGTAATTCAGATTACCATTATTAATAAACAAGGCTGTACCTATAAGTAGTTACGTAAGTAATGACATCGATACGAAGACACAGTCACTTTAAACAGTAAATGGATTATCTGTAACACGTATAACAGCGACACAGTCGAAGTCGATGAGTTTTTTTTAATGAAGAAGTGGTTTTTCAAATGATATTAAGCATGCCCATAAAATCTTTCGGCGTTTCAGCTCGGTGGCACTCTCTATTTGTGTAGGTATATATATTATTTTGATCATTGTCTTTTCATTTCTTTTCCTCCCCCCTGCTTTTGTTTTTTTTATTATAAAATCCTAATATTATTCGTTCATTTGATATTTACCTAAGATGCTTTTGCTGAGCTTCGTATCTCTACCATATCACAGAAAGTACTGGCATCCTGTTATTTTTCACTAAATCATCAGTTTAGTAATTTCTAATGCCTGCATCCGGTACGTGCTCTAAACGTAGGATGCGTATTCCGAAAATACACACTTATACGAACTATACGATCACAATCATCATATAGCTGAATAATTATCTGTTTTAGGAATTATTTCTCACGATTTATCCTGGGATTATTTTATCATTGATCAATCATGCGAATTTTTATGATTAAAACAGTTTCACGAAACACTTGATTTTATATCGTATCACATAACTTATACTGTAACTTTTATACTGTAACATTTTATACTGTAACTTATGTCGTACATGGTTCTACCGTAAAATCATGATTGTATCTTTGGAATGAATAACTGGAATAGTAGCGCTGGAAATCTTTACACCAATATTCTACAAGATATAATTAGTCCTAATCATGACTCTGGTATGGTATTACAGACAAATTTGGAGCCATCTTCCGAATGATGGAGTTTGGTTACACCGGGTTTTTAGTTATAATTATTAATATATTGAATATATTGAATAATATAAAAAATAAAAATTTTACTTTGATCATAGAACATGGCCAAAGTTTTAATCTTTTAATAAATAAAAAAATAATAATTAAAAAATGAATCATGTGTAAGTTAGAACCCCGCACAAGTGACTCTAATACAATATTGTGCCCGTTAAACCTAAATGTTCCAGTTAATTAGCAAAAGGATCGAATCCACCACCTTGCACCACGTATGGATCACGCATATTTAGCGAATTGCATTGTCCTTACGAGTTAATCATCTTTTTTGCTTCCTCATAGAGGAAGCTGTGTTTTCATGCAAAAATTGTTTTCGAGATTTTTATGTCAGAATACTCAAAATGGTCTAAACTTCGAGAAAAGTGGTTTAGAAAAAATGTCCATGTGTGTGTGTGTGTGCGCGCGCGCGCAGGGCTTCGAAAATTCAATCGCCTCTTACTCAGTAACCGTTTGAGCGATCGGACCGAAATTTGACACGAAAGTAAAGTAGTTATCCCTCATTAGATATTGCGATTTTTAATGAAATATATGCAGCCATTCAGATATTATGTAATTTTGAATTTTTTGAAAAAAGGGCGTGGTGGCTCTAACTTTCGTAAAGGTTCGACGATTCAGCTAAATAGTTCTTCAAAACTGAAGATACGTTCAGTGTTGTTTGGTATTGAATTTCGACAAGATCGCCAAAGCGGTACAGATTTTACGTGATTTTGAAATTTTCAAAAAATTATCGTTATCGCATCAGCTTCCGCAAAATTTAAGAAAGTAAGCCAAAACTTTGTACACAATGAAAATATGATGCAACGGTATTTGTTACGGCGTTTCATAGCCGTGTATGACATGGCTTGTTTTTTGTAGGTTATACATTTTTTATTTTTTATTCCTGCAAGTACCAAAATTCAATTGTACATAACTCGCGAACTATAGAGGTGACAAATTATAAAACAGTGCTTCTTCAAATAAAAAAGTTGCAAAGTAGAACTACGCACATTCGTTCACAAAGCTTTCTCTATGAGGAAGCCAAAATTAATGAAAAAACTTGTACAGTGTGCTAATTTTCTAATAACTTCTATCATCATCAATTGTTGAAGATGTTGGTTTGATCCGATCAATAGATATATTTTTTATAAAGATTAAGGTACTGCATGTTCTGTACCCTAGGACTGTGACAGTAGCAACCGATAGTGTTATGCTGCGAAATTTATGAAAATTACTTAAACAGTAAAAAACTTGTACCACTTTTTCTAGGTTTTTTGTATAGGAACGTTAGTATCTCAATGAGATGTCAAATTCAAGAATTTGCAAATCCTTTTTCCTTCAAACTCTTGAGGAACGTGACAGCACGATGCATGCCAATTTTGGATCCGATAAAATAGAAGGATTGATTTTAGTTTCTCAAAATTCTCATGGATTGTAGATTTTAATGATGATGATTGCTAAGTCATCGATATTGGAAAATAAATAAAACGCTATCTAGGAGACTTTGAGTCATTAAGTATAAGTCTGTTCGAATAGCATTTTGATGTTGAAGTTTACCACAGACATACCAGAGACATAAATTACCTACTATTGATAAACGGATAATATTTTTTTTTCATTCTTTTTTGTTTTTTCCACTAATTACGTACTAAATGATTGGTAATGTACACAGGAAAGAAGTACAGTAATGGTTACTAGTTTTGTCAACAATGAGTTCCACTTTCTAGCAAGGTATTCGTCATCAGCTAATCCAGCTGGAATTACCTTCGAGACAGATATGGTTACTGTCTTCTCAATAAGTTTTATTATTCCACGCTATTTGTCACTCATATTTCATACTCAGCTGGGATCTGCTGTTAATCAGATCAGTAACCAGTACTGGTATTCCTCCATGATACTTGGAACTTGAAGAAACACAGAGATCGGAGTGAATATTTAACACGTAGTATATTCTAATTTAATAATTTATAATGATATCCATTTCAGAACTACAAATTGTATGGAATACAATGAAATGCATGTTACGTATTGCAAGAATGACGTATGAATTTAAAATTGCATTGTATGCATTTGGATTTTCTTTAGTATTGTAACGTGGCGTTACAGAGCTGGAAGGGATACCACCTAGGAATGACCGAAAAATAAATACATAGGACTTATCAAGTCGGACAGTGATCTCGGTGGCTCAGTGGTAAGTGCCCGACTTGGCAGTCCGAAGGTATAGGGTTCGAATCCCGATCAGAACTCCTAGTTTTTCGGAAATTCCTAGCCCTCTAGCGCTCCCTGGCGGCTCTGTGGATAAATTAATTATATAATATATATTATATTTCTTTCTAGAAGATTTTTGTAATAATCCCTTAGAAATTTTCGAAAACAAATTTTAAGGGTTATCCTTTTGTTACTCGGCATATGGAACCCTGTGATATATGTACCTAGTTCATTGTGCTATTGCTATAGTGGACACACACTGTGATTTAGAATGTGTGGTCACGCGTTTCTTCTTTTGACTAAACAATTGTTAAAATTTCATAGCTTAGAAAAATATTTCGTAGCCCGTATTGTCGTGAAAATTGTATTTTAATTTTTGAAAATTAGTTTCGCGCACTTTGTTATACAGAAAGTAGGATTTGTATTAATGTTGATTTCTTAAGTTAAATTGAGCCACGTGGCTTCTGTCATTTTATTAGGAAATTCATATTTTTCTTTTCGGATAAGAAACAATTATCAAAAATAACGATGCAGTACTTATTTTCAGTTGAAGATAAACCATTATGTAGCATAAATATATAGTTCAAATTTTATATGCATTTCATTGATATTCCCTTTACTTTCCAGTTTTCTTATAAAAATACGACTTTATGGTACGAAGGCCTTAGTCCTAGGTGCTGTCGTAGTAACAAAACTACCATGCAGACAGATTTTAATGCTTATAGTAGTCACATAAAACACAGACTGGAGCTACAGGCCTACGAACATTAATAGCACAGCAAATAATGTTTGACTCGCTCTGAAAGATATTATCAAGTTGAGGTTTTTTGTTGAGAAACAAACGACTTGCAATTATAAAATTATCGGCCGAGCTTACGTCATTGAAAGCATTGTACGAAAATATTGTTGTCAATCAATCCATCTTATGACTAATTATTTAAATTTCAAGATATAACAGTGCATAATAAAATCATGTTGAAAATTTAATGCAATAATAACAGTTCTTTCGGTGAAGAACTATAATCCTTCTATCAGTATATAACGTAATTCTTGATATTCCCATTTCTGATATTTTCTCAATGATATTTTCTTTTTGATACTATTTTTTTAGACATATATCTTTTTTCGTATTATCTTGGACTATTTTATGCTACTTGCCACTGTCACGTTCCATAGAATAGGTTCCACGTTTAATTATACTTTCTCGTTAATTGAGGATAAATTTCCATATTTTATTAGGTCCAATTTCTGATACGTAAAGTGCCGTCCCATTGGGACAAACAGCAATTCCATGGGGTTTATTGAAGTACTGAAATACGCCAATGTAATTAATTAAATATCTAATTTTTTCTCATCCAAACATTATTTAATAAAACAAAATAACTTACTCCTGATACAGGACCCCAAGGTGTAATAATATTTTCGAATTTTGGGTTCAAAATGTATCCTCTGGCTGGAGTCATTGGAGAGCTCGGACCATCCACAGCATACAGATAATTAGCTAGAAAAATAAATATAAAGAACCCAAAATATATCATAGTAGAATATAAATACTAAAAATTATCAAAATAATACAAAGAAAAATCTATAAGGTTTTTCAAAATTGATATTTCTTCCAATTAAACTAAATACCACTTAAACCCCAGGATATTCAAATAAATGAAAACAGTAGTGTCCAATTCCAGGTTCGTTAAAAACTTAGGAAAAAAAATAATATAGCAAAAAATTAATAAAATTATCTTAAGTATACCTCCAGCATTGAATAAACCATTTGGGATACGAAGTCCCTAATCAGTTACATCGACAACGATAATTGCCAGTCTCGGATGAACTACGGTAATTGCGTTACCGATTTGTCGACTGCTAGGTAATTACTACAGCCGTGCGTATAATTGCACAACTGACACGCGATATAAATCATTATACTTATACGAATGATTTACATGCAGTTCGTTTACATTATCCATAAATATATTCATGCACTTGTACATAATATTACACATGAACATATACTTACCATACGACGCAATAGCATAGACTTTACCAAGGTCTGGACGTTGAATGGTACGAGGTGGTCGACGTTTTTCAACAGACCCATCCAGACCAACATCCAAGCAAATGACCCTCATATTCTCACGATCAGCAACGCAAACGTCTCTGTTCTCAGGCATAATAGCCAAAGAATGTGGAACTCGTAGCGCAACGAAATCTACGATTGAAATTGATCGAAAAAAAATAAATATTACGAATATTACTTATTCTCACAAAAATTACTAATCTCACCTCCTGGTCTTGGAATTACTTCACGTACTCCTCCCACAGAATTGAAAACCATTATTCGGCTGTTGCAATATCCATCGGCCACTACTATCTCACCAGTTGGCGCCACCGCCACTGAAGTTGGCTGACAAAAGTGGGAAAGATCTTCTCCCGGTTCAAATCTATGTCCCATTACCAATTTCGGAGTATTGGAACCCCGTTGAAACTGTACAATATGATCGATAAGATAAATGATAATAGGGGTATGGATGACTAATGAATTTGTTAATTATAAAGGTATGATTAATATTTTACTGTTAAAGAACGTTAGGTGAATTTTTGTTTTTCTTACTTTGAAAACTTGATGCAACGCTACGTCGGTCAACCATATATTACCACTGGTGTCGATATGGATGCCGTGAGGTAAATAAAACATGTCACTGCCCCAACCGTCCAGTATGTCACCGGTTTTTGGATCGAGAGTTAACACTGTATCCTGTAGGATTGGTCCTCGATGTTGATCTTGATATTCGAAATTGTCATTGAAAGTGCTAAAATGTCAATGAACGCTTATTAATTTTTTTGTTAAATAAATACAACAGATTCAAATTTGAATTTTTACACGCTTACTTGTAATCCCATATTCTGTCGCCTCGGTGAAAAACTACGGGATTTCCAATTGGATCCACGGAGATACCACTGATTTGGCCGAGATTTTCAGGCCCACGCCATTTGTAATTTTCCACGGGATAGGGTGGTAGATCATATTTTCCAAATGATTGTCTTCCCTAATTAATGACAAAAAATTAATAATTTCCACCCCTATAATTATCCTTATTGAAGACAGACGCGTAGAATCAATCCACACCGTTTTGAGTCATGGAAAATAAATACATCCGCCATTTGTAAGCGGATACGAAACATATGCTAACTCGATAACAGGTTGTACAGACTCGTTTATAAGCGCAACACGTAGTACCAGCTCTGTGTCACGGTAACGTATAATAACCCATATTTCAAAATCGACTTAATAACGATATACTCGTATGAGAAAATTTATTAAGCAATTTTGCTATCATGATACGCGACACCGTTGAACCAGTTAATAAATTTATATTAATCATCGAATAAATCTGGTGACGTTTGGATAAGTGAATATTATACGTGAATTATATGATTTGGCAAATACATACGTGTAGGAGATATCCAAAGGCGTTTTCGAAGTTGCTTCGAGGATGATTAAGTGAAATGCTGGCCCATCCATACTGTAAAATTACGAGGAGTACCGGAAGCAGGTTAAACAGCCGGAGAACTTGGTGCGCCATTGTCTTCTTCTGTTTTACCAGAATTTCTAACGCTCTTCGAGCTTCGATCAATATTACGCGCAAGCGCTTAGAATCCACCGTGTTAATACTTGTACGATATGATTTGGAAATAGGAAATGTACGTAGAAGATTAGGAAAAGAATTGATGAAAATATTAAGAAATTTGTATGTGGGTGTCTCGACGAATCTTGAATTTCGATATTTTTGCGATATTGATATTTAATATTGCTGGATTTATCAAGTAAGTTTGAAAATCGGCACTGAGTAGGATGAAATAGATATATGTGAAAATTTTCAAAATTAATTAATTTCTCTTGCACAATAATTATTTATGACAATCGTTAATTTTTCGATTGATTATTAAAATTTGAAACGGATTTTATTGATAATCGGTAATACCGATTTTAGGAAGACGAGTTTCTTCGGTTCTTGATTTCTTTATCGTTAATGACTCAGGATCATCGATTGTACGGTTTTTAACGATTACCGATACTTTCGAAGATTTTCAAAAAAAACTTTAACCATCTCAAAGTCGTTTGCATCGTGATCAAATTTTAAGTTTATTGAATATCAATGATGAATAAATGACTATCGATTTTTTTTTAACGATCAGCCGACGAGTGTCAAAATATAATTAAAAAAATAAAATTTAAAATTTTAAATATTTGTAAGACCAATAAAATATTTCGAAGTAACAATTTAATCTTTCGATGAATAATTGAAACTTAGACGAAATTCAAGGAAACGTAGAGTGGCAGTTGGCGAACGAGCTGCGCCATGGGTTGTTGGTAACCAACTGCACTTGGTCCAGGTCCTGCAGCAAGGACCTAGTGTAAGTATACAAGGTAGCTGAATCAATAAATTGGCGCAGGTGTCTTGATGAGACCACCCGGGCAAACTAAAAATAATTTTCAATAGAAATCATTAACAATTAAATCTATTTCGGTGACGGGATTCGATCACTTAGCTATTATAAAAGCATTTTTATTTATCTATAAGACAGCTAACCCCACTGATAAACCTTAATAAACGATACCAATGTGAATGCACCACGAGAAATATAATATCAAGCTAAGTACATATCCCCATCGATCTTACTATTCAGTACCAGCTGCATCTGGTCCACATCCGAAAGCGATCTCAAAGTGCCCTCGATGCGGGTAGATCAATAATGCTGCGCACGTTTGTTGCAAACTAGTCCCGGACAAGGTGCATAGGATAGGTGATTCGATATTACCTTGCTGATGACGTATTTCACCCAAATGGTTCCCGGATCTCAATATGATCTCTTCAGCGAGATAAATGCAGTTTCGTGTAAATGGGGGAGGGGAGGAGATGATATTGAATAAAGTTAGGTATATAGTAATTTTACGCCGTTATCCAGAATTCTAAAACAATCCAAGTAATTCCCACGAATGATCTCCATTTACCCAAGGCATATTCAATGATCATTAAAGTAAGGTTTTTCTGTTTGGTAATTGCTAAGGTAATTGCACGTATGATCGCGTGCAATTAGCGAACCATGGTCCAAGCCAGACGAACCCTCGCGGTCCTCATAATTTCCACCTGAGAAATCGTTCCTTTCGGTGTTTTATTGCGACTTAATTATACTGGTCCTGGCGAGACGGTTAAGGGTGGTCTGACTTCTTTTTTTTTTCAAACTTTTTCCTTTCTCAAAATTGCACAAAAAAAGGATCCCTGGAGCCCTCGAGCGAAGTACCGTTTCCCCCATGGACTTGTTCGTAACAGGCGGCGAGCATGGTCTCATGGGGTGCAGAATACAGGGTGCAACGAAAATTTCAAATCCTTCAAAGAAATAGGACCTGCGGGGTTTAAGGTGACAAATTTATTTTTGGTACCCGCTGACACACTTCCGTCTTTTGTGCATGTGGACAATTTTGAAAAGAAATATTGCTGAGGCAGATACCTTGTAGATGTCTATATAGCTGTCTTTACAGCTGTTTCTATTTTTTGTGTGGGTGAACCCAGTTCGACGATAATTAATCGACTTTGGGTCAAACGTCGAAACATAAATTGTTGTCAGAAAAACCCATGGATCCTGACCATATGTGTATATGAAATATGACTATTCAAATCAGGCAGAAAAATTCTTGGACCGAACAACAGTTAGAAATGACTTTTTCTAATTTAATAATTATGTCCATTTTTCAAATTAAATTACTTCATTACGATACACTGCATAAATATACTGTGTATAACATAAATTGTCATGATCGACATATATTATCTAGATAATCAATCTAGATATTCAAGATACTTAGATATGTCTGTACTTGCAATGTTATCTTAGAGAATGATTTTAATTACTGTTCATTAGTAAAAGAATAGGAAATAATATTTCAATAGAAATAGAGCATATGAGGTTAATCGATCTTTATTTTTGTATATGCAATATGCTACAACAATAAATAACAATGCACGTTAGTTATAGCCTTATGGTATAATATAGAATATTGTCACAAAAATGTTCATTCTCACTTGTCAACATTCATATCGTTAACAAGTGACTTATTAATGCTACAATTTAGAGCGCAAACTTCTCTTGGTCTACGAAGGCTTAAATTTTCTAATCGACCCCTAATTAAAAAAATTATTCCTTACTGATAGTCGTTGCATCACATATCGTTATACATATTATAATACTACGTCTTTTGATTCCAGCTGGGAGTACAGCGAAAATATTTATATTGAGTCTAACCCCGTGAAACGTAGCGCTAAAGGATTGTAAATATTCGTTAATTCGAACCGCCATAAGACGAACGTACTGCCAATCGATAAGCAGCAACAGTATAATCATTATATTAGAAAAGATACAAATCAAAAAATATAAAAGAGATATATGAGTAAAACGTGCCTAATTTCAGATATTAATGCAATAGCACTTTCGATGTTCGAAAATTCGATAATTTCTCAATTTTTACATAATTGTGTATGTGTACAGTATGATTATTACGATTCCTGTGTATTAATCTTGTAAATACATAACGGATTATACGTTCAGTACCTTATGAGATCATCATCAGTTTTTCATTAATGGAGTCGTTAAAGGTGCATTAACCAGGAAATACGGTAAATACAAATCCTGATAAAAACATTATATCATAACTCTGCAACCTGTGCCATTATAACGGTAATGAATTGTATTAAAACATACGAAGTATGGCAGCTTTCATATTATGTTGATATAATCGTAAATTAACGATTTAAATAAGCAATTGCGAATTCATCGAATTATGATCATTTGAAACTTGGAATAGAGTCAAGAGAATGTTAAAAGTTGTGCTGTGTATAAGTAATTCATTAAAAACTTTTTATTCTACATTCGCTCGACTAAGAGAAACAATTTCATTTCCTTTTTAAGAAACGAATAACGGTTAGGTGTTGAATCATTCTAAGAAGCTGATCAAAAACTTTAAGCTTGCATCGTGCGATGCAATTGTCACTGGCTATGCTCAGCAGAAACATGGCTGAGGCAGCAAACACATTTGATTGGTGAAATTTCACAGCTGTTGCAGGATTAACGATTAAATGACCAATCAAATGTATTTGCTTCCTCAGCGGTATTTCGGCTAATCACAGCCAATAATCTACCTTAATGCTATTCTTATAATTTTGATTAACAGTGGTTATAGTTTGGTTCCCATTTGTTTTCCCTACCATTTTTACATTTCAACGTGTAATATTATTCTTGAAATATTACAGAGATGATGTACCGACAAGCATATGGTGTTCCCTCAAGCATTATTTATCAATTTCTAATGTAAGAGATGTTTCCGGTTGTGTCCATATGTAACCAGTTCTGGTCATGCTGCAATGAGCATCATAATATCTTCCTGGCGCACGACAATAAGACCATCTTGGACATCGACAACGAAATTTACTGTGAAATTCTTCCTTGCACACCTCGTTCCACCAACAGGTCCTCTGATCAATCAGAATACATAACGTACAATAGCGTAATATAAATATAGATCATAACAAATTATATACATTGTTCATACCTCTGCAAGATATCCGCGTACACTTTGATCGCTGTAATTTCTCTTGGTAATAATGTGCCTAGCATTTGCTGAATAGACTCTGGTGCATATTGCTAAAAGCAGCAGCAGACACAATTTAGTTTTAATCTGAAAAAAAAGTAATAGTAAATAGCTGAGATAAAAATGTCAAAATTATTGAAGCGTTATCGTTATTGCTATGAATTTTGCTTAGTGTATGTAATACAATTTCTTCTGTATAAATCTCAAGTTTTTTCTCCTCTTTGATGGGGATGAGATTTGTATAGGAATATGCAACAGCTGTTAGCAACAGTTCGCACCGATCAATGAACGTGACGTAGACATTTCAATCAGTTTATTTCACGCTCTACCTTGCGCTATGGTACTCACATTATCGCCCATCACATTGGTCGTGTTGTAATGCATCGTACGTTTCAATAGTGTTTGTTGTAACGCCTTGGCTGGGGTATAGGCCACGAAATAATCAGCACATCAAAAGCATGGTTGCTACGTGATGAGATTCTGAACGGAAACTCTGAAGCGGGTGATAGGAGCATGCGTGTTGCAATGATTCAACCCTCATTGATGTTGTTTGAGGTAGGTCAGGGCATACAGAGAGTCCAAAGAGGATTGATTTTTTAGAGTAGAGAAAATGCTTCCTCATTATTTTTATGTTAACGTACGTTCGAGGCATACCTCAATGTGAAACAGTTTTATGGGGGATAAATATAGAATTCGTCGTAGAAAATGCAGAATATAAATAATATATCCATTTTTGAGACTTGTAAAACACTTTTTTGGGTACTAAAAAAAGATGTGTGAATGTAGACAGATTAGAATGAATCTAGTATCGAATCCCTAGAAGCATGCAATTCGATGAACAGGTTTACTAGCAAGAAATCTTCTTTCAGGCGTTAACGAGACGTTATGTAGACATCATTAATATAGGATTGAATTCATCCTTTGTCGATACGAGATATTATTTTAAAGGAGTGTTTATTAATATTTAGAAATTAATATTTTAGTTCTGTTATCGGAATTATTTCATCATATTCAAGTTTCATGAGCTAATGATTATTATACCTTACTAGGGCAATTCGTAGTACGCACATGCGTGGTCGGACTTGACAGGATCCGTGATCCGTGGGTAATTTCAGTGTCTTCGGATTTTAGACTGTTATAACATCTTGTTATTTATATTTTTCGAAAATGGGATCACGTATTTTGCTACGGCAATGTGTTAAAGAACTTAGAAATAACAATAAGCAATGGTAGGTTATCTTTATTAGATTCATGTCGTGATTTTATATTTTTTTTAATACAAATACATATAACCTAACTCAATCGTTTTATGTAACCAATGTACTTGTTTCTAAATTGAAATAAATGTTTAAATGACATAAACAGTTATCAAAGAAAAATGAAGTACTTTTTAGTAATTTACATGAAATTATTTCAGGATTGAAAGAGCTATTGCTACAAACGCCCAATGCAATACTAATAAATTAGTTGATATTAATAAAGCATTGGAAGTACCTGAAGCTGAACAGGAATCTACAGAAAAATTTCTCAATCCTATGGAATTTGATAGACAACAGCAATTAAAGAAATATATTGCTGTCTCATCTCAAGAAAATATTCCGATAGTAACTGGTATTCCGGAGGAGCATATTAAGACTCGTAGAGTACGTATTTATCAACCACCAAAGAATGCAATGCAGTCAGGTACAAATAATATACATAACTGGCAAATTGATTACGACACTCGTGAACGCTGGGAAAATCCTCTGATGGGATGGACTTCGAGGTAAGCTTTATATAATTGTTTTGAACTGTATACGATTACTGTAAATGGTATATTTATGTCATTTTGTCTACTTTAGTGGAGATCCTCTGTCCAATTTAAAAGTTGAGTTTGCTACAAAAGAAGAAGCTATTGCGCACTGCATTAAAATGCAGTATGAGTATGAAATTCAGAAACCAAATCGGTCTCAACCCAAGCCCCGTTCCTATGGTGAAAATTTTTCTTGGAACAAACGCACTCGAGTATCTACGAAGTAAAGCCAATATGGTAAGCAATATTTTTGCACTGTACAGTAGTCAATGGACGCATAATATTGAGGTCCAATAATTCTATCTGTATCATAATTAAATAAATGTAAAAATCTGGTAATCATATGTCTAATTACTCTTTATTCTGGGAATATCAAACAGTCAATAATATTGTAACTTTAGATATGGAACAAAAAATGTTGAACATTAAAAATAAAATTTGAAAAGCAAGAGGTGGTATTTATTACAGTGGGATATGCGAATAATATAATCCAGAGAATAGCAATAAACTCCATTATTTATTATTTAGGAATGATTATATAATAATTATATAATATAATAATATTATTATATTATTAATAAAACAAGCCAAAATGTCCTATACGGTTAAATCTAACCGATTTTTTCCCCATCGCTTGAAGTATCGTATTAAGATATCACTAATATAATAAAATATCTGACTAAATAACTACTCCGCATATAATATTGCTGATTCAATTGTGTCAGTTCTGAACCCGAGAGTATACAGAATGAAGATTGTCTCACAAACATTAATAACTATACAAAAGAAAAGTTGTTCCTTCATTGCACACACTGAGATTGACAACAATAAGTGAACAACTATACAGAATAATTCCTATGTTATCATAGAGATAGCACTAAAAAATAATTCAAGAAAATCTTTAAATTTCTCTAACATAAATACCACGTGATTTCCACTGCATAAAATTTCATTAAAATTTAACATTACTCTCAGGCCCAGACATAATTTACTCTCCATAAAGAGGCCCCAATAAGGGAATCGAAACTTCACGCAGATCACAGACGAACTCATTCGTGCATTCGTTCAGTAATAACAATGTCATCTCATATCAATTTAATAATGCTAATTGCAACAACAATACTGAATACCCAAAAAGCAGGAATAACGATGCTGTATCTTGGAGAAACAAAAATCACACTTCGACCCATTTGTATTTTTTTTTTAAATTTGATAAGACAAACCTTAAAGATAAAATGTATACAGCATAATCCAACAAATTATTTCAGAATGCACGGGTCTCCGTCCGTAAACCGTTTGAGTATTTGATATCACAAGCCAACAAGAATTAATGAAATATATATCTACACATGCTTGAGCTAAACGTACGCACATTTCATAGTATTTACAGCAGGACTAGGGGATGTGGTTTATTTGCCAATATGACAATTAAAAAGTTCGGTCGTAAAATCAAGTCAGAATTGTCATATAATTAATCATTCGTGCCTGCACTGTGCGTAAGTTTCTCCTTCACTTGCTTGTCGTCGCATTACACGCTTTTACAAATTTAGTATAACAAGTTTGCAGGCTTACAATTTTCAACTTTTCACCATCTGGCTCATCGTTATCGCTAGCTACAATGTATATCATATATGCATCATACGACATCTCTCTCTCGTCTTCGATAACTTATTACCTAAAATTGTTAATGGCTCTTTGCCTTTATGGCATTTATGCTCGGCTAGATAATCATTAAGTGTATTCATATATGAAAATCGAGAAATTTTCTATCTTGATTAATCTCGAGCTCTCTTATCCTGACTGCTCTTCCTTTATCTCCTCTCTCTTCTCTCCCTCTTTGTTATCTTTATCAGAACACCTTTTCTGCAGTTTTGCGAAATTTCATAACAGCTTCACTAACGACTGTACTCATACGTAACATTTGTTACTGTCTTATTGATCTTTCAGGAGTCACGGATGGTACGGAAAGTAACGTTACACCGATTTAATGGATAACAAGATTATTTGTATGGTCCATTAAAAACTCTTCAATCGGTGCATCGTCATGGAAATCTCTGCGGACTTTGAATTTGCTGGTAGCTTTATAATTTTTTTGAATAGATTGACATACGCGTATATGACGATAAGAGGAGTTTGAATCTGTTTCTTCTATTCGGTTCGGTCTTTTTTTCTTCTTTTTTCTTTATGCGTAACAAAAAGTTTTTTGATCGCTTAAGTTTTTACAGATCTAACAGGATGTATTCTCGCGGCTCTTACTTTACGCGGTATTATTGTTTACTTACGTATTATATATTTACTAATTTATTTATACTTATTGGTTAATTAACTATATTCATTATATCCTCAGTATTATCACCAAACTTGAGTCCCGCTCAGCACGGAGAGAATGCAGTATTAATTCTCACTTACTTCACCATCCCTATCCCCTTTTCAGGATCCTCACAAGCGAAGCACGTGCTCTCATTAATATTTTCTCCTGGCAACGGAATAATACATTGTTGTCAAATCTCAAGAAAACATATACACGTTATAACGTGCTTCGTCGCGAGGAGCTCACTAGAAACAATAATAAAACATTAAATGGCTACTTAAGTCAATTTAATAATTATTGAAGACATTAATTAACGCCACTTTCCTCTAAATGTTACATAGGCCTTTGATTGTAGAACTCGTTGTAGGGGGTGATCCAAAAAAAACGAAATCGCTCCACCAATTATGTGTCACGTATTATACAAGTATAGTCGCCGATATGAATGGACCTTTAGATTCGCAGAATTTTATCCGATTAATCGTTCGTCTCGCGTCTACTAATTTTCTCGTTACTCTCAGCTTCTTTCTTTTCTGATCCACCCGATACATTAGTCGTAATTTTATTTCTATTTTATATCTCGTGTGGTAAATATTGTCAATGCCATTCCTCTTACAAACAATGCAAGCGAATAAAAGGGAAGCGATCGGTAATTTAAAATACGAAGTCTATTCGATGCCGAATCAATATTTCAAGAGCAATCGCCGAACCAAATGGTGAATATCAGCTTGACCTATATATCAAGCAGTATTCTTCTTTTCATTTTTTCTTCAATATTAAAATATGGAAGCGAAATTCAAAACTTTATACATAAAGTGAAGGTCCCTTCAGAACATGTATATCTAGGTACAAGCTCTTGGATGATAATGTATTTGATCGTTCGAATGTTTGTTTTTTATGATGATCTCAAATCATCAAATTTAGATTGTAATTTTCTAATGACCGTGTATTATTCGATTTGAAATTTCAGCATTTTTTACTATTTCTTTTTACGTAATATATAAGTATTGGGTTTTTTTTTAAACATACAAATTTTTCGTACCATGAATATTTTGGCCTCTATCATTGACAATCAAGGAAAAACATATAATTAATTTTTCATATCTAACAAGTAAAACGGATAAATCGCATTCGATTGTGCTTGGCGTCATTGCCACACATTTTTGTGCATTTTCTCGTACACTTCTCCCGTATGAAACGCCAACAATGAAAATAAGAAAATTTTGCATAATTTTGTAAAACAATTTCGGCGTTGTCAGCCTGCTGAAATACGTATGCTCTAGTGATTCAGAGAAATCGCCTATGTCATAGAGACATATACGAAAGAGCTTGTGCGCGAACCAGAGAACGCGGTAAAGTCAAATTTAATACAATTAAAATTACTTTATTGGCTAAATTAGGTTTTTTCATGATTAAACAAAAAGCAAAAATCACCTAGCTACCATTTTTCACCATGCATTTAAATCTGTGCTAATTGCACCCGGAATTCATAAAAATTATAAAAAAAGGCGATTTTGAATTCTTGCAGTTTTCCGTTATATCGATACGAATTTACCGATTTTGTTTTTCACGATTTACATAGTCTGCATGGAAAATGAATATTACCAATAATTATAATTTTCGTTGATATGCTATGTTTATGCGTTCTATAATTTCTTTCTTTGCTAATTATATCCCTACCATTAGCATTACGTTTCCTATATTACAAATTACTTTCACTATGCACCTATAATTCATTGAAGCTCATTTTATTCTGCGTCTTCTCGCTTGGGAAAAATCATACCCTCCATCTCACCTTTAATCAATGAACTGTTTGTAAATGTGTCTCTATACTGTGAATAATGTTGCACTTTTTGTGGGCCGCGGGTATGCATTCTCGTTCCGACATTTTGATCAAACCCAAATACAGTGCTCCGCGTAATGCACTGGTTCGAGCAAGACGTTCAAACGAGAAGGTACTCCAATGGACCGCAAAATTGCCTATGGATATGGCGTGTCTTATTATTCCATTGTCTTTTTCTATTTTTTTGTACAAAAAGGATAACGCGATCGAGCACCGATTAAAATAATCTATTCGAATATTAGAGATCATCGAACCGTAGTGCTGAGAAGAATCGTGGATGATTTTAAGAAAAACTTTATTGGAAACTTTAATTGGGAAGTTTCATCGAACATCCGGTTTTTGAAATATTTATATTAAAAACTTAAAATGCCGGCTTAAAAATTGAAAAGCTGAAAAATTTTTTTTCTTTGAAAACTACATGTATTCTGTATATGTATTATTGATTATCAATTAATGGTCCATTGCTTATTGCATATATGATATTTAAGTGTGAACCGATAATATAATTATTTATGTAATTTAATTATGTCATGGAAAGTGAAGCTATTGTGCAATTATTTTTACTGCGTTTCAACGTCACCTAATGATCCCCAATACTCGCAAGGAAATACAAATGTATTTTTTTTTTAATATCTACATAGCAATAATGAAGTGTTAAACTTTTTTTCATTAATTAACTGAAGTTAATTGGTTCTTTTATTAAACCAATCGCAAGCGAGAGAGCATCGTGCAAAATTAACATATCGCAAAAACCAATTAATTGGTCTTGCAAGATATTAATTTCTTCTACGTAACATTGCCCTAGTGGTATTTCTAAGTCGCCGTTAGTGCGATAATTCATTATTGATTTACTCTTACCTTAGTCATAGATACGTGCACGCGTGCAGTTAATCGCGCTCACGCACGCGCTATCTCTTAATTACGATCTAAATGATCTACGACGGCGCCCTAGAAGCACCTTTTTTTCATGATTGTACAGTTTTTGAGACGCTCCCAGGAAATGGGTTGTACGCATGCCGTCGCTTCCCTTCGCATATAGACTTCGAGTATGTTTTATTTTACTTCTGTTTCTTCTTTTTAATAAGTTATCGTTAATTGACTTATACTTCATTCTATACGCCTCGCGAAAACCAGCTCCGCGAGAATTTCACCACTCTGAATTTTCTAAATATCTCACAATAAAATCACCTTGTGCTTTTCAACTGGTTCGAAAATCTTGCACACTCGATTGATCTGTCAAGAATTTTTGTCGATCGTGCACAGTACTTAATAGTAAGTACGATCATTGTAACGGTAATAGAAAGTATATAGGAAAAATTATTATTATAATTCAAAAATTTTTTTTTAACAATTCGAGGCACTATGACATTATTTAGAAACGATAAAAATAATGTTTTTAATGAATCAATAATTTTTTTGTCCTTTTCAAAACAGTCATTGATCTTATCGATCAATGTTACAATTTTGATACGGTGTTTGTCAGATTTAAGTTTTATGCTTTTTTTTTAACTTTTTTTCGGAATCATCTTTCAACTGATCCTTGCTGATCCAAATTTTTATACTCCATTTGAGTAACTCATGCGACGCAGGGATTTCACTATCCCTTGTATATAACGATCGGGTAACACGATTGATTAGAAAAAATTCGTTGTCCCGCATTGAAACGCAATTGTCGCGCATTCACGTAACCTACAACTATGCGAAATCTCCCGGAGCCAGCATATCGCGATTTCAACAGTCTGTCATCTAATCACAGCTACACCTACTTAACTGCGTATCTTAATAACGAAATGTCTAAATTTGTAACTTCGTGTCTTTAAGCGACGCCTTCCCTGTGCGAACTGCTCCCGAAAGAAGGTTGCGACATATCGTACATTTTACGCTTTTATTAGGAACAAAATATACGATTCCTAAATTATATGATATGTAGTCTATAGTCGACTAAAATTACCTGTGACAAAAAAGCAGTAAAACAAGCACCTATAGGATATCGATTTCGACATATTTTGGTAATAAAAAAAATCTAACTCTATCAGTATCTAAATATTTAATAATTCCTCTGAACCATGATTACGGTAATTCAAATTAGTGATCATAACTTTCATGAGTTTCATAATAAACCTTTTAATCCTTTGCAGGAAATATTATGACAATCATCAGTAATAAAAATGTCTTAGTATGAACTTATGTCATAGCAACCTTTTTTCAGGCGCTGCACGTATAATCTATACTACGGTTTTGAGGCAGTAATTTTTTTGCTAAAGATTTTTATAACACGTTCGAACAATCTTCGAATCAAAACTCGACTCGTTCTCCTTGGCAAATTTTGTAGGTAAGCCGTGTCATAATATACACACGCTGTGCTGATTCAATTTTTTTTCGAAAATTTAAGCAAACGGAATACTTGCTTCCCGTTCATAGGTCTCTTGATTCATTATGGATTTATAAATTTGGAAAGTTTATTTTAGTAAAGCGTGGAGCCAAAAATGATCGATCAATTTTTCTGCCGTCCAGATGATCCTGTAATTTGCCTTGGAGAAGCGGCGAACGTCGTTCTAGCTATAATGATTTAATAGTCTTCTTACTTATTCTAGCCAGTGTAAAATTTCTCTACACACTCGGATCAGCTATCATCCGGAGTTTCGCGATATTCCTCGCTTTCTCTGTGGACCAGGACATGGACGACTGTTGCCTCCGATTGTTGCCTCAGCAACGGGGGTCTTGTTGGTGGCGCAGTGCTTTCAGGACTGGGTTCTGTTACCAGAATACTGACGTCACTTCCATCTGCGATCGGAAGATTTACAGGTTCCGGGGGCTGTTGCCTTCTTCTTAGACTACCGCAACGACGAGTGAATGCATCCTTGATGTCGCGTTGTAGCATATTCAAGGATAGTGCCGTACCGCTAGGTCGTAAGGATCCTCTCTTGGAAGTTGGTGGACTTAGAACGTCATCCTCGTGATAGGTTTCCACAGCATCCTGACGGCCCAATGTCGGTCCTGATGATCTGTGAACAATTAATCCAAATGCATAGAACGTTGCGTGTCTTTTTCGTAAATCGGTACTTTAAATTCTAGGACTATGAACGTGAAAATTTCTATAAACATTTAGTATTCTCACTATATCCGTCTATATTAGTATATTAGGTTGTTATAGTATATAACTAGGAACTGAAAATTATTATAAGCGATATACGTGATAAAGCAGGTATTCTACATATCCCTAATGCTTTCTCTTTTAATTAAGTAGCAACTAGGTTTACACGATAAAGGAGTATTTTTACATGGGAAAGGACTAGTATATTCTATTTTAGCGCTAGTCTAATGTATTTCTAATCGTCTAACAAGTACAGTCCATCATTCTAAACGTATCGAGTAAATCATCTCGAAATATTTTCTCATATTCTCTTTACCTATTTATTTCTTTGCCCTCGAGTGTTTGAAATAAAAAAAATTGTATTAATCCACACGCATCACAGTACGAGCGATATGAGATGTTTATGGAAACCGATTGCATCGCACAGTCCACCCTATTGAATCCTACGTATCACTATAAGAATAGGATATTAGAAGGAAAAGTTTCTCACTAACTCATTGTACGTACAAGAAATCATAGTCGAATGATCAATGATCTCGACAGACCAAAGACCTTCCAAATGGTCCTGATGAAAGAAATTCTTAGTATCTTCTACCTACCTAACGGTAGCATGAGAGTCGGAACCGGAACTGGAAGCTGCCGAAGGTTGTTCCGTGGTTGGCGAGGGACGGGATACGGTGAGGGCGGGGGGTTGCAGGTCCTCGTGGGTTCCGGTGGCGCCGGAGAGCAGCAACAGCGGAAGGTTCGGGAAAAGCCACGCGGACGCGGTCCCGAGCTCGCTGAGGTCGCTGGCGTCGCTGGCCCTGGAGGACTTGCGGCTACTGGCCCGACTACCCCGATGCACGTGGAGAAGGGCCGACAGCTTTCCGCCCCATCCACCCCCGCCCTTACCTTCACTGCCTCCACCACCAGGACTGGAGGTTTGGGTTTGAGAATCAACTTCCTGGGCGATTCTTTCGCGCTCCTTCTTCATACTGTAATTAACGAAAAGATGATTTTGATGATTAACTCGTACTATTCACTGAAGTAAATATTAATCAGTGAACTGAGCTATTTGCGTACCTGATGTAATCTCTGAATGTGCGCTGAATCAATCTAGCTGCCTTGTCTTGCCGCTTCCATATCCTCGTGGATGAAACAATTTCGAGTTCCTTCCTAGTAGGGAACTGCTTCTTGAACTTGACGTCCATTTGTTCCTGCAACTTCCGGAAATCCTCGGATTCCTCCACGTGACCGAGGACGTGCTTGACAAGCGCGTGTAGGATGTCCAGACAGTGAATCTTATTGCCCTTTGCGATGGGAAGATTAAAGCTAACCAACGCTACCACGTTAGGCTTTGATATTCCCAGCGGCGGGTCTAGGCTCGCGATGAAATCGCTTAATTGGGAAAAACGGATAAATTGCGTTGCGTGCGGATCGTATCTGAAAACGTATACATATATTGTTATTTAGTAGATTATTGAAAAAAAAACAAGAATTTCATTTTCTCAAGGTAAATAATCCATCCACTTACTTTGACCAACGAATATAAAACATCTCTAGGTCATCCTCAACGATACCGATTTCCTCCTCTTGATGAGCTTGATTGAAGTTTTCCAGGATAATAGCGATGTACATATTGATGACTATCATATAGCTGATGATGATAAATGAGGTAAAGTACGTTATCGCAAGGAGGGGATATCCACAATCTCCGTTCATTTGCCTGCTAGTTGGCGTTGGATCACAATCAGGTGGCTGAACCATGAGTGACTCCAGGACGTCATTCCATCCAGCGGAAGTCATTAGCCGAAACAACAACTGCATGCTTCGTCCAAAAGTCTCAAAGTTTACCTACGTCAAGGTTAAAAAAAAACAGAAAAAAACGGTGGTAATAATTTCAAGATTATTTGATCTCAATCAGATGAGACTCATTAAATTTACCATATCGTCAAGTGCACCCTGCTTTCTCACGTGTCCAAAGACGGACATGCCGATGATAGCGTAGATAAACGTTATCAGCGCTAAAAGTGCTCCGATATTAAAGAGCGCAGGCAGACTGACCACCAGAGCAAATAGTAACTTCCGGATTCCTTTGGCAGCCTTTATCAGCCTCAAGATCCTACCGATTCTGAACACCCTCACGACCCGCAGGAGCGTCGGCGACACGGGAAAGTCCATCATAATATCCTCCATAAGGATACCCAGTATCGATGCTAGGACTAGGAGGAAGTCGAAGAGATTCCAGGGTACCGTAAAATAATGATAGCGAAGACCAATAATCTTCACGATTGCCTCAAGACCAAAGACCGTTGTGAAGAATGCATTGGAGACTTCCAAAACGAAGAAAATTGGGTGCGGCTGATTGTAGTGCTCGATTCCCATTGTTAGCATATTCAGAAATATCAAAACGAAGATTGCTATTTCGAATCTGAAAAGATCACGGATTCCAGTTAACTCGTGTACAGTAGAGTCATTCGTTATCAGTGATTTATTCTGCGGATTATCAGGCTGTGATCGTTATTATATAGTTACGTATACTGTAAAAGCGCGCAAAGAAATGATTATTAAACAAGCGTGTAAAGTGTTGCTGCAGCTGCTGCCGGGTATCATTTGTCATCTCCAGTCATTTAATCAGTTATGCCACGTCGCAGTTATCGTTACACCAAACAGGAATTGCGATAACTGCAATTTACTATACTTTACTGCAATGATTTGAGATGACAAACTCGCGTGGATCTTTTTCATCTTGATCGTACGTACTGGTGCAGATATCTTTGATCTTCATAATTACCTTCTCGAATTTGATAGGTCGTAGAACATTGCGAGAAATTGATTCATTGGCCGCTTGATGACTTTTTGCGGTTTTTTTCGACCGAGCTTTTTCATGGCAGTGTAGTAGTGCTTCTGACTTTCGGTCAGAAACATTTCTAGCACGCCACCTTCGTACTACGAGAAAAAGATAAAGACATGTGTTAAATAAAAAATTTTTGAAAAACAAGACAAAATTTTTCAGCTTTAAATAGATACCTTCTTTTTAAGCATGTTAAAGTTGTCTATGATAACTCCAATGAAGAGATTGAGGGTAAAGAAGGAACCGCATACGATGAATATTACGAAATAGAAATAGGCGTATAAATTGGCTTCGCGTTGGGGTTGCAAATCAACCCCTCGCGCATCAACTGCGTCCTTCATCACTTCCATCCAACCCTCAAAAGTTGCTACTTGAAATAATGCCAGATAAGCAATCCCAACGTGATCGAAAGTGATCTTGCTGTTCTCCCAGGAGTAGTTTTGATTGAAACAATCATCCTTAGTGTTCACTATCTGCAATTGCCGGTAGTTAAGTTCGTTTATAGAAAATTTTAAGGGTCTCCAAATTTTTATTAAATTCCAATGGTTACATTTTGTCCTTACCGATATATCTAACATCTCCCCGTACTCGTCTACGCATTTGAAGAATTTTCCGCCGAAGAATTGAACGCCCATTATGGAAAATATCAGCCAGAACACGAGACAGACGAGGAGCACGTTGAAAATACTAGGTATGGCGTACATCAACGCGTTCACTACGATCTGAGAAATGGGAAGAAAATTTATCATAACGTATCTTCGACAAATAGGGGGTTACAAGTGCTTGAAAGGAATTATTATTTAATAAGATTTAATAATATCATTAATATAATACCATACCCTCATGCCTTGCCATCTTGAAATCGCTCTCAATGGTCTTAATGCTCTGAGAGTCCTCAATGATCGTAATACCTTTAAGTTCTCATTTTCCTCTATCAACAGGCTAAACATGGATACCTGTTGAAATTTCTCGATTTTAGGAAAATCTCTATAATCTCCACGCTACGAGAGCATGCGTCCAGCATTGCATATTATGCATTGTAACATAAATCTAATGTAACTTGGAAGAACGTCGGAGATCTGCGCTTAATTTGATATTTCAGATTATGAAGTTTTTTTAGTATCAAATTTTTTTTCAAATGATATATTGAACGGAGGACATTGTTGATGTTAGAGGAAAAAAATATGATACGTGTTTTGCTATGAAATATTGTGTCATGGGAAAAAGTTGAAATTATTACATATGAATTCCCTTTAAAAGGCAGAAAATATTGTATGATCTTGTTGTACAATTTTGTATTATTTTTTAACAGATCTTCCGATGTCAATGATACGAAATGAATTGAAATGAAGATTTACACTGCAAATAAAGTTGTATCTAAACCATCGCATACACATAAATTCTAATGCACTTTAACTGCACTCGTACGTTAAGTGCAATAGCGATGCGATTATGATGAATGAATTAACGTACCTGGCTCCGTGAGGCGACACATAAACACAGAAAAAAAACACGAAAACAACATTCAAAGAGTTACCACACTTACAATGCCATATGTACGCTTAACTATAGGCGCCCTTAATCATTGTTAAGCATGAAATATATATATGTATAACGACTAGGAAAAACCATGCCACAGCGATATGCAATTTTGCATTTGTCATTAGCTTTTGCTAACTTTTTTTTCTTTTTTTTTTTGGATGTCGAGACGCTTTTACTTACGAAAACGATTATAAAATCCAGAATCGTCCAGAAACTGGTGAAGTATTTACAGAAGCCTAACGCCAGCCACTTCAGGAGCATCTCTATGCTGAACAAGGCGCAGAATCCCAGATTGGTCCAGTACAGGATCTTTTTCAAGAATGGATTATCGTCCAGGTAGATATCCTCGAAGCACAGCGTTATGGAAGATGCGAAAATCAAGACCAGAATCATCCATTCGAATGCTGGCGTATCCACTACGGACAACACTGCCGTTCTCACTTGTATCCATTTGCGACCGATGTCAGTAGCAACGCATTTATTAATACAGGAGCATCTGGTCAATTATTCAATTCGAAGTTAATCAACTATTTAACGAAAGGACAACAAGAAGCTATCTATGAAACGTAATATAATTATCTCTTGAGATCATAGTGATCGATCGTCGTACTCACTTTTGATAGCAATGTTGCGGAAAACAATCTTGCGGCACTTTCGGTGGTTTGCTTCTACCAAAACCAGGAAATGATCCCATACCGTCAATGTATCTACCTTTGCTGTCTCGTCTTCCGCCAACTGTCAATTCGTCAACGTAACTGACTAATGCATGCCATGGTCTTTTTTCTACATGCTCCTCATGTCGAACCTGTTCCTTTTCCGGTAGCATTGCTACTTCCTCGTCCGGTTTACTACTAGACTCCTTTAATACCTCTAATTCGATACTCTCTTCGGCTTTGGTATCGTTACTGTTATCCTTATCATTCAATTTTTTATTCTCTTTAGCAGTCTCTTGACTGCTCTGACTATAGGTCGTTACAGTGGCCTGACGGTATATCGGATCGTACGTGAATACAGGCTGATTCAAACTCTCCTGATAGGACCTATTATAAATATTGTCTTTGGGAAGGCTCAGCACGGTTTCCTGGATAGCATACTTTTCCTTGTCCGACTTATCCATGACTTCTCTCACGATTTGTTCGAGTTTCATATTTTTCTCGTTCTCCGAATTCTCCCTGTGATACTTTTTCTTGCGTACAATTGACCTGATCCGATCAAAGGATCTCGCGAGCTTCGACTCCTCGCCGACTTCTTCCTTTTTCTGCTTCAGTTCCTCAGAATTGAAGCTGTTGAGCAGCAAAGCCAAGAAGAGATTAAGGACCATGAAATTGCCCATGACTAATGCCGGTAGGAATATGGCAAAGCATGTTTCGGGCCCTTCATCCTTTTCGGCTCTCATACAATCCCAAAGTGGTTCTATCCATTCGCCGCACAAAATACGAAATATCATCATGAACGAATGGAAGAAGTCATTGAAGTTCCACCTGGGCACAGGATCCGGATAGAATTTATCCAACGTGTAGTCCTTACTGAAGAGCTGCATACCGATCACGGCGAATATATAGATCACGATCACCAGGACAAAAGTTAAATTTCCAAGCGCACCGATGGTTGAGATGATGATGCTAAGGAGCACCTTCATCGTCGTCCAAGACTGCGCCAGCTTGAGCACCCTCAGTAACCTGAGACCTCGTATTACCGAAAGGCCATCGACGAGCTCGAACGTTAAATCAATTAACGAGGCTGATACTATTATCAGGTCAAAGTTGTTCCAGCCATTGTTGAAGAAATCCTTACTGAGCGCCAATAGTTTAAGGAAGCACTCGAAGGTGAAGATACTCGTGAACACTTTATTTCCAATATTCAAAGCCTGACGTATATTCTCACTCATTCCGTGATGTTCCATAGCAAGGAAGCCAGTATTCAATACGATGCATAAAGTTATCGTCAACTCGAATAACGGATCCCTTACCACCTGTCATAGAAACAGCATTAAATTCAATAGAAATAATTTTAAAAAATTCCTTATTGATGCGTCAAGACGCTCGAAGCATCGAAAAATATTGATCATCACCTTATAAAGACAATTTTGAAATCGCAGCCAACCCTCGTAATCCACGCAGCACTGAATGCACTTGTCGCAATTTCTATCTGGAAGATCATCTGTAAAAGAGGAATGTGACGGGTCCATATAATTCAAAAAAATCTTGATCCTTCCTGATCTCTTTGAATCCTCGCAAAAACTATAGTCTTCCATAATAAATACACCAACCTAGAACTACAATGTGGGACAAGTATTCAGGAGGCAGGGCATACATGTGCTTTTTCGTTTTTACCCCATTACACTTGAGCACCCTGATCTCGCGATTGGTGCTCCTCACCGAAACGGTAACAGGTGCAGGCTGCTGTTCCGTTTTCGGAATATCTAATCTTCTTAGTTCGAAGGAGGATCTGAGTTCTTGTCTCTCTTGTCTCTCAGCCCTATGCTCTCTGTGCTCTCTCCTTTCGTGTTCCTCGGCCGAGGTTACGTCATCCCCATCATGATCATCCACCACCCCCGAATCATCCAATGACGATTGCTGGTTGCTATTGTTACTGGCCTGTCTCGAGTGCAACATTCCTCGATGCGGTGCTAATCTGTGCACTGTGTTGGGATCAGCTGGTTTTGGTGCGACAGCCTGCAGCGGAAGATGCGACGGCCGGACACTCGAGTGCCTTGGACTGGGACTCGGGCTCGGCGTCACCGATCTATAAATTAATGTTATTACGTAATAAACTGGGAAACGGACGAGAGCGTATTGGCCTAAGCAGAGAAGAGTACCTATCGAACGTAATGCAAGCTGCACTTACGGAGGCTTCTACTGAGAGCAAAACCCGAGTTAGCGCACTTTAAAACCGCATTAATATTAAATTTTGATAAATTATACCAACCATGACGAGGATACCTTTTTTTGAATAAACACGAGCAACTCCGAGGACTGATAAGAACATGACCAGTAATAAGGTGGTATTTGATTTTACTTCAACCGTTCTCAAGAATTGGACGCTCGAAAAAAAGAATCGTAAAAAAGTGCATCGATCGCTACCAGGTATTTATGTTTTAATACTTCAGCGACTAATACATATACCCGAACCCTGGTAAAAGTTAGCTGACGTAATTCTATTGTCGATTTTCAGATGGAACAATTACTGCGCCATGCAATTATTACGGTTGGAGTAATGGGAGCAATTATGGCTGAAGATGAAAAGGGGAATTACCTGCTGCGGGTGCCACCATTTTTCTCCTGGCCCGCGGAGCTCCTTCCGCGTTTTCTTCGACGTGCTTTTTTTCGCGTGTAGCTACTTAATAGTACACCCTTTCTGGCGTCTATCTTTTTCTGCTTCTCCTTGGTAAGTGTCTTGATGTTTATCTTCGACGGGTCGAAACTAAACGTCGAGTCCTCACGGTGGTCAGTCAAGTCCTTACGGCGCTCCTGTTTTGGACAAATATTCTCTTGATCTTATTACCACTATTCAATTCTCTTATAAATAGTGTCAATCAATCATAAATACGCCATCGCATGGAACTCATTTCAATATCCTTGTCTCATACGATTATCCTTACTGCTGAGGATACGATGGACCTCAAATGACTTATAGATTCACTATAGTCATAGTTGATGCATTTAACAGGATTGTCTCAAGCTGTAACTTCTAAAACTGTTGAGAAATTGACAGTGCACGATACAAATTATATTTGGGCATTGATATCAGACGATAATGAATTTTAATTAGCAAATTTATAAGGCATCGATCGAAAATTAAATAGTTGATGCAAAGTGATGCAAGCTATTTCAATTGAAATTTAATGTCTCGTATGAATCTTATTAGACCAGGAAACAAGTCAAAGGAAACGTAATTGGATTCCTGTGATATTTTTGAATCGTATACGGAATATGTAAAAAAACCGGCAAAAGAGACGTAGAGTGAAATAAGAATAATAACGTTAAGAAAATCAAGAAATCGTATCCTTCTAACAAGGAAACCCCCCCAACCCGACCTCACCGATTTCAATAATTTTTTGATATGTTGTAGTACTCGACAAAATAAGAGACACGTATTTTTTTTTTGTGCTGACATCCACTTTAAAGGGGTGAAAACGACCCCTGAAATTCACCCCCGAAAATCGTTTTTTCATCATATCTCGACTTCTAATTAATATTTTTTAATAAAACCAAGTGAAAATATTTGTCATAAGAAGTCGAAGATATGAGGTGTGTTTATGACCCAAGGGGTTGCAACCCTTATTTTATATTTTGAAACAACTATATTTTTTATGCTTTTTTTCTGCATAAAAACCGGGGTATGGGCTCAAAAAAATAAAGAAAAGCGTTTCCGTTAACTCCATCAAATATTTCAGTTGGGGTGTTTCAGGATTTTTCAAAGGGATAAAAACCACCACTAAATTTTACCCCCGAAAATTGTTTTTATCATATGTCAGATTCTAATTGATATTTTTTAATAAAACCAAGTGGAAAATATTTGTCATAAGAATTCGAAGATATGAGGTGTGTTTATGACCCAAGGGGTTGCAACCCTTATTTTATATTTTGAAAAAACTATATTTTTTATGCTTTTTTCTGCATAAAAAATAAGGGTTGCAACCCCTTGGGTCATAAACACACCTCATATCTTCGACTTCTTATGACAAATATTTTCCACCTGGTTTTATTAAAAAATATTAATTAGAAGTCGAGATATGATGAAAAAACGATTTTCGGGGGTGAATTTCAGGGGTCGTTTTCACCCCTTTAAAGTGGATGTCAGCACAAAAAAAAAATACGTGTCTCTTATTCTGTCGAGTACTACACATATCAAAAAATTATTGAAATTGGTGGGGTCGTGTTGGGGGGGGGTTCCTTGTAAGACTGATGTCTCCTTTTGTTTTCCGAACACGAGCAAATCTCCTTGTAAAGAAATCAGCACATGCTACTCCTACTATCCGTCAAAGTCAGCCACTACGTGATAACAACCAACCCCCGATTTCATCCCCCAAAATGCCAGTTTTCCCCAATGCAATATTATTCTTGCTGTTTGAGGCCACATAAGGGAATACAGCACACGAGATACAGATTTTACACTAGACAGATGTGTACGTCGACGAAATGAAAAAAAATATAAAAGAAGTAGAAATCTTATTCGTTTCAATGACCACGATGAATGCGGCGATAATTTGATTCCCTGGAAGTCTCAATTTTTGCCTTTTTTTTCAGGAAAAAGGAAGAATCTGAAAATCTTTGATGCACGGAGTGCATTTCATTTACCGGTATATCTACGAGCTTGCTGCAGTCCGCAATCCAGTGGACCGTATGCTATTTCTTCCACTCTAACGATAACATTCCCCAAGTGGAAGAAACGTGAGAAACTGTGGTGTGCAAAAATAATGCGAAACAACTTTCGAAGCTTGCAGTGTGCGATGTAGACTCCTTAAGCGTAACGGTGCTATTGGACTCACCTCGTTCGTAATTTCCGCTTCTTCCTCGTAGCTGAGCGCCACGACGGCGAGCATCAGGTTGATGAGATAAAACGATCCGAAAAAGACAACCACCGTGAAGAACGAGACGCTGATAGGTCCGCACGCCGACAACACCTGCTCGTTGAAAAATAATTTTTCAACATGATTAAGTGTTACCACGGAGTCATGAAGCTATATAGATTCAGAGCACAGAGAAGAACGCAATTCATTATTTAATTCAAGACTAGTCGCTGCGTCCAACTCATATGTAGAAACGTCGTCGTCGTAAAATGCGAGAAGTAAGAGAAAAGCAAGGCGAGATGGTGCTACAAAGTGATACATCGGCCAGAATAAAATTTTATAACTGTGAAAACGCACCTTGTTATAGACATCTTCCCAATAGTCGAGGGTAATGAGTTGAAAAGTTGTGAGCATGGACCACAAAAAATTGTCGAAATTGGTGTAACCATGATTGGGATTTGGGCCCACGCAAAGACAGGTATAACTCTCGTTGCAATGCCTGAAATTTAAATTCTTGTATACACATAAATCATCTCTGTCGTTTATTAATTTCGCTTTAATCTCTGATTCTCTAGATAAAATCGTCCGGCCCGATGGAACGTTTCATTTCAGGAGACTAATTCCCCTGATAATTTCAGCTGAATTTTCCTACCGTATACCCTGCATTGATATTGGTAGGTGCCAAAGTAAAGTGCTTGCATACCAAGTTACTTAACCGCCTTTGTATCAACGCCTTCATGCGTACGCGCCTTTGACTTTCATATACGCCCGTACAATTTGAGCTTTTGTATTCCCATTGCAAAAGCACAGCTATTTTACGACGCAGTGAACTCGGCGTATCCGAGTTTTATATTACCGAAGTCTGGATGCGACCGAAACTCGAAAGCTGACCAAATGGAAACAAGTCATTCTGTAGAGAAGAGCCAGTTGTGAATTCACCAACTGGAAGGACACAACTGGATATCACTCGAATTGCCCTTAATAGCTGTATCCCATAAAACACAGATATACGGTCTGCATCGACTGCATTGTTCCTTTTTCAGGCACGTTAGTGACTTGAGGTAGACACTTTGGACTCTTTTAATAAAACAGTTCGACAAAATGTAATCGCAGAGCAAGAAATAAAATCCAACGAGTTGTTTTCCATGTCAGCGCGTCTTCAAAGTTTATATAATACAGGGACAAAAAATCTAACCTGGCGCCGGTTACATTGCCGCAGATGATGGGCTCCTCGTCCTCGTTGAACGCCCAGTTGGACGAGTTCCAAGTCCACCTGTTGGTTGCAGAGAAGAAGTCTTTTAGGGTTTGGTATAAACTGTACAAGAGCCGAACGTTGTAGCAGCTTGAGAAGAGAATATCACAATAGAGAATTTCCTCATTTAATATTCTCTCGAAAATCGAATTCTTTCTGTATGCCAAGAAGATGCTGTGTCTAAGAAGGATTTTATACAATTCATCGTCAATACGATCGCTAAGAGCTTTTATCTAAAATTCTACTGGACACGACAAGCAGCAAAGCCTCCCCAAGTGCTAGGAATCCTTGCACACTGCGTTACCCGGTTACTGTTCTCACTACAGAAAAACTATTTTTAACTCATTACAGAACCTAAGTTATAAGGGTGCAGCTATATTCGAGATGCTCCTAGAGCTAGTAATGAAGATACCTAGAGGAATCAATCCGAGGTACCTTGGACCGAGCTGGGTAATGAGAATTTTACGACTTAATAAAAAAAGTTGATTAATGGCAAGTCCTATTATATAATGCAAAGTGGATAACGCTGATCGCGGTTCGGTCCTTAGGCAGTTCAAGTGTAGCCAACAAATAGAGAAGTGCTCGTGATTAATTGTCCGTGCTCGTTGAGTGCCATTTAGAAAAGGGATATTGCGTGACCAGCCCTACAGGACTCAAATATAGTGTTCAGTAACTTTTTTCTATGTACGTGGAAAAGTAGAGCGCGCCATCGGCGTAGACAAATCACGAAGCGGCCAAGTCGGTTGGTAACGGTTTCATAGACATTGGCGTACCTAATGCCAAATGGCCGTAGTAGTTGTAGCTGTCGCGAGAATCGATCAGTCGTGTCAACGTAGACCTAAAAGGAGGTCATCCAACTTCTTCCTTTCTGATTATTTCCGGATTTTACCTTTTGGGATGTAGGAAGCACAAAATATCCAAAAGGTTGGGACTGAAGAAAGTTGACGCTACGGTCTATTATTATGCTCGTCTATCTATTCGATGTCTGTCGGTAATGCCATGGTAAATGGTACAATTTTCGCGGACAAATTTGTCTTTGGGTTTACGAATAAGCATTAATTTCGCCATATCAAAAATTGAGACCTATGACGTCTGTATCAGATTTCATGAATTTTAATTCGTATCTCACAATCTAATCGTGTAGGTGGATATTGAAACTCGCCGAAGCTCATGTGTGGTTACTTTTTAATAAGTCTCAACTAGATCCGATAAGCAACGTTTAAAGGACATTTCACTACCGTTTAAAAACCGATTAATGCACGACTTAGCAAGAGACGTGAAAGATGGCCTGGAGTTCGCAGGGGATAATTTCCGATCCGATTAAGAGTACGCTGAGTTGAATTAATAGCATTCGTCGCTCTTAAATGTAGGATAATTCGTGTTTATAAACTGAAATCAGACTTTGGAAATTTTGCAGTAGTCGCTGAGCGAAGCTTTTCCAAAGATTTGTGAATTGATTTAACTGAAAGTATTTCATTCGGTTTCCTTAGATCTTATAATTGCTATTCCTCTGACCTAAACAACTGCTTCGAGTCCTACGATTGACTCCAGTTCAATACTAAGCTTGCACAACTTTGTTAAGCTTCTAAGAGAAGTTCAGCAAGCTTAAAGGATTCCTAGCGAGATTACACAGTTCGAAGTTGAAGCAATTCATTCAATATAAAACCCAAAGTTATTGGATTGATCAGTGATCAGAAGAATAATTCAGTAAATAATATAATTTTAATTCTCGCTTTTTTACACTGATAAATCTTAAAGCTTTATCAATATTTTTCAGTGTCTTATTTTCCCTTGCAAATATCTCAATTTTTAACTTAAAACACTGAAGATATCTATTCTATAAAAATTACGTACTCGTTCCAGTCGACCTGGGTGGCGTTTGGTTCTTGATGCTTTACGCACTTGTTCCTTAGTTCCCCCATGTAAACTTGCAGAGCGAAAAGAGCGAAGACCATCAAACAGAAAATCGTCAAGGTCATGACCTCAGCAAGTTGCTTGAAGCTGTGCAACAGTGCATTGATGATAGTTTTTAAACCTGCAACAATCAAGAAACGTATAAATGAAAAATTTCTGAAATCAACGCGTTTCAATTTTGCCAAATCCAAATTGAACTTTCAATTTTAAAACCATTCACATAGATATCCATAAAACTCGCCTATTCCGTAAGAGCATATATTTTTTAGCGATTATTCAACAATCTACCCTCAAACGGCCATATCTATTATACCTGATTCACCAACAGCAAAATGATGTTCCTATTGACCTACTAGTACAGTCCTGTGAGAAGACAAGTTCTCTATGTGACGTATTCAAAACGACTCGTTAGAAGGCATTCATTCGACATCGTTTAAGGCACTCTGAAGATCTGATCTCGAGAGGATTCCTGTCCGCCATTGTTTACAAGTGGTGCAGATCACCATACCAAGATGATATTGACTAGTGGATATCAATACAAACGCTATATGATCATCACGAGGCAATCACCAATCCATGTTTGGTTCTTCAGTTATAACCATGTATGTACAAGGTATGATTACATGTATCCACATATGTACTTGCGCATACTTATCTAACTGGTAGTACCACTCGTGTTTGAGTTATAACGTTTGACAGAGATGACGATCTACAAACGTAACCTTAGACTCGACAATTGACACTTCACACCAGCTTATCGATCCTGCTCAAGGACACTAGAAGGTATTCCACATTTCCTAGCATTCGAATAGGCACCTATATACTGTTATTATAACGAAGAACCATGACCTTACATAGAATCCAATACGGTCGTGTAATATAAATATACGCGCTTATCTATAACTACGTATAACAATGCGTTGCATGGAGAATTACCAAATTAATTAACTATTCGAACTGTATAGGTATTATTATCCAGACGCACTTTTCTCGAGGGCCAAGGATACCGTGCAAATTGATAGGAGGTCCATCTGTGAAAAGACTGGTGCATCTCACTTAAACCTATCGAATTTACAAGTGGCGCAAAGTGAGCGCGTTAATTATTGAGCCTGGGAAAGGTACGCGAGACGCGCCCAGGCCCCTTGAAAGTTTTACGGCTAAGTTCGGAAAGTCCGACATTATTCCGTAGCCGTGAAGTGCGGGTTCGCCTGCAACCTACCAGCTTGAAAGTTTCACGAGGAAAGCTCGCAGCCAAGAAAGCTGTAGTGGTTGTAAAGTATTCGAATGCTGTGGCTAAGTAAATCATCGCATGGGTTACGCAAATAGCCAAGGAAAAACACTAAAGATATATGAAGGTTACGCTGGCAAAAAATGATTTCTTGTATATAGGTATATACCTATGTCTTCATGAAAATTGCCTTGTGAGTCGAAATGATTTTCATACCAGTATACGCAATGTGTAACTATAGTATATATATATGTATATATTTATGTATAGAAGCAGCTGCTAATAATCTTGAATTAATTGAGAGCTCCCACCGGAACGCGACATACTCGACAATCACGGAGGTGTGTGCTTTATGGGCAAAGTTTTGCTGTAAAAATTAAAATACCGCCTTGAAATCGCGAAGTAGTCAAGCAGAAATGGGAAGTAAGGTGAAATGCTTGTGTATGGGGATTGCGGAAAAGGTTTTGGCGAAGGAACTTTGGAAAAGCTTAAAGGGCCTTGCGTGCTCTATCGCGTGTGCTAATATATTACTCGTTACTTGGAACGGCCTCTACTCGTCGACGTTATGCCACGTTCATACGTGCCTCTATTCCGGTTAATAGAAGAACCGTCGAAATGAGGAGTGAGGTTTTTGTGCTTCGGCCCGATATGAACTTTTTTATCAAATAAAACATAGACGCTGACAGTCCCAAATTATAAGAAATGTGCGAGCTTGTATGTTTTTCTTAATTAGGATTACGTCGTAGACGCCTTTTACACGTTAAAGATTATTTAAACTCTCGTTCTGGTAATTACTTGGTAAAACGACCAGGAAAAGGTCTTTTTTAATGTTTAGGAGAACCAAGCAGGTGGCGAGGATTCGCGTTCAATTTTAGTACTGGAAATATTTGATTTTTTTTAACAGGTAAATTTTCAGAATGTTTCGTACGATTTTCATAAATTTATTTTAAAGATTCGTGAGATCGTCAATGGTAAAGCAGTTTGGTATGAACGCAAACCAATTGTCGGATCCATAATTATACCCTCCTCAGTGATTCGTCGATACGTCCTATACAAATTAGACCTATCTGATATATTAATATGTATGAAGATTCGAGATAGAAATTTGTTGTGTAATTGTAGAGGAACTCGTATTACGACAAATACAGTGTAGATGCTTCAGTGTAATATCCCTATATAACTTCAATATTTCACGTATGGATACTCATCGAAGTACCATTCATATACATATGGTAATGGAATATGTAGGATCGTATCAAAATACAATTTCTCATATGACTGCGTCTCTCCTACCTCACTGACACCATGTACTACCTCACTTGATTATTATAGTTTGCAAGAATAATATATTTCTGGAAACAGTTTATTTGTGGAAAGTTCATCGCCGTACACTTCTTTTAACAAATTGAGTATCCAATTTTTATATTTTTATCAAATATTAATTTGATCGGTTTCCTATGATGTATATCAAGTTTGATGTCAAATATTACTAATGTTCGTTATAATTAATTTATCATATCCAGCGAATCCCTCGGGATTAGAAAGCAGCAGGGGAAATGGCCTATGGACGCCGGAGCTAATGGATTACTCGTTTCTTTCGAATTACCTCCTTAGAGAAAATTTGACTTTTTAATCAATCAATGATATACGCGAATAAGTTAATACCTATCGATATATAGTTATATTTATGTATATATCGAGAGAAAAAAGCTCATAGAAACTCGGAGATGAAAGTATTCGATTAAAGAAATTAAATGGCAGGGAGGAGTTTGGTGAACAGGAGTTAAAGTGCAAAGTGCTATAAATTAATCAACTGATCGAGAAGTGATTGTTATCGATTTATAAAATTCAATACTTTAACCACTTAATCTGGAATCACGTCTCCCAGACGTTTAGCTGTCTTCGGCCCACAATTTTTTTAGCGCGTTTTGGAACGTGTACATAGCCCACTGGCTTATGGTATAAAAATTCTTTGTCGCGAGACAGTTTGGGCCTGCGCGATTGTTGATTAAATTCCCGATTAAATTATTAATAGGAAACATTAATTACAAACTCACCTGGCATGATGGAAACTGTCTTGAGTGCTCTTAGCACTCGGAACGTTCTTAGACCAGCAAGATTTCCAACCTCCATTCCGATAGTCGCGTATCCACTTGTTATCACCACAAAGTCCAACCAATTCCATGGATTCCTCAGATACGTGTACTTGTTGAGAATGAATCCCTTAGCTATCGACTTTATCACCATTTCTGCCGTGTAGATGGCTAGGAAGATATATCTGTGAAACAAGAATTAAGACACATCGTGAAACAGGAAAGTGCATGGTTACGTATAAAATTAGCTTTCCGCTATACCTATAATTTACGTGGAACTTGAGCTACATTTTCATCGCGACGAAGTAGTTTTGTAAAAATATGTCGGTAACGTAGAAATTGATAGAAATAAAATTTTACTATTTTAAAAACAATAATGTAGTATTGTAGTTACTATGTAAAAATCATGAATGATATTAAACTCGAAAGGAATCCTTAATAAAATATTCGATTCATCCTACTAAACTGTTGGAATTAAAAAAAAAAATATGTAAAATTTATTTCCCGCTAGTTTCAAGGAATTAGATGAGATTCACTCGATATATTCATTGCGAGCGAAATACTCGCCGGCTTCGCGGCTTTTGACAGGTATCGAAATTCACTTTGTTCAGAGTCGAAATGGAGGCTCAGCTGATTAGTTCTCCGCTAGCTTTTTGTTTGAGTAACAAATGGTCGCACGGACAACGTGGGATTTTTGCCATTTAACGCCACACAAATGGACGTTATCCACAATGACTTTTGTCGACTATACTATCGATTCGTCACTCTTACTTATAAATAACTTCTACATATAACGCTATTTGAACACCTTGCTTCTCTGTATGATTTTCATGTTATTTAGGTACCAGTAGAAAAATTTAACTATGACCAATTTTCTGCAGAAGGCAAAAAAGCACAGTCATCCTACATGCATACATGGCAGCGTATAGTCAACAGAGTTTATTAATGGACATGCAGCTATATTTTCAGAATATTTCAAATTGTTAAAAGAATGCAATACATGTTTTTTCAATAACCGTGAATTTTATTGGATACATAACAGATACTCAAAATGTATTTTAACACTAGCCAAGCGAATGATCGAATTTTATTTATATAGGTGGATACAGATAGCTCGATTTAACTCCTGTATTTGTATTTCATTTTTACAGACTAAAATCGATCGATACGAATAATTGATTCTGATCCAAATTTAATATTCAATTCGAAAATTGAACGTGAAAGCAAAATTATATTAGATAGTTCAATTCGTGATATACCGAGAGACTCTACTACATGCGGTAGTGGTTTCTGCAAATCTAAAATATGAAATTCGTCACTTTTGCTGCAGCCGGGCAAGTTACAAATTGCAAATGTGTCGGATATACACATATAGCGAATATTTTATTACCGTATGTAGTACTATATCTATATATTTCATAGCGTAAGTCTGACCTACGTTCTTAATTCCGCGATTGCACGAGGCCAAATTCTAGACGAAATTGGCCTATGGCGTGATGGGAATTTCAAGCAGAATTTCAAAGATAAGCACACCGACCATAATCCGCGAACCATGTCGCCGCAATATGATTATCGGACTTTCATGCTCGAGCATTTTCATGAACCACTCCGTGCTGCTCGAATGTTTAGTCTATTCGAAAAAAAGAGGCATCCGAACAGGCTTGCATCGATAAAATAAAAGCGTGTACAAAAATTATATAGAAGTTTAAGAATTATATATTTTTTCATTTTTGTTTTCAAAAACAAAATTCACGACAATCAATTCGGCGTGCTGCTTGATTACCCATAGTTCGTGATGTACGTGCACGAGAATTTTCCTTTAAAAAATTTGCGTAACTAATTACGCCCAGTTAGGGGAACGAAATTAATATAAATCCCTATGCCAACCCTTAAGACTAATTAACTTGTGACTGTTATAATTATTCTTTAATATTTGACATTTTAATTTCTTTAGGCGTATCAAATCGTTACTTCTTACAATGTATTATTTAATTAAATCAACGTCATAGCTGAGTGCCAATATTATGCGAAAATGCAAAGGTTCCCATGAGACCAGCAGTTGGTCATTGTTATCATTGGCTATTGCCGTTGCGTTATTACTAACGGTAAACACGTTGGATAATCGTTCTGTACCAGCCCAAACCGACCGTTTTGAGTTAGCACGTCGCTTCCCGTTATATCTGGCTTAGTCTCATCCCTTATATACAGACGACAATGACGCCACCATTAATTTTAACGAACGGTGTGTGACACCCGTCGAACGTTCACCCAAATAGATGCTCATCCAAATTTCAACATTAAGTCAACCAGACATTAGATCGAGAGACTTCCCTATGTCTATCACTGTCACGTTACTCAGCATTATAGTCGTATATTTTTCCGCTGCTCCAAAGCATGACGTACAGGCGCCACTGGGAAAAATTTATAGAGAATTCCAACCCTCTTGAAAGTTCCTGACGCAATCGGATGTAAATTCCTTTGACGAGTACCGTTAAATTAATTTTTATTTCAAGCCTATAAAAATACTTTGTCTATGTAAACATTGATAATTCGGAATTGTTCAAAAGAAAATAGCCAAAATCTAAATGTAAATAATTCGTTTTTATGACCGTGAAGAATATCATGCAAGTAGAATAGGCACGTGTGCCTATTTAGATCGGACGAAATTTACGGTATCTATAAACATATGTATATACACGTATATATGTATACTAAATTCAAGCATCAGCGAACACGCGAACCTGTATTTGTGGAAACAGTCAGACGATGGAGTTGGATTTTCAGACTTAATAAAGGGCATCCAGTCAACGATAAACGTAAGGTTTACCCACAGGGACTTTATCGAAAGCTAAATCGGCCGCTTCACACGGTACTTGGATCAATCTGTAAGCGAAACCTCGAATGATGATAAGCATCGTCCGTCGGTGCTTTCACAGCCCGTTGTAAATTATCGACTGACCTCGTCTGGCGTCGTTAGTCGAATCAAATACCATTCCCGCTTTAAACTTCATCCATTGAATATTAGGATAATCGTAGGGCCGGACTTTGGCAAAGTTAACTGCTAGCTATAAAGTACATATCTATTTGATCTAAACCGACCGGGTTACTGGCAAAGTAGCTTGGGAGATATAAGAGGATGAAGACTCAGTCAGTACTAACTGTTCGCCGAAAGTTTATCGATTAGTCAACATTTGAAGAAAGCTGAATTTTTTACGTGGGGGTTAGAGTCTGAAAACATCAACCCTAGTCGATGGAAACAAACGGTAGGATTATCCTACTTAACTATACCAACCCCTATATTTTCATAGGGGCTCTAAGAGCCCGGGCTAGGAAACTGAAAGTGAATGCTATTTCAATTCGGAAAAAACAAACGCAAATTGATTCTTCTTTACTTGTTTGTTTAGCCGTATTTTAAATTTATACAATTTTCATTTTCTCTTTCGACGGGCGAAAGTTATTTTTGCATTTTCTTTTTAGCTTTCGGTATTCTTATTCTCTCTGCGTATGATTTTCACTAACGATTTCTCTTACCTATACTTTCTTAATATTCTTCACTTTTACTGCCTGTGATGACAGCGCTTCCTATGTCTATAAATCTATATTAAATTTATTAATTATTTCTTATCTCCGGATCTAATCCGTAAAATTGTAGTAAAGTGGCAAAATTCGATTACGTCACGAGAATAATAATTATAATCAATCATTTCACGTTCATTCTTTATTATGCGTTCGTATCGAGATGAGCAATTATTGCAAACACGGGATTTATAGATATAGATATATGTATAATACCTATCATCCTTCATGCGAATATTTTAAAGAAAAAATATAATTAATGCTCAATCTCATATAATACCCCAGTGAAAATATTAATATATCTCTAAACAGTCTCGTATAGGGGAAAAATGTTTGAGACGGCATAAATTTTCCCATATTATTCCCTATGCCCTCTCGCACACTTTTTCCCTATATCTCTTTGATCTCGTAGGGCGACTTGATCTGAATCATAATGAGACTTCAATCAGCCGAAAATCGATGGGAAGACTTGACTTGCATTAAATTGAGATCAAAAGTACTTGATCGAGATTAAAGCGATATCTACAAGACTGCTCTGAGATACCTCTGATATTTTAACATTTATTCCGATGCACACTCCTACAGATACACAGTACGTAGGCAGGTAGAGAACGCAGATGGTTCTTTACCGATCAATCAAGGCAGATACTCAATCGTTATATAAAATAGCTTCTATTAGAATTCGCCCAAAGAAATCAACGTACTCTGGATAGACTAAAATATTGATTAGAATCGTAAGTTGGTTCGAGTAGCAGGTGAAGTTCTCGTGAAATTCTCAAGGGATGACACGAAGTTCTTCATTGCATTTTTCGAAAGCGGCAACCTTGCGTAAAAAGTACTTAAGAGGGAAACTTATGTTCGGGGTAGCTTTTGTCAAGATTTCAATCTGTAGGATCCTCTTTGTACAAAGCGTTACAGGATCAGGTATTCACTGTAAATTCAAGTGGTTTATTCCCTATCCTTTCTATGGTAGTCACTTTTTACACATTTACAAGCGTGTTATTTTTACGTTGGAATATGTAGGAATCACAACACTTGTAAGTGTGTAAAAAGTGACTACCATAGAAAGGGTAGGTTATCACACACTTGAATTTGCAGTGTTATTATCACATCAGATAGCACCTTCCCCAAAAGGATCCTAGGGGATCCATTTCCACTAGATATCTCCCTATGATGGACCTATCAATTTACCCTAGATGCGCCGATTATCAAATCGATCTAGCTGTGGTACATATCGCGTGTTTTCAACATAAACCCTTGCAACCCTATCGAGACTATTGCTATCTGGGTCCATTTGCGATAAGAATTTTTTTTCCGAATATTTTTAAACTCTCGAACGTAAGTGTTTGAGTATATATACAGGGTGTCCCAGAATAAAAGGATATAGAGTACACCATCAAGTAGAAGAGGAAAATCTGAAACGAAAAGTTCTGATCCATTTTTTTTACCGAAATTTCTTCTTAAAGTTATAAATAACCAAGCTAGCGAATCAATACACAGGTGTACCTGCTGAATAAAATTAAAACGTGGTAAACGGGGGATAAAGGGATGCTTGGCGGGTACAGCTGTGCGTTGATTGGCTAGCTTTAATTTTTTATAACTTTGAGAGGAAATCTCGGTAAAAAAAATTGATCAGGACTTTTTGTTTCAGATTTTCCTCTTCTATTTTATGATGTTCTTCATATCTTTTTATTCTGAGACACCCTGTATACTTGGTATTTATTACCTATCCATACTGCATATATCTATCGTGTGTTTATATATTCATAGATTTATAGTATATGAAAAAATCAATACGTATAAATATTTCAAGCAATCTCAGAGCGCATGGTCTGATCTGCTAATGCGGGACCACCAACATCCGGCCGGAAGATCTTGCCGTTTTGATGATGATTTCAGAGATATCGGATACCGTTGAAAAAATGTTTTTTCTTTATTATGCTATCGAGGCATCAATTATTTAGTCGCAGTAGTTACAGCGGAAAATTTTCTTATATCATCTCGAGTTTTTAGTTTTACTGCCAATTCTTTTTGACTTTACACTTGATGACGTGTTGGATGAAGAACGTTTCGCTTCATTTTTCTTTTCGCTACGATCCTTTCTCTTCCCGGCTTCCTCTTCCTATATGGTACACTTTGTCCCAGAGTAATTCGGCCAAGTTTTGCGCCTCGTGTGCACCATTGTTACGAAGAGATTCGGACGCCGAAGCGCAGGGAAAAAGACCCTAAGAAAACTTTCCAAAGAGCATGTCAGGCTAAAGAAATTAAACTTTCCTGCGAATTTGTCGGCTGGGATTCAGCGTGATTTGCAGCAAAGTAAAAGTGGTCAAATAAAGGTATGTCACGCTTCATACGGAGTGACAAATATCCACGACTCACATATGTGATATATGAGTTCATATGTGATAAACAGAAAATCTGATACACGGCAGAAAAATATAACGTTGAACTTTGAGATTTTGCGAACTCTGATAAAAAGCTCAATTTTCCTTGCGTACTTTTTTCAAGAACGAGTAACATGTGTGACGAATTACCGACAGGTCTTATCTGCTCCATGGTAATTAATATTATCGATTGATCGCGCAAATATCGCTTTTCCCCCTCCATTCTCTGCCGTGCTGTATACCGTAGGAGATGTCCTGGCTCGTCCCTTTTGACTGACAACCGTCTAAAGAGACACGTGTGTCAATTCGACGAGTCAGGTATTTATTAGTTCATACCAAGGATATAATCTACATTATATTGAAATTTAATTTTTATCCGCGAATTGTATCCGATTACCAGGCAACAGGGCCGAGGAATTCACGGATTAAAAAGGAAAAGAATTAAACCAAAACTATTATCACATGTGAGCAACGTGCGCAGCGAATTCACAATTAAATTGACGACGCTGAATCACGAAGCCAGACTGTTAAGCCATCACTGACAACCGCCACGTTGGACCTTTTGACCTGAAGAATCCTGAATTGAGATAAGCTTTTAAATTATGTATATTATATAGACAAGTTCAACATGTAAAATATTCCGAAAGAATGAGTGTGAATGAATGAGAAGCGTTATAAATGTAAGAGCTTTGTCGTTTTGTTAAAAATCTCATAATTATCGTTGACTTATTGGTTATCTTGTTGACTATAATCAACTCAATAAATTAATTTGTTTCGAAGTTCAAAATACATATAAAAGAAATTCGTTACACATGTAAATTGTATTACGCGAATCCCATAACATCAGTTAGAAATTATGACTTTATTTTTCATTTTTCTTGAGAATCATGGACAAATAACAAGCTCAACTTTTGAAAATTCTCATATTATATCATTTAATACATACATGGACATCCGACAATTTTACCAAACTTTTTTTCCATTTCCAATGTTTTAACCATTTTCCTCACTAATTACCTTTGGCCAACCTTCGGGTTATCCTTTCAGGTATCATACACCATAACACTGAATACGTGGATTCTATTATATCATATTTACGTACTTGGGATATATAATCCCCGGCATATTTTTTCTTCGGTTTCATGCAATCAAAAACCAAAAATAAGTGTCGTTTTTAAATTTTACTAAAAAAAAGGAGAAAACAGATAAGAAACATTCATATGCACGACAAAAGTACATCTAACAAATAACTAGGCGCACAAATATATCTTGATGCTTGATCGTCGTTTTGAGTATATGTATATGAATACGTTAAATTACAGAAAAATAATTTATCTAGTATAACATATATTTCGTTATACGAATATATCCATGTTGCTACGTCATACATATATATTTGTCACTATTATTATTCCGGCGTGTAATCATCATTAAGTATAAATTGAATATACTAAAATAGTTTGCTAATCCTCCATCCTTTATTCCTCATTTTATATCCTGGAGATAAGACGTGATATGAGTCTTATGAGAAGTCAAGGTTCTTCTAATGGTTTATATGGAAATTACGTATATCATGTAATTCAAGGTGTTGCGATAGCATCGCTATGCCCTTCCAGCAATGAGGATGCTCACTTCGAAGACTTGCACGCAACCTCGATAACGTCTTCTGTACATATATGTATAATGCCTTGCGCACACCTGGACACTTTCTCAGAGCCCCTAAGAAAGTAGGATTGATAACGTTTTAATGGGATGGATATACATTTTTAAGAATATAACGTAACTTGAAAATAGCGGCACAGCTTAATCTGCCTGAACAGCGATAAGCTCTATCTACTGATTGAAATACAGTTGAACCCCGTGAACTGGCGTTTCTGGCAATGGCCTCCCGCAATGACCATTTCAAAACCTTTGAAGCTAGGACTGCTCCGTTCCGAATTTTAATACCCTGAGTCCCCATGTTAGTGCTGTATATTCTGTTAGTGCCTGAGGTCCGACTGTGTATATACAGGGTGTTCGTTAGGAAACGCACTGTAGTAACACTGTTACATTCCTTTTCAAATTCTAATGAATACGTGTATTTTCATTTTTTATTTCATACATCAAAATTTCGAGATAATCAAGGTTGAAGTTGCAGTAATGCGACCAATCAGAACGCGTTTAAACGGAGCGTAGATGACGTCGCGAGCTAGCCCGCGAGGCCTGCTTACACTAGGCCAATAACACTAAGAGTATCGTCTCTTGTATCTTACTCAATTACATGCAGATAAACAGGGACACAACGACGATACTCTTAGTGTTATTGGCCTAGTGTAAGCAGGCCTTGCGGACTAGCTCGCGACGTCATCTACGCTCCGTTTAAACGCGTTCTGATTGGTCGCATTACTGCAACTTCAACCTTGATTATCTCGAAATTTTGATGTATGAAATAAAAAATGAAAATACACGTATTCATTAGAATTTGAAAAGGAATGTAACAGTGTTACTACAGTGCGTTTCCTAACGAACACCCTGTATATACACAGTCGGACCTCAGGCACTAACAGAATATACAGCACTAACATGGGGACTCAGGGTATTAAAATTCGGAACGGAGCAGTCCTAGCTTCAAAGGTTTTGAAATGGTTGCACTATTCTATAAAATAATAGAACTATAGTATGTATCATATTAAATTTAAGATTTTTGCTCACTCGGCTTCTTCGACGGTTTCGGTCATGGCTAGGAAGACGCAATTAAGTAGAATGGTAGCCATGACCACATAGTCAAAGTACTGGTTTGTACTGAGGAAGATGCAACAGCGCCTTATGGGATTCCATGGAGAAAATATGAACCAGCTGTTAGTCGCAGTGAACCTGTGGATGTAGTTCTTGCGAGATCTCTTGGACACCACGCAGAACGTCTGAAACAGATAAATAGTACCGAGCAGTGAGTAAAATTTGAGTCTACCTCAGATATACATAAAACGGAAAATTTATATTTGACTTTTCAGTACCATCCGATTTCAATCAGATCGAATGCATTTCTACCTCAAGCTCTATTGCATATATCCATCCGCCATTGCATTCAGCAGTAACTGTACATATCGATATATCCTGACAGAAAGACGAAAGGAACTCGATTCCGTCGAAGAATATTCAACGTCGCAGAACGTTCTAGAATTCGCAAGACATGATATCCATATATAGATACATGGATGAGGTTAGGTTGATGTGTCAAGAATCACGTCTTGTCACGTGCATAATTCAATAAACTGTAAGACCAAATCTCTTGCAAGTCCATGAACGAAAAGAGTCCAAAAGATATAGTTAAGCTCTCGGACATGTCATTGATCAGACACAAGGTGTTTTGTGATAACATTACAAGAGACCGCCATATTTCTTGCACCCGTTTTACCAGCGAACTAGTCGTTCATCACTCACATCAGAAAAGGAACGACTCGGTTGCGTAATGATAGCAAAGCGAACTCGCATTTCTCAAGGCAGGAAGCCTCTTAGTTGTGGAAGCTTGATTGATAATGCCGGAATGCTTTGCGACTTTACCTAAATCCAGTCTTTTTTTTCCTTTCTCTATATATCTATATACCTTTCTGTCTTTATCTCCTCGTCTGTGGCGTCTGGTCCGTGCAAAAGGATCTTTGTGAATTAAAAGTTACCGCATAGCGTCTACGGACCAGAATACTCGCTGCTAACTTTAATGTACATTATAGTATTTTACTATAGTGCCTGTATATTACGCTCAGCAGTGTATATTGCACGTCTATAGAGATTGAGTTTCCCTAAAGTTTCTTCAGTATGACTACTGGCAATCACTGCTTGAGTAAGTTCGTCATGGGACTTGTTTTATTTTTTTCTACGTGCTTTATTTCGTTTCGCATTGACGAATAAAAAATCCACGTACCATCGGCAGTTTGAAATACTTTCAATGGCAGACGATATCCTATACGTGGATGAACGTTGATGTACGTAGAGACGATAATTGGTACTTCTGTCAAACAATTGATACTTCCAAGTCAATCGTACTTGATGAATGCATCGATATATGATTGGAATGTCAATTGACATGGACAAATTGAATTTCCTTGATGGGTTGGGTCACGTGCTGCGACTTACCGATACTTATACCTGTACTGTACTCTATTTATTTTATCGCACGTAACGACCAGAGGAAATGTGCTCACTCTAGGTAATAAGTTTTGACGGGTTTCGTGGGTTCCTTATCACTATAAATTATTTCATGGTTTATACACGTAGTTATAAGAAGTTTCATTTGTCGCCGTACCACGACAAGGTGATAAGGTGACAAGGTGCATTTCCAGTGACACGACGATCTCGTTAGGCTGGAATCTTGAAGGAGACGTTATAAAAGGCAAAGCACTCCTTTGAAATACCTCCTTTCATATACCATAAAAATTTTAGTAAAGGTCCCTTTATCGTTATACAGGGTTACTTACGACAACCGCACCACCTGAAGTTAGCCTCCTGTCCATTTGATTTCTATGGTAGAGCCAACTTCAGGTGGTGCTCTTGTACTTAATAATCCTAGACGTAGTTATATACCTATAATGTTATTCAGGAGTATTGCACCAGCTGAAGTTAGCCCGTCCGTTTGATTTACATGACAGAGCCACCTTCATGTGGTACAATGCTCCTGAATAACCTTGTAAATCCTACCTTATCACCAATTAGCATATTTCATTGGCGTATAGCGATGTATAATAAATCTCGACTCTAGAACAATTTTCTAACCTCTTTTAGGTGATGCAAATTATGGTGGATCGATTGTCTCGCGATCACAAGACGTATACCTGCCAAATGTTAAATTTGCAATTCAGGCCTCGCTGAGTATCGGGAAACAATCGCGAATGAATCTTCGAGTACAGTTCGGGAATTCCTGCAGTCCTTAGGAGAGGAGGACTTTAACTGGGCAATTTTCCTGATCGCGATTTTATGAGTGGGTATATACTTACTACCTGCCAGATAAGGACATGAGATTTATGAAGCGGTTAATCTGTTATCTTGTAAGCTCGTACGTGGTAAGTCTTGCAGTTTAGAGGTGGTAGAACAACGATACGTAGACGAGTAACCCGCTGCTAATTATCGAACAGAGAGGATAGTCGCGGTTAATGCACCGTGCGCTAATTTGATCCCCTAGTAAATTCAGCTACCCTAACCCACGTGTATGTGTATTTTGGCACAGCTTAAAGGGGGTCCATAGCTCACTGGATACTCTTGCAACTTCATTCGGATTAACGTAGGCGCATTCCTGTGCTTCTCGTGTACAGTGTATAGATCGTGAAAATAGTTGACGTGAGCTTGCGTGCATCCCTTAGTCAATAACGTTCCACCCTATACGGTTCATAAAGCCCCACTCGTATTCAAAATCGACCAACCCCAAGGATCGCGTTTCCATTGGCTGGCGTACATAAAAACTGGCCGAAAATATAATGCAAGATTTATGAAGTGTCTGTCCGTCCCAACCCTGCTTATGCATGTTTCAGGAAGACGGGCCTGTTTGCATCAGGCGAAATGTGGATACCATATCCCGAGTACGTGGAGACATAAAGTCACTCGACGCACACGGTATTCGTGTATGTGGTATGTAATAAAGAAGTAGAAGGTGTCACGATGTCCAATGAGATTTCTAGGGATTTCTCGAACGGAACGTGGGAAGCTTCGTGAAAATTCTTAGGACGCCCTGTTACGCGAGGTCGTGTCTGAGCAAGCAAAGAATTCGTGGCTACTACCGCCAGACCAAAGCCAAAGAATTTCCAAACCATTTCCTCCAACGTTCTCCTTCTATGGATAACGTCGAAATCATCGAAACTCACTTATTTCACGCAAAAGATATTCCCCTCCTGTATACAGCGCTATGATTACGAAGAAGAATTTCACTAGGAGGACGACCCATTTCTCGTAAAGGCTTTACGCTTCCGGTATGAAACGGGTGGCATCGTGCTGAAGCGGTTGCCCTATTTTTCTCCTAGCTCTGTTCCTATTCCTTCTATCTTTCTTTTTTTTCTGTTATCTAACCCTCATACACGCCCTCCTATCATACTGACTCTTTCACTGCACGCAGACGCTCGGCGCGTCCACAATGGTGACGAACTGCAATTCCCACTAGAGTCAAATACTGTTTTTCCTTTTTTTGGCCATTTTCTCTTTTTTTTTCTTTTTTCTTCTTTGTTTTCTTTCTACGACGTGGCAAAGCACGAGTACAAAGTACGAGCTACCATCATTCGCCAGGAGTTCGGATCTTTGGCCACCATCCAAAGAAACTTGTTCGATACGCTTGACTTGTGTGAGGAACCAAATCATGTTTACTGACCTCTGTGTGCACATCTGAGTGGCCTCGTACTTAAGGATATCTTGAGCTGCGGAACCCTCATGCATACATTCATTGGTGGTTGGTCCGTGAACGGCTTCCGAAATCGGGATAAGATTCAATTTTTTTTTTTTTTTGAACATACATTTTTCATATGCAGAGTACTTCGACGATTCTCCTTTTTTTATATCTACCAGAAAGTTAAAACGAGTCGATATGATTTATTATCTATATATGTCTAATCGTGTATTTTTTATCAAATTTGAACTGCTTTCATGCTGTTAGAAATTTCTCGTGCTAATCTTACTTGCAATCCTCTCTACAGCGTATATTGACATCTCTGATGCATATGCGTTCGTCATTTTCATCCAGGAATTGTTATTTAGCAACTCCATTTCCGCTAAAGAAACTAGGACACGTGGCAATAAGTAGGTAGCCGCTTTCAATGTTTCCTCCTGACGTATAACGTTTACTCGCGGGACCTTACTGTTACCTGCATTACCCCGCATTAAATATTTTGCCCTTTAGAATGACGTTAAACACTGATTGCAGGATTTGACATATAATCAATGTATATTAAACCAATATATGCGAACAACCATAAGGGGTGCTTACGTTCAGTTTTATCTAATATACATGTCTTTGATAAAGATTTGCGAGTATTTTATATAATGGGGATGCAAATAGCATTTATAAAAATAAACAAAGTTTTTGTTTACGTGAATTCACCTTGTGCAAAGTGTTTAATTAAACACGTGTAAATTGATGATTAATGTAGTACAATGCATTTTCGAAATTTTTATTTGGTTCGATTATCATTGAAATTGTTACAAGGAAAACAAGGGATGATCGATGCCTCGGTGGGTTTGAGGTGGCACAGCGTAGCTACTGTCGTATAACAAACAACGGTAAACCACCAACGAAAACATGAAAACACGAAAAATACTATGAGGAACGGCAGTCGCTGAGTCTTTAATCTCGCGATATTTTCTACGAGAATGAACTTCAGTTTCTGAGAATACAGTACTGAACGAAAATGAAAAAAGTGGGGTGCACTGTTTTTTAATAGTGTTACTATTTCATTAATTGAAAAGAGACGATTTTATTTAGCTACGATGTACTGATAGACTTTCAAGATTAATTACGACTTAGAAATTGCGTTCTCTCGTGAAAATAGTACCTACTGTCATGTACAATATCACCACATTGTAGCTAATGTTTTTTTATCAAAAAATAAGAATATGGTATGGCATATGGAACTGTTTGATTAATACTGCTATAAAATAAAGGGAGACAGAGAGAGAGAGAGAGAGAGAGAGATCAATTAATTTATTCAATCTGGAGCATTCTTCATAAATTTATAGACAATTAAAATAATCGTAATCATAATAAAAAGTCAACTACCAAAATAAAGTAGCAGTAAAATAATATAGTGATGACAATCAATATAAATCAAAATATATGGGATAATAACAGCAGAGCGTACCCACTATATGACATTTGTTATTCATTAGTGATACCAACATATCATATGACGACACCATAGGAAAGTGTATATTCACCCTCGCAAAACTTTAATGGCAACGACACCAAGAACCAGTGATATAGGAAGAGAAAGAAAAGTAAAGATATAAAGTACCTAGTGTCACTCCATGTTTTATTTTCAAGGCGAAAGAGTAGCGACAGCTTGAAAATGTTTTTCTGAGATATTTGTTGAACTGTGTCCACCACTCTTCCGGAGAAGTAGGTGCTTCTATCAATACTTGAAATTCTTTTCACACCAAATCTTTCGCAACTACTTTAAACTCCAGCTAAAAAATCGGAGTTTTATTTTCGTTAATTAAAAGACGAAAATTATGCTATTCGTACTGTGATTTGAAATTATAATGTTTCTTGTATAATACATAACGCTATAATATGTATTATACGACGAACCTACTCTTAGGAAATATAATCTGTCACGTGATTTTTCGACTCACAGTCACAAGGCGACTCCAGCTATCGATTCAGATAACGTTTTCGCTTTCTGGTTCCCTTCGAGTCGCCATTCTGCTCAGAAGCTACACTCTCGGGTTGATTCGTATAGACAGTTATGTCAATGCTCTCGGAAAAATTCGTTATTATTTAGTTGACGTCAAAGTGCTCGAGTCTGCCGTGGAGAGACAGTCTCGACGTACCGAGTTTCCCGGTAGAGAAAAGTACCCGACGGCGACGTCTCCACGACAGACGTCCCTATGAGATACCGGCGCTCCGCTGGAAAGAGGCAAAGGACTGTAGAGCGGGCGGAGATATGGTTTTTAACAGGTTAAGGGCAGTGGACGAATCCCCTGATCCGAGTTATGGTTGTGGTGCCCAGCTGTCGCCCGACGTCCTGAGGCCGTGCAGGATTTCCAATTGTTACGTACCGATTCGCTAAGGAACGCTCTCGATCTGGTTTACAGGGACGACTCGAGGGAAAGGATAAAGTTATCGGGTATATAAGGATCTCGACCAATCAGAATGATTAGTTCTCGAATTTGACTATTTTCAAAGTCAGTCTGTCTTGGGACACCGATCGAGGTGCCTCGAGCTCCCGGATTGATAGTTTTTCTAGCTGTTTCCTATACGGTATAGGAAGTTATCGCTTTTGTGATTCTCGCGCTGCTCTCGCTATATCCAGAAAATCATATCGATTTTCTGCGTGCGTTTCGGAGGTGCAGTGCCGGTGAGACTCTCAATTTATTAATTGGTGGAGGGACTTCGATTTTACAGCTCCGAGTCGTTCTGCTACGTTCTCGATAAAATGCTCTCTATTTACGGCACTATTCACCTGACTCTTACTCCAGCCCTCTTTACCTCGACCTAGCAACCTGAGCGACCGTGCATTTTCGTAACCCTTCGCTCCCGTTCGTGCATCCATTTGCTGATTTTACACGACCCCAAAGATTAGCACATACAGTTGCGTTTATCGATTTTACACGTCCCCAAAGATCGACAGGATCCGTTAAGCTATCGTCTTTTCTAATAGGTTCCGTCGGAGCTCTCGTTTTGGCGGAATGGAGACTTTTCCACCTCAACTTCCAGGTCATATCGGCTCGTCAATTTCCGGTGAAAAAAAGAACTGGCTGACGTCCGCCTGGCATGCGGATGTACGAACGAGGGGCGGACGGCCGAAGGTGACGTAGGTTAGTTCTCGGTTTTACGTTATCGGTGTCGAGTAAAGAAAATATGTTACAAATTTTACAATCAACTCGGTACATTGGATACTCAATTTCTTCAACTTTCTCTTCGTTATCGTATATCTTGTTGGTGCTATTACTTCTGTTACAAAAATATAAATTGTAGCAGGAAATTTTATATTGAATTGTAATCACACTACTGTGCATCCATTTTTATCTGACAGCATCTCAACACCTTTTTTCTTAAATCATATGTGATACTTAAAAACGATAGATCTGTATGGCACCTCGATTTTTCTTGTAGCTGGAGCACAATGTATCAGAGAAATAGTATGTAATATATTTTATGGATTTTCATATATGGATATACATAATATATCTTATATCGATACATGCAAATACACATATTGCACAGGTAGAAGAGCAACGTGTTCTCAATTTCTAGATATGTTACCATACCTCAAGTATCACGTAAACGTGAATTTCAAATATTCTCACAGAAATTTTACACCAATATCACTCGAAAATGATTGGAATTGAATTTCAGCGATTGTAATTTCTCTATGTCTCTTGAGTGCGAGCACTCTTTGGTTTTGATAATAAAAAACAACCTAAAACCGTTAAAATATATTTCGTAAAATAGCCATTACTTTTACGTTGTTCAATCGATTTTTCATTATCACCATCATATTTTAATATATCCTGATATTCGATCCACTAATAGGTTGACGAAGGTAAATTATTCAGATGATAAATAGATACTTTACTCCGTATAAAATTGCCAAGAAAAATTAATAATAATCGAAACAACCAACGGTAATAAGGATTTGCGAAAGGAAAAAAGAGATGAAAAAAATTATTATACGAGTCTGGTAACTATCAAAAAGTCAGTATCGATTTATATTTCCATTACAGTTGCCTATATCAAAGTATGAACAATGCAGCAACCTAAAGCTTACTTTTCAAACCGTAAGCCCTGCACCGTTTCACTAAATCGTCATTTATTCGCCTATCACGAGCAATATCAACAGATGCATATTTTTGTACACAAAACTTCCACACCGGCAAAATGATGTCACTTATTGCATGAATATACGTATATACATATACATATATATTAACAGCTGTCAGTATTTATACTATTATTAGCGTGTTTATGTATAATTCGTATCACCAGTTCATCAACTATTACTGATATCATCCTCACGTATGAAATGGGTAAGAAAATCATGACCTGGGTGAAAATTCTCATATTAGAATCTCAGGCTATACTTAATCTTGAAAGAAATATAACTTCTACAGATTGTTAAATTCTTTAGCTTTAGAAGGGTCGTATTTTTAAAATAATATTAATAATTCGTTTAACGAGTAACATAATAACACATGTGAGTCAAGTGTATATATTTGTACATTGAATATTTTATACGCTACACTTATTTCATATAATTTGCGTTCTACATAAAATTGACATTAAATGATAAATTAATTGACCTTATCTATGGTATAAGAATGTTTGGTAATCAGAATAAAGGATATTACCATAATCCACCTTGTCGTTTCTCATTTATTACCAACGAAGACTGCCGCATTTTTTGCTACCCCTGACAGGACCTTTCGAGACGAACCTCCATAAACCAAGAAGTATCAATAACTTATATTTACTTCATCATGGAATAATATTCCACAATACTTAATACATCACATTCAGATATTACGATATGTTTAACGCTTCATGACCGATAACTTTACTGCTGTCTATATCACCACGAAATTCGTTAACGTAACCCCGTTAACGTATACGTGTTCCTAAAGCGATAAAAAGTTGTTTCGGTTTACCATCCTTGACAATTTAGATAACAGTGTTACCAATCTCACACCGAGTATAAGTAACGTTAACACGTATTATGGGATAGAAAGTGTTCTCGTTATTCGCAATAGTATTTTTGTCCCCGTTTACATGCTAAATAACGAGATATAAGATCCGGTGATTATGTAAAGAGAAAGAAGAGGAAAGAAAAGTCACTTTAATGATAAAAAATCACTAGTACTCCCGGAAATAGTGTTTTTTTCTTCTTTTTATTATCTCCAAATTTAAATCACGTACCTACATTAACACATAACAATGACCATTAAAGATCGCATGACTCATGACGAGCTGACAAGTTGACGAGCAAACAAATCATTAAACTTTACCTTGGCACACAAACACGTATCAGATAGTTTATTAACTTGTTCCTAGGAAAATTAATTAGCATCGGGACGGTTCGCTAATAAGGCAATCGTCAAAACACGCCGTCTTATATCCACGATCAGCCGGAGTGATTTTAATTGAGAAATTGCCAAGCAATCTCATCGAGTAAAGGATACAGAGTGGCGAGTCTATCAAATGGTTATACGTAAATGAAATTCGTAATCGGTGACGTTTTATTTCCTCTGAAACAATCAGTCAATCCTGCTAAAAGTTTATAGCATAGCAGCAAGTGAACAGCTGTGACTGCCGTATAAATTAAAAGCGGAGTAACAGTTTTCCGCTTTTCTCGGCTCGCAGGAAAAAGTTAAAAGACAGAAAGATAAGGGGAAAGAAAAATTAGGTAAAAAAAAGATTAATTCCCACGATGAATAGTTATTAGAAAATAGAGTATAGTTGCTAGAAAATCCCCTACCCTGTACACTTACGCTATACAATACAGTGACGTACTATTTACTATGACGGTATCTCTGGATACTTTTGGATCGCGCTATTTTTTATCGAAAGATACGAAAACGATTTATCAGGGCTGTGCGTTGAAGGGCGCAGGCCTTTTGGCGATGCCCTGGCTAAGGGTGAACCTCGTGTCCGACAGGGCAACACCTTATTGTCGAATGAAAGTCTGCACGCGATCGGGACGGTCTACCCTTTCTATAGGGGTTGCTGCTGGCAATTATTCGGGCAATCAATACAAACACGCGCAATACAAGTATATACCCAGTGTTAACATTTTTTTACGTAATATTAACTTAGCCTATTAGCTCATGTAACAAATTACCAAATCTTAATTTAAATAAAAATCAATGAGAAATGATAACCTAATATAAAAAAATATAGGGGATATTTTTTACCCCTTTATAGCTCACGCTAATCGTTCGTAGTATAATCGCCATACTCAGAGTATACATGGCTTATCATGACACTCATTAACTATGTGGTTATGTACGTCAGTTGCAAAAGGCTTTACGTATATGTAGATATATTACCCTCAACAGTTGGTAATAACAGTTTTCATGTTACTGTTGGATTATAAACATGACAAGCTCTAAACGACTTTTCTTGCCAGTCCGTATAAGCTGATGCGACGGTATGTTCTTTTGTAATGCGTACAAGTTACTTCTGAACGGCTTATCCATTTGTTATCGAAATAACGATTCATCCTTCGTTTATGTCATCGTACCTGTGTTGTTGATTCTCAGGATAAGGACTAATAGTGGGTGCTCGTGAATCTTGCACGAACGTTATAGTCCTAAGTAGGTGGGTAGGCAGGCAGGCAGGAAGGTAGATAGGTAGGTGGGCAGTCAGGCAGACCGGAACTGAGAATGGGTGCCTATGCTAACAAGTTTCTAAACCTTGAAGCCGTGGGTATAAACTGGCACAGTTGTATGTTAATTCAGTTGGTCTCTACAGCAGACACAGGGAATTAGGATCTACATTGGTTGTCTCTAAGGGTTTCAGGGACCCTATGGCTTCAATGTGGACCCGATGACAGGAATACGTCACTTTTCGATGGACAACAGGGATTGAAACTATTTAACTATATTACATGTACTGTTATACGCACATAGGGCGGTACCGATATATACGTTATTGTTCGTACTAGTTGGTGAAGCATTGACGTGTCTGAACTGTGTACAAGTACCTTTTCTAACATTCTTGCTAATTGAAAATATAATGGTACACTGTACCAAGTTGTAATTGCAGTTGGTGTATTTTCATTAAAGTTATTTTACCCGGGCAACTTTTCGTTATATTTGCCTTGCTTTCGTGGGGGGTAGTGGGGAGGGGGGGGGTCGTCAAAATATGAAAGGGGTGATACGTACTACATTTTGAGTTATCGTAAAAAGTTTACGGTAGGTCAAGAACGAAGACAATTGTAGCTAAGTTTTTTTCGATTTTAATTTTTTTCATTTAATTTTTTTTTAAGCAAATCGATGGCCAGTTTCCTCATCTTCGGTTAAAATTTAACCTGTGGATAAATCCTCAACTAACCAGTCATTTTCATGCCTTAGGCGTTTATCTGCAGATTACATTTTAACTGAAGGTGAAGAAACGGACCATTAGTAGATTTGTTCGACTCTGACAGATATTCGTTATCTTGGTGGTAAATACGGTTATCGTCAAATCACGCACATAAGCGCTCATGTCACGACGGTCACATTGCTGCCTAATAAGGATTCACGATTATTACCAGACACATCGGTAATAAAGGACTCGTAAAACTGTGTGGTAAAATAGAATGTTGAAGAATTGAAGACTTAGAATATTGCCTGGTGAATGGACTGTAAAATATAAAGCAGTGACTTTAGTTTGTAGTAAAATTTCAATGGCATTCTTATACCTCGGAAATCCTACGTATTTCTGCTGGAGTATAGAACAGCATGTGCTGATTAGCCATATATGTATTTTTTGGTTATTTTTGCAAATTTCGAACGCGAATTCTTCTGGGTTACATATTTTTAATTTTTTTCCGAATTATACTTAACGAACTCGAAGTAGACATTCCCTTGAGAGAATTTGAATTCTCTTTAGGTCAGTAACTTTGAATTTTATCTTAATAATTTGTACTAACTCTTTTTTTCTTATCTCTCCCACAGTGCTGATACAATTTTGCCAACTGTCGTCGCGTTACGTTGAAAATCCTCGGGGAAGAAAAACAAAAGTGTAATAAAGTCACATGGCTTTTCCTGCTGAATCTAATTTATGCGAGTCAGCAACTTGGCGCTTTGCATTTATACATAAAACATTTTTGACCTAAGGTACTTTTGACTTACTTGCTATCAACAAAATTATACTAATAATTATATCTATGGTGGAAATATTATCAGTATGGTATTTTGAAATGGTATTTTTTTAAGACTCCCACATTAAACCATTGGAATTACTTTTTTTATGTCTGATCCGACATTTCGTTCCACTTCATGCACCAACCTATGAAAACCAACAAAGTAGGTTGGTATACTTTCCCATGTATTGCAGCCCGAGTGCTACAATACCTCAGGGAAATACAGAGATGTTCCGATACCAATCGTACGTTTTCCATCTAGCTATGCTTTTTTCGCCATTCTCCTGGAACCTGTTGCAAAAAGAGGAGCAACAAGTCGAGAGGTCAGGAGTGCCTCCTTGCTCTCGCAAAACGTTCAGAGTCCGAGAAGGCTATGGGGTCGAATAGAGCCAGTGGATTTCCGCGAGGTTTCCGTCAGCCATTTCCGGTCGCTACTTCCGCTCCGAAAATGTTGAGATGGCACTAAATAACAGTGGATATACTTTGAAGTGAGAAATTTAGAAAATTATTACACAATACTATAGTGCCATCCACCTACTATCTATCTACAGGGTGTTCGTGAAATTCCTCGTGATATAAATTTTCCAGCAATTTACTTTTCCAACGATACGATCATTACTTTCGTCACTGAAGAAATAGTGGCGGACTTTAACTATAGAAAATGTAGGACAAAATGATACTTTTAATTCTTAAATGTTATCCAACCCTCGTGCTAAGTTGCACCACGTAATACCGTAAGCTCGAGAATACCATAAAGCCGTCGGCTTCATTGGTCGTAAGGAAGCTTTACGAGTTGTGAAAATCTACGAAGCTAAGGCGAGTATAAATGGCGACAAGAAAATCGAGAAAAAAAATTACTTTTCACACGTTTTACAGAAACGTGTGTACCTCGTATCTTCGCTTTAATCTTTATTTTATTGTTCGTCCTTTCCTTTCATACTCTGGATAGACGAAATTCTTTCCTCGCACAAAAGAATCCTTCCGCGAGGAATATCGCTTTTCATAATTTCCTGAAATCCTCAAGCAATTTCTTTAATAGAATTTCCTCGTCGCATTTTTACTCTAATGAAACTTGAAAGCGTCCGACGTTACGTTAACCGTAGCCAATAGGCGAATGACGCACGACATCGCCACGTGTAGTGTAATAATAATTTTTGCAAATTGCGACTAAATTACACGAAATCTGTACAACCTGAGGCTACGAGGTATTGTCTGTCGATATCAGAATCGTGCGATTTGGCACTGCTCCTTGGAGGATATTAGTACTCAACGGCCTTGATAAAAAAACGGTAACCCTTGTGCTCGACCCGTAGACCCAAATTCAGAAATCACTTTCGTGAGAGGATAATTAAAATCACGAAAAAATAGACCGTGAAATACGTGAATGTAATCGAATGAATGATACATTATAAGAATAATTAAAATAATTTATGCCTTCTGGATTCGATAAAAAATTTTACAAATTTTCCCATGTGTAGTATAATTCGAGTACAAATTACACTGGCTGGTAACAAAAAAACCAACCGATATTTTATCTGTGCCAATTATCCTATTCTTCAGCATCCTTTAGTACGCGTGAACTAGCAAGTCACTATGGTGTTGCACATATGTATAAAGTACACATATGATACTTTAGATAATTAAAAACCATGTATTGTCGTTCTACAAGTAAAATGTGTTTTTTTTTTGACAGAACAAATACAATAAAATCCTCAAGTCACGCACGGCTTTTTTGTACAATCCTTGAGATACATATATACCCAAAAGACAAAAATGATATATTTCAGTATAAGGCCATGCGTATACTTGGAAACTTTACAAAGAGGCACGTGCGGCTTGCTAGAAATTTCAATGTTTTCGATCTGTCAAAAAAAACATATCACTCGTAAAAACTAATTCGCGAAAAGTAAATCAGTTAAATTCATACTTGAAAATGGATTTCTCCACATACAAATACACTCGTCTATCTATCCCCAGGGTGTTTTCGGTAATTTTAGTTTCCATCTCACACAGCCGGTACATGCGCTAGATATTCTACCTATACCCACAGCCGGGTAGTTCAGAGTTGAGAAATCGATGTGAATCGCAGGATTTTCACAGAGCGCAAGTAAAAGGCCGCCAGCCAAACTGTGAATTTTTCTCCTGATTGCAATGGTTACTGGCTACGTGCCAGTCGTGATAGCACCATGATCTACATATGGTCTGTCTTCCCTGGCCATACGTTATGCATATAAAAGGACGGAGAAATCTTTCTCACTTTCTCCCTGTATCTCTGTCCCTTTCTCTCTCTCCTGGTTTTAATAGCACCAATGTCATTTTATATAGATTATAATTTTTTTTATTTCCTTTCATTTCCCATATATCGATTAATTCGAATTCTCTTGAATTACTATACTTTCATTCTGATTTGACGCAAGAAGCTCTTACTATGTTTAGTAATGCTCGTTCAATTCGTGGAATGTCCTATAGAAATCTAGTCTTGCACGATAACCATGCTTATCTTGTGATGGTACATTGCATCAGGAATGTTCTGCATTTCAAGTCTGTTTGAATGACCATTGATATATATGATGGCTCATAGGTATAACCTACCAGCCACGTTATTCTATGCACCCTACAGTTCTGCTACTTACATTCCGTGTTAATTCCGCTTACCTACAATATGCATTTCCTCCGACCATGGCTATTCAGAGATTCTAACTAGCCCTCTATAGATAATTTAATAGCTTCCGCACTGGGGCGAATAAGTTTTTTTTACCCGCTCTGTATCCGACCCGAAGTTTTTATTATTGAAAATCGATTCGCGATTGGACACTTAAGAAAAGCTAAACGTTGGGCTAACTAAATATAATTACGTTATATATATAGTCATTGGACAGAACGATAGTTCGAATTTCTTCGTAATTTTATCATTTTCCTATTCTCATCCCAGCCAATGGAACCGTTAATAGTGTCGGTAGATTCTAATTTCTATTTTCTGATTGATTCTTCTTATGCAGTTCTGCAATAGAAATACTCTTTATCTGATTGGACACTCTGCCAGGTTTTAATTAGCTATTTAGTCCTTACGCGAATTTTCTCTGTCTAATAGAAATCTAATCACACAATATCTTAAGAAATTTGTAATACGAATTTAGCACGTAACTCAACTCTACAAACATATAATTATGCACGTGATAGGACTATGAAGGAAAATCTTCTGTGCCACTACACAGAGAAGTATAGGACATATATAAAAAGAAATAGCAGGCAAAGTATACGAATCCGTATAAAGAAGAAAAAAGACAAATGAACGTAATATGAAAGAAAAAATGGCGTCGTAGACTCGAGCCAGTGGTTACACTACTTAAAAGCATATAGGTCAATGAGCATCGTACGTATGAAAAATCGAGAAGGAGCAATTTGCATGAAAATTTTCCATTCTTCGATATCGTCAACACGAATCCGTTCCAGAGAAAATGACCGCATCGAATGATTATGCATAAATACATATATATATAGATCAATATCCAATCGGCGATTATCATTTACAAGAATGCTAACAATCAGTTGAGCCAGAAAGGACGAATCATTCAGAGCTTGAATAACGAACGGCCTAATTTGTTCGGATGAATCTTGCCTCGCTTAATCCTGAATGACGATAAGCCAGGTACCGGCATTAATATATTGGCGATCATCAGGAATCAATCAAGCCGGAACCAAGCACCTTTCGACTAGTGGTAGAAATAAAGAAAAAAGCAACGCTTGTCTTTTCTGCCATAGCAGGGACTCAAGCGAGTGCCATGGCCGCCATGCTTAATGCGGCACGAGAGTGTGACGTCACTGGGCCACACACGTAAACCAGCTTACGTATAAAATATCAATATTTTTCTCCGCCAGTTGCGAACCAGTTCACATGCCCGACCCCAACAGTCGGCCGTAATTCGTTTCCTGGGCGTTTGCGAAAAATTCTCTTAGGACCTCCGAGGAATCCCCTGTCCCAGGTGTACGTGGCTCATATCATAGAAGGCACCTGGTACGCTTACGGATAAGTGTACGAGCACTCACCAAAGTGCATTCCAGTTTGAGAAGACAGAGACTGCTATGGCAGTGGCGCCACTAAGCTTGTGAACGATATGAATATTCTGATTGTTCGTATTTCTTAGGAACGCATGCGTCCACGAAAGCAATAGATCTCACTTAAATTTTTTGCAAATGCCCTTGATGTCTTCTCATTCATCCTTTCATTCGATAGACTGTACATTTTTATACGGTACTTTTATCACACCGTGTATACAGTTTTGCAAGGGCGTATATGACGCTCTTATATTTTTCTTTTTTTCACGCAGAGCACGCAACCGTATGCCGTTGCATATTGTCTCACTTCGAATAACTTTTCGCTGCGAATCATATTTCTGCATTGCGTTTTGCGTATCGTCTTTAACAATCTAATTTTCTTTATGAATATCCAAAAGCAACTATACGCAAATAAATATATATTTGCGTGTCTGTTTATCTGTAATAAATGGCTTTTGGATTGCGGCTTTCGTTCGATCGATAATATTTAATCTTGTAAATGCGCTTTACATCGGTGCTACGCGTCGTTACACATCAGTACATTTTCATGGATAAATTGACGGATATGCAGGTATTTTTTTTGTATAATTTCGAAAAAAAAAAAAAAGGTAAATATACTATAATCATATGAAGAGTAATAAATTTTTTAGTTCCGAATCAGCTATTATTTATCCATAAAAGGGGTGGATGCGGGATAAAAGCCCCCAATGTACAGTGTATACCTCGTTAGATTTTTATGATATTCAAATAGATAATGCAGAATACATATTCGGTAAATAATTCCTGAAATTTTATCGGTCGCTGCGACAGAAGTAACATCCGCAATGGACGATCCTACCACAGCGACTGTCTCACGCATTGGAAACAGTCCGGAATATCCGTTGAATATCGATCGAGCATTATAAATATCTTAGTAGAATTTCTCGCCCTGCCGTATACACTGTACTGTATACTCAGCAAGGCTGTAAGGGAAAGAAGAAGACTTCCAGCGCCGATCTCGATAGTCTTTTTACTGCGTATAATTCCAGCGCAGTGCACCAAAAGACCATAAGATTGCTGTGCTGTTCCTGCCTTAAATAATTAAAGTCTTTCAGCCGTAAGGTGGATGTGGATTCTTCCAGATTTGGTAGACGCGTAGGCACCTTCATTTCTCAAGTCGATTCGTCCCCGTTAAATCTTAATGAATGAAGAGATACAACGTGGCTACGTAGGAGCTCTTTCGTTAAAGGTATAACCGTACAAACAGCGTGTCCCATTTATACGCCGTACAAATTGCCAATTTTTAAAAACATATTACATCCATGTTAAAATCGATTATACATTGCCAGATATTTACTGTAGTAGATATGCACGTATATTTCCTATACTACACAACCTCCATAGTTTCATTTTCCAGAAAGGTTTTGTTTGCAACGGATACATACATTTGTCACCAGGCAATGCATTCCTACCTCTTTTACTTCGTTTCCCCTGCATTACACAAACCTTTTGATAAATTGCGATCGTACCCAATTGCACCGATGCAAGCCTTGCTCGTTTTAACCAGAACTTTGCACCCGAACCCGTCATAACAACAAAACGTTTTATTCGGTGCATCCCGGTTGTACGATTTTACGAGATAACGTCCATCGCTATAAATATATCTATAGGAACATCAACAATACTTCAATTGTTCTTTTGAACAATGGCATTTCAGTTTTATCCTTGCGAATTTTTCTCATTCAAAATTTATTTTCTATCCACGTGGTCGACAGTGCATTTCTCACCTACTGAAATGAACTCGCGCCTAACCACGACTCGAATTTCCAAATATCAAATCGTAACTTCAGATGCTTCTTCTTGTAATGGATCGGTGTTTTCCAAAGGGTGGTCGACTGCCCGTCTCTCGCTGCTCCCGAGACTTAGGTCACTCCCGAGGGTGTCAAGAATGCCGAGCTCAAGTAAACCAAGGGGTCTCTCTTGATTGACTTATACAAGTTTGCGTTATGACGACACACCTCTCTACGCGAAGCCGTTCGACGTTTGGTATTCGCCGCCTTTTGCCTGCGAGATATTGTCACGATGTCACTAGCTAGCACTACCACGCCCTTCCGCACCCTTAAAACAGACTCTGTCTTCCTTGCTATGCCTTAACAAAAAGATCTCACAGTCTTACGGTGAAACTCAATTCGCTTTAAGTGTTCGTTCGAACGAACCATTTCGTCGTCTGGTTTACCATAAGCGAAGAAACCATTTTGAAAATAATATTCTTATATAGTAATAGTATATTCGTAGTACATGGTGAGCTTGCAAATGTATATTGCGCAATATCCTTACTGAGGAATATACACAAGTCGTGTGTGCATATTATATATATATATATATATAATATGAAAGTGGTCCTCTCGAGGATGCCAACTGCATACTAGAATATTTCTTTAAACAAAAAAAAAGGAAAACGCTTATCTAGCGAACTCTCCATTTCAACGAAGTGTAACCTTACACATATTGGAACTGATCCAATTAACAAAACAGCGTGGTAACTCAGCATGGAACGATGTGGTGGTTTTATACCGAGGCGTCATTAAGCTTTGTTCTTATTCTGTTACTTTTCGACGAGACAACTGTAGTCGTGTAGATCGTTCGAGTTATGTTGTTGCTAACGGTAAACTGGAGGTTAGGTGAATTTTTGTTATATCTCCTATATTTCACCCTAGTTGTCTATTGCTTTCCTTTTCAAAACGAACCATATCATCGATACCACCTTACCCCGAGTTTCACCTCAATTCGCTTGATTCAACCCACTTCGACAATTTTATCTTTCACCCTCTCCTTGTGTTACCCCTACGTGTTCCTTTCGGCTTTCCGCATATTTGCGACGTCTATATTTGCTCGTGTAACGAGACTGGTATATTTACTGATAGCTGCTAAAGTGGATAGGTCTACCTAGCGTGAGGAACTATTATGTCTTATATTGCGAAGTATAAGAAATAATTTATTGTCGTGGGTTGCTTAATTTTTTATCGGTGAAATGTTTCCCATCGTGTGTATAATCAGTTAGGGAATTGATTGCAAATTGAATTTTCTCTGCGAAATCCTACCCTTCGGCTACGTGAATACAAATGTTTTTTCGTTTTTTTATATTTCTTTTAGTCATCTGACTATTATATTATGGAAATCGTTTGTTTTCCTTGACTGTTTTCAAAGGATACAAAGCGTATCGATACGCTGCACCAGGTACCCCCTACAGGAAGGGAATTCTTAATGCAATGTAAATTCATGTAGATCAAATGATTCTTCGACAGTCTTCGAGGCGGTAAGATCAGGGGTGAATTAAAACGGGTAGTTGTAAAATCAGAAAATCTTTTTTTTTCACAAAGATATTTTTTTACGTATGATAAATTTATGAATATAGATTCATTTTTTTTTTTAATGATATTCTATATAATTTACTCATTCTGGTTCATGGATTCGGATGTTTAAGCAGCACAGAATCCAGGAGCTCATTGTGCATCGCGACAGTATAGTGAAACACTGTTGAGAATGTAGGTTAAGCTCGTCCAATGTTACTGGGACAGTCGTAGAAGAAAAAAAAAGGTAAAAATACAGCACGTTATTTCCGACAGTTTTCGATGCGGATGTCACTTGATTTTTAGCTCCGCCGTGAGGTCGCCAGTCGTCGTGTAACTACGAGAATGGCGACTAGAAAGACGTCTAAAATGCTACTTTGAAAGGTCGGAGGTCAGCACCGTCGCACGGTCTACTGCTGCTTGCTGAAATATTTAAACGTCCCTTTACGAACACTTGCCAATGTTTACCTCTTTCACCAAAGCTAAAGATAAAGTCAAAATGGAAACTGGAAGTCAAGATGACGCAAAGTCTAAAGGAACTCCGGACGATTGTCATGGCAAACCTGAAGACCTATACCTGGAAAACGTTTAACCGGTATTTGCCACGTCTAGGAAGTCCAAGTCAAATCGGTGCATACCGCAATAACAAAATTACAAACGTGGAAAATATCCGGTCTGAAATATTCGCAATTTTTACTAATGCAATTTACGCACATACATATTATACCCAATGACACGAAATCGATATTTATGTTTCCACGAGGTCGGAATCGACCGATTAATGAACGAAGACCATCTATCGTTATAAATATCGATAAACCATCGACCAATTCGAAACCATGTGTGACTTGTTTTGCAAAAATATAGATCGGCAACAATATCAATTATCACGACCGTGATAACGATTAGACTTGGATAAACTGTATAACTCAGGTAAACTGTGTCAGTAGGCGCAGTGCGGTAACACGCACATTTCTGCAGTCACATTTACATCGCGGTTGCGGCCAATACCCAACGATATATTATAATCTTCTTGACGTACATAACAGTTACACTTTGACCTATATAAAATTTATACTTGAAGTATATATAATACATTTAACAAGTGTCCTAATCCCTGGCAATAAATATACCACCATGCAAATTATGCAGTTGCGTATAATTTTATGAAGTATACCGCATTCAAAGAATAATTTGGCAAGCGGATACGCTCGTGTCTATCCCCATTTTTGTTACCCTTTTTTGTGGCACTTCGTGACGTATGTCTTAACGAGAATCATAAATCTTCGTATCTTTAACGAAAAATAAACGTGGTTGCGATCGTAACGTGGTCCCTTAAAAAAATTCAACTCAAAGATCGTTAATGGAAAGTGCTTCGATCGATTCTAAAGATACGTAAAGGACTTTTACACGTCAAGCTATGAGTTATCAAACCATCAATTGAATCGACGTAATTCTGTTTCAGATGAATACAGACATTACCTTCTATCACATAAATATTTATCATAGAATTTATCAAAAGCTACCCGCATCATCTCGACACGTGAGTAGTAACCGCATACGTCTAGTTTGGACGGATTTCTCATCCTAATCCCATGTAACATATAAATCATAACGTACAGTTCAGGATAGACAACTTTAAATAAATGAAAATCCAGTCCTGCCGTGGTGGAAAATTATAACTGACGTCAAGTATACTGCAAACGTTATCCTGGCTAAACAGTTTCCAGACCGTTTCGCTCGCCACTAATTGCTACGAAATTTTCGAACGCAGTGACTTACCCACTGCTAACTACGTGACGTGAGATACGTCGCGTAATATTATAAATAACAAGCGGCTTTTTTTTTAAGAAGTCTTGAAAATCCAAGTCGAGCCTCGAACGATTCTTAAGACTTTTTGGTTGAAGAGCGACTCTTACCGGCATTGCAATGCACAAACGCGCAATTGAATGTTCTGGCACGAAATTCATTTCTTAGAAGTTGAATGCACTTAACGCTTCAGATTTAGTTGAATGAATATAGGTCAGATTCGACGGTGGCGACGCCAAGTGGTTCTATCTCGAGACCGAGACCCGATAATGCAAATGCGATCATCACTGGTTGCTCCGTTAGATTATTAGCTGCAATTAGCATCCAGATATAGTCGATTGCGCGTAACTTTTGGATTTATATATATGTGGCTTACACGAATTGCTGTTTATGTACCATCGTTATAACACATACATGTACGCATGAATTTTAGGAATCCTGTACCTTTTCATTATCGCATTATCAACTAGTGGGTAATCCTGCACTTGGGGTATTCAGAAGTTTTTGGAATTTTCAATTGTATAGCTACGGACCGTGTACAGCAGTCCATTTTTGTGGTCTGATAATGTGTGCAATCTAACCGACATTCCAGTAGTGCCTTTAATATACATTTTTTTACATTTAATTTTTTATCGCAGTACTGATTCGCGTTAATCATGCAAAGCACATATGGGTATGGTAAGGTTTTAATAAATTTTTGGATCTTCCAAATATAATTAAAACTTTTCAAATTTAGGAAAATATATTTATTATTATTATTATCATCATCATTAGAGGCAGATTTGATTTACTACTGTGTTTACTAACGGATAAAGCACTGGGTAATAGTGTTTCGAGTTACTGTGTAAACCAAGTTCCAATTACTGCCACGAATTAATATGAAATTTGTACTTTCCTTAATCATAGATTTTACCCGTGCTGAAATTATCGCTATTTGCTCTGACTATTATTGACACTGTGTAATCATTCAAGAGAACAGTCTGTACAAACTTACTGCGTATACAGTACTTCCTCTCTGATAATTCTAATATAATTTACCAACTGCATTCGAGAAATCGTTGGTACTAATAACAGAATTTTCAATATATCACAATCTATTAATCGCATATCATAAAGTTATCTGACAAAATTCGTAACTCTAGAATCGAGCAGCTTTATGCCGGAAATAGTTCAAGGAAGTCCGACGTTGCGTTTAACAGAGGAAATAATCGATTTTACTATTGTCACGTATATACGTATACATATATACCTCTTATACGTTAAGAACTTCATTCCTGAACTCCGTATATAAGTACTAATCTTTCTGTAACGTTCAAATGAAAAAAGGCAGAGACATTCTAACAAACGTCGCAACCCGATAAACACATAACCTTCAAATGAGTTTTCACATTATCTAAGAGTCTATCGAGTTTCTGGAAAATTGCGTGACCACGCTCAATAAAATTCTCTACACTTCTTTGAACGCTCACAAGCAATACGGAACGAATTTCCATCATTTTATTGTGGACGTGGCACCAATAGACTGGGTCTTTTCTATGAAGGTCCTTTCAAATACATATAATATATATATACAAGCGTCAACCTTTACGTCATGACTTCTATTCGCATGTGACATATGATAGAAAAGCATGTACCCCCAGTTAATATTGTATGGCATACTATTACATATGTCGTCCATAAGTACACGACATACTTCCCAGTTGATTTATATCTAATGTGCTTCGAGTTATAAAATGAAGCTATTAGAGAGAATTTTCCTCGTAAACTAAAAAAAAAAAACATTTTACTCCTTATGTATCCCACTGTGATCCTCTTTACCTATGAAGGCGTTGAAATATATCGGAGAAGGAGTTTTCGTGCTTCTTTGTTGGAAATTGTTGAAAATGTTGAAGGCTTTCTTGGAACGTTTTCTTGGGAATGAACCGGCAGGTATATCTACGATATCGCATGTCGCGCTTAATGGAATTCTCCTTACTTGGAAATTTTACCTACGCCCTCGCACAATGACACGAAGAGTTTCGTGCGAGTATATATATATATATATATACATAGTAGATATAATATATCGAATTTAAATAAACGTTTCAAATCGTGAAAAGTCGTGTTGTTCGATAAAATGCAGCCATTTGAGCTGTTTTGAAATAGCCGCAACGTATTAAGTGTATATTGTACTGTACGTCATTGTACTTAAAGTCGGCCTTACGTGTCTGGTAGAAAACAAGTTTCCTTCGAGTGTTGTTCTTGTACTTCCCCAAACTATATTTCCCTTGGGAGAAATAGAATTGCAAAGCATTAATACCTCGATACGGTTTCTTTGCCACTTATGAAAATACCAAAAGATCATAGCACTCTTGCGCGTCCTCGTATGCACTTGAGGATGCGAATGCACTTGTGCTGCAGTATTTATTGAAATAAAGAATTTCAAAGTTTCCCTAGAATTCACTATGGGTATATTTAACAGTGCACGTTCGTCTGTCAACACTCAACGTTATCTCGTATATCTACAGATTCAATTGAATAAAACAAATATACCGTGTGTCAATAATAATTTAAATACATTTTTTATCATATTTATTTAACTCAATCTGCGATCTCGATATCATAATTCATACGTGTATCAGGACAATTATGTTTGATATACGTAGTATAGCGTATATAACCTAAAGGCATTTTTTTTTGTATCCCTATGACAGTTTATAGACATGCGAAAGATTCGTAGGTAATCTAGAGACATGTGGAGACGTAGTAATCAATAGGCGCAAGGAAAAATAAAATACAAATGAGTAATATTTTTAATAAGAAAGAAAAAGACAAGTTATGAGCCATGATATACTTCGCGATTTTCTTTCTTTTTTTTTCACTCTATCTCTTATCTTCCTCTTTCAAAAGGTTACGGATCCTGGCCCGAATTAATCTGGATATAACGTATGAAATATTTCACGTAACACCCTTTCATGGAATTCATAAGCCCCTCGACCAAGAGTCTACAATGGAAACATAATGAAAGATTTAGTAATCCTCTTTTCGCTCAAGTAGCGATGCAGAGGCAAAGAAAGGCTACGCGGTTGTTAAATCCTACGGGCAGCAACTTTTCCCATTCTTTCTATCTTCATCTCACTGGCTTCTCTTGGGCTTCAACATTCCCTTAGTCCGCACCATCCGCCTCCTACTACTGGCTCTGAATCGTCTATACCGGATTCCGTGGTTTTTCCATCTTTCTTTTTTACTGAAAACTCCGCAAAATCCACAGCAACTGTCTATGGACAATAGGTAAAACGCTAGTTATGGAAAAACTTTTTTTGCAAATACATGGATTGTATTGTTTTCAATATTTCTTCGGTTTCATAACAAGGATATAAAAATAATATCGTAACACACCAGACGTGACATCAGGTCAACACAATCTAGCGCGTCCGAAAGTCAACAGCAGTCGGTATACGAAGGACCGATATCTAAGTAAAGTGAGGCTTTTTTTGCTCTAACGCATTTTTTTCTAGGGTACCTATGGTGTGTCTGCGCTGGCTATTGATTAATCGACCATCTTTTCTAGGTGAAATGTACTCAATGATCATCGAGCACTACGTGTAGTAAATAGAGAGCACTATGGCAGGTTTATATATAATTCTATGGTCGTAAATTAAATAATAAATAATTCTAGCATTCAGGTATTCAGTGTATAGACTCATTATACGTATGTATCCTCTCAGCTGGTAGTAATGCCTATCATGCGTCTCTAAATACTGATCCGATCGTTCAATAGTTTTCAACTTATTGCAGATGTATGCAAGTACTCTCTATTATAGACCGCGCTCTTAAACGGCTTTGGCACGCAAGAACTCTTTTCATTGGGAAATATAAAGCACGGAACACAAGAGAAATCGAATAATTTCGATTTACAGAAAAAAAAAACAATTAACGAAAATATCATAAATAAATTGTATAGGGATCGCTTAGGCATTGTTATATATAATATAATAGACTGTACTATATAACTCAGACGTTCGGGGATTTAGCCTTATATATTATATAGGAGAAATAACGAGCTAAGAAAATAATTAAGAAAGATCGATGAATGACACAGAACAGTATATCGATCTCATTTGATATCGATAATGGAATGAAAATCGAGTAAAATGATCCACGTACCTCGTCATATATAAAATTGTCGATTTCCTCGAGCGGCCTGCCGTATAAATCGGTTGGGAACGGTTCAAATTTATTTGGAAGCACCGCCCCGTCCTCCACCGAAGTTTTTCTTCGTGGCTGAAACCCGTACTCCCTCACCAATTGTACAGTTCTATTCTCAAGCCTGTCTAGACTCTCCTTGGTAAAGGGTTTAACCGTCTGCTTGCCTCCCTTAGCGCCAGGTGTTTTAGAGCCAGGGGATTTGTTCTCAACGTTAAGATTTCCCGCACTGAGATTGTCCGAAGTAGCAGGTTGAGGAGTGCCGATGATATCCGGTTGTATCTCAGCGCTTCCGGAATCACCGGTACCGGAATCGGCAGAGGTACCAGCAGTACCAGCCAATGGAGGTCGTAGCCTGGTACTATCCTGCGCTTTAGGCGTGATCCTCTTTTGGGGTGACTCCTCGGTAACCCTCTCTTGCCCGAGGCTATTCTTTTCCGGTACAGGTGTCGGCGGAGTGGTATCCGGTGGGCTGAGGAAACCTTCCATTCGACTAGACTCGTTCGATTCAGGCCTGAGGTTAGTCTGGGTCTCGTAGGTGACGAAACCAGGTATGACGTCGCCGGAAGGTCTAGTGTCGCCATATTGTAGGCTACCGTAGGATCTGCCAGAGCATCGCGGGAAGAGCGGCGACAGGGAATCCGTATACTCGTATTCCGGTGGACTCAGTCCAGCATAAGGTGGAGGCGATCTTCGGCTCTCAGTCAACTCTTCATCTCGAGTGGTACGGTGGTACTCGCTGAAGTCTTCGGATCTTGTGGAGGGTGCGTCCTCGTGTTCATCGGTGGCTCTTCTATGAGGACTCTCATCAGGACGCAGCCTGGTCTCTTTTGGTGAACCTGCCGGAGAGTCCAGTACGCGTCTCAAAAAACCATCGCCGTCCTGCGAGGATCTTGTCGACTCCACGCCTATCAAGGAGGTCCTTGATGTCTCCTCCAGCCGCCTCGAAAATCCTGACGACTGAAGGACGCTCTGCCTCGAGGGTTCGTCGAATCTTCTTCCGGTGTCTCGATGCTTTCCAGACCCAGATCTTCTCGGAGGCTGCGGCGTCCTCGAGAGTCCCTGGAACCTCGGATGAGCAACAAACTCAAACTCTCTACTTGTTCCTGGAAGATTTAAGCTCCTCTGGCTTCCGGTATCCCGTCTCCTACCGGGATCGCCGCTCGGCCCGTAAATTCCTTCCTCCGCCAGGCTGTCCAACTCTTCCCTGCTGAGATTCTTCACATAGAGTCCAGCTACCCTAGGACGATTCACGAACCCATTGTCCTCGGAACCGCTGCTCGGGGGGCTGGGGGGTCCTTTACTCCCCTCGCCCCCGCCCCTCCGAGATGTCATTGGTATCTGTTATTCATCCTATGCGTTGCCTCACTCTTACACGCCATCTCTCTGTTTGCTCTCGTTCCACTTTTTTTAACTTCAGGTCTCGTGCCTCGCTTCCTCTCGAGGACAACGGTCACGACATCCTCTGAATACATCGCACATCCTGCACGTATAGTCAGTGTCAGGTTATGGGTCCCTCTGTCCCTGGAGATAAGTTCTTCGTAGGGGGGTCTTCCGCCTCAATGAGATGACATTAGCAATTCTGTTGGAGATTCGAGGTTAACTATTGATGCCCCGTTGTCGCTGACATTGGAGATACTCGTTAAGGATTGGACGATGACAAGTGGATAAATCTTGTCCACCTTGGTATGAAAAGGCGAATGTCGCTCTTAGAAAAATTGTCCTGGTTCCTTTTATTATCCCCTTTGACACCCTCCACGACTTTGCTAGTGAGCACCGGTTATTTCATGTACAAGGGCCTCCGTATTTTCATTTACCTTATGTTTTTATTCTCACCCGTTATTATTTTATTCCGCACGGTAATGCACTATTGTCCTAAAATTTGTTTACTTACGTAGTCTACTAATAGGGTAACGGTCATTAATTAAAGTCATTACGGAATTTTTTTCTCTCTTCACTACCTAAAAGTCACAGTCATCGGATGAGCATATATTGTATTTAAATGAGAAACAAGGAGAAAGAAGAAGATTTTGCTGTATCTCAAAGTGGCAAATTCAATTGCGTGGAAGTGAAATCGCAAGCCGTGCTCCTCTTGCCAAAACGCGATCTTTATGGAGTTGTAATTTTGTTTTTGCTTCATTCCTTTGTCAACGGTACCAAGAACAATTTTCTTTCAGCCCATATGTATTTTTTGTATACTTCACATTTTCTGCTTTTCTCTTATATTTTTCTTTTGTTATTCTCTTCCGCACTGCTTTCGCGATATTTTTTTACCCTTTCGAATGAGCGTCAACGCCACTCGCTCTTTCCCATTATTGGCTAGATGCAAAAACGGTTTTGACGCAGCCAAATAGGAAACGTTAACGTGCTGTGAACTGGCTTTTCCGTTTCGTCGCCACAGTTGACGTCATCGTCGTCTCTTGCGTACAGCAATTGCGTTAATTACTAGTTTAGAACAATAATTAGCGATGCGCAGTGCGCATAGACTTTTCTACATGCAAGTCCTTAATGAGGCTGGTTTAATTAAACAGTAATTTTTTATTTCTGTGCTGTTTCTTTTTTTCTGCTGTATCATCAATTGTTTCACCGTACACTAAGGAACACCCTTCTTACGTTGTCCTTTACTTCACCTATTCACAAACATGAAGATGTTGACACAGATGGATTTTTTCTTCTTTCATTCACTTCAGACAATGTAATTTTCGTATCCTACATCGAGCTCATTGATTAACCCGAAGACTTGGAGATAAAAGGAATCTGGCTGTAGCACTTGAAATTAATTCTACACGTCTCAAGACTTAAGCACCTGGACCATTAGACTCCCATTGGCGCTATATCCCGATCTAATACAGAGGGTAATATAAATTCTGGTTTTCATTAATGGATATTATTCCTCTATAGAAACGACGAGGAATGACGAAAAAAAATAAAAGTCCGGAATGGAAAAAGTTTCGAGAAAAATGCCCGATACCTTTGTCAATGTGGAATATTGGACGAAGATTGAATATTCAGAACTGCCCGATCGCTTCGCTTGAGATCTACCTTCCCCTTTCTTCCTTTATCTTCAATGAGCCCAAGATACCTCGCTACCAATGCATATTCAAGCAGTGTCAAATATCACTAAATATAAGAAGATCATAAATATTTCAAAGGTATCTCCTTCGTAAATCATTTTTCTAATAAAGCTCTGTCAAAAAAAATTTCATCCATATACATGCACTATAAATAATCACAAAACTGTATAAATCAATGATTCGCATACATCGCTATGCCAACTTCACTGTAAATCTTTCACTGCACTTGGCAAACAACAAAGTTGAACTTTCCAACCTACATTGCTATCTCATAGTAAAACAAAAAGTATATTTCCCCCCAGAACCCAGATACCATCCAATATATCCAAGCTCCTTGGTAAACAAGTTTAGCAAGAATACCATAAAAAATATTTCAATCGCGACGAACGACGTAAAATTATTAACTGATAAAACGCGAAGGGGTTGAGATTACGTGTAATCGCGATGGTGAGTGGAGTGCTCGCATTCACCCTTCTCCTCAGGTTCACTATTTATCGCGAAATCCCCGACGAAGGTCCTGCCTTATACCATCGAGTATACCAAAAGACGTGCACCCTTAGGGCCCGGTACGCGCTCGAGAAGGGTTGAAATCACGGGCGTCTCTTTCGAGAGCTGTAGCGGCACTGTCCGAGAACGCGATTCGTAGGCGCGCGCGCGCGTATCGAACGACCAAGAGGCCACAGTCACACCACCCACCTGCACAACCCTCAAAACCACCCGTAACCACCCCCAGGAGTCGGTGAACAGAATATACCAAGAGCGGTGCTGCGAAGCAGATATCTACGGAGTTAATGTGTCCAGCAGTCGAACTAAAATGCCATCTATAAGTAGATACTACATCAGTACCTACCCTTAACCGTTGCTTCCGCAAATATTTCCCTGCTCATTCTCTAGAGGTTGATATACGTTTCTATAACTAGGTAAGAAATAACAAGGGCTGACAGTCCCTTTATTCGCTTTGATCTACGTACTCCTGTAGTTTCCCTTTGTGCAGATGAGGTTGCCGGTAGACCGCAGATACATCAGGCGTCTAAACTACCCTTGTTGGAACGTTCGGCAGGAGGATGAATCGGCTTAGCAATATAAGGGGTAAGTGTGACGGATGACCGGTTTAACGTCGGCCTGATTAACGAAATTCTAGAGACAATTAGAGGTGTCTGATACCTCGTTCATCGTAGATAGATTGACATTCTTAATTAACCAGAAGGCCCCTTCACCTAATTAAGTAATATATTATTACTCATAAGTAGCTCGAGGTATGCGAACGGTATATTATAACAAGGTCATCCCCAGACCAATGGACGTTGTCTACGACCTTACTTGGTACCCACAGCATCTATGACATTAAAACTCATTACTACCTTAGAATTAATGTTTGGCCAAAAGAAGTGGTCCTACACTGTTACGCCCACGTCACATTTAAACTGACTCCGATAGCCATAAGAGTGAATTGGTTCACTGATTATCGGCAGGATAAAGCTTGAATCTCCTATTCGCTCAAAGGACAATCTGAATCAGGTACCAGCTACCTCGTCTAGGGGATGATAAACTTGACGATAGCAGATGTTCGACTAGTTTCAAAAGTTTGTTTCCCTTTTTCATTCTAAGGGATGCTCATTCAAACCACTGACTGTGATTTATCGAGAGTTCCTTGACAATGATTTGACTCGCCGTTTCGTAACCTCGTATTCGAAAAAAATGTACGGATAACTTGGAAATCTACATATGATCGATAGTTTCACGTATCAACGAACCGGTGTGCTTTATTCATTTTTGCAGATTAATTGGATTCGTCTTGAGTTTATCTTAAGCTCAAATTTCACATTAAATAAATAAATTATTTATCACGTACGATTTTGTATATTTATGCAGACCGTATTATTATACATTAATCAGTGTATCACGGTAATCGCAATAATAATCTCTACTAAATACTCCATCTAACGCGAATTAATTTCATCCCTCTGCTTTTGCTGATTATTATTAGAAAAGACAGAGCGTCAAACAAATTCAACGTTCTTTCGCGCTTAACGTTAATCTTTTAATGTGCCTTGTAAATCTGGGGACCTAGAGTTCTCGTAAGGGACGTTCAACTCACCCGGTTCACGGATCTAAATGATCGTCGCCGTGGCTATTTAGGATATGAAAAGGAAGACTCGAGGATTCTCCTACCCTCCAACGAACCCCCTTACTGACGAATATAATCACCTACTTACTCATGGCGCCATAATGACAGTAATACCGAATATAGACGTACCTAATTACGTGCCATAGTACTCAGAGGCATGAGATTTCGCAGAGCTGGGATATCCGCAGAATTACCCAACCATGACGTGTCCCCATACAACCTACAGATACTACCCTCATTTACGGGTCGCTTAACAAATGCTTAAGGTCACCCGTGTCATCCCTGGGATTTAAAAACAGGTCAACCTGCCGTCAGTGATCTTGAACGTTAAGTCGATCGTCCAATTATTGCAATTAATTATTAAACTTATAACGTTATCGTTCGACTATAATCAATATATATGTATATACATATACACATTAGATATAATACTATACGCGATATATACACTACTCTGTACACTATAACTCATTGATATCCCTCTATTATTAATATCATCCTACCACATACGATATTCGGTAACGAAATTGAAGGATGAAACCACGTGGATCGCATTGTTAGCAGTTACTGTGAATGATCTACCAACCAAATGGATATACATATATGGATATATGAGATGCTGGATGGTTTCTCAGAGATGCATCATGTCGACGATAATGTATTCCTGAGATATCCGCAACGATAGAGATTCGTTGAAGCCAAAACCAAATAGAGATAATTGTATCCCGTGACATGGAAATTGCACGTGATTACTACGGTCTGAATTACTCTCACGAATCAACGTATAAAGCAATATATTTATCATTCGATAAAGATATCCAAAATTTATCTTTTGTGAACGTACCTTCGATCGATTTGATCTACCAATCTCAGCAATTGGTTTCAGATTGGACGGTGCGGGAGGAAGAAAGGGTTTCACACACTTTAAAATCGTGAACTGGGTGCACTTTAATGTACACGCTAGTAGAATCCTATGAAACGGTGCATTCACGTGCGTAAATATGTGGATAGATTCCCTTTCAAAGCCCAGTACATACATACTATCTGGGTATATCGGGTACTACCCTTGGATTTCATCGTCTTTTCATTTTACATCGTGCAGGTATACTGAACTGCGGGTATACTTATGCTACCTTCCTTGGTATTCATGTAAAAATATATGTATAGTTATATACATATATTTATAATGAGATGTGTATACGAAAAATATGTATATACGTAATGCGCGACATAAAAAGTGATGGGTGAAAATTATCGAAATGGATATCGTTGAAAAATCATATACACTTTTTCCCTTGATTATTTGTTTTTTGAAATTATTAAATTTTTTGATATTTATAATATTTCTGTTGTCACTTACTATGTGATGAGGAATATTGGTATATGTCTTGGTTATGTATATCGTGCGCAATTAATTTTTTGAAAATATTAATCGAGTCGTTACAAACCAATTTTCCGTGCAATCTAAATGGTTATGAATGTATAATAGTTGCTATACGCGAGACGTTAATTCCATTATGGTAAATGAATTTTCCTAAATGTAGTATCAAGCCAACAAACACTGACGCTCGTGGTAGTCAAAACTTCCCCCGATCCATCCTTAGGGACCTGGTCCTCCTTCTTTCTCTCCAGGTGCTTCCAGGTTTATTCCACCCTTGATTCCGTACCCCAAAAAGTATTTTGAAGTAAGATTGTATAGGATGTTTTTAAATTGGATGATTTCGTGGATGCTTCCTGCGTGTAATAAAGTTTGTCAAACGCCAGAAGCGAATAAATTGCTGTTGAATTACCCGTTTACAAAGAGTGAAAATATCGATTATAATTTTTCGAGACGTTTTACGCCAAATGAAATGTCCTTGGATATATAAACGAGTATGTTTATTAGGAAAAAAAAAATTCGTTACTTTGCAGTTTCGTTACCCAAATCCATTCGGAGGGTAGAAATCGATAGAATCGAATTGATCAAACTTTATTTTGCATAATGGCAATGCAACGTAACAGTACCTATTAATTTATCCTATATACATCCTTATGGTACTTGCTGTATTACTTTATGAAAAAATAATTTATTCATATATCTTGCATATCTTCATCATACATAGCTAAGTACTGTTTAACTTCTGAGATGACTAATACATTCACATGTCAACAGTCCCCCTATCTGACTGATATGTCGGAAGAAGTTCATCGGTCAGAACAATATCCTCGAGGCACTCGAGTGGCACGTAGGACTTATCGGTGAAACAATAAAGTTAGCTGCGTAAACCGCCGGCAGGACGAGACGTTGAGAGCGGATGAGAGACAGCAGGGGGTGCCTATTATCCCCTTAGTTAGGATTAATGACACCTGCCTCGGTGTAAACGAATTTCCGTAAGAACTTTCGTTAGGAAATAATCCATGGGTAGATTAGGAAATAATGTGCAAGTACAGCTGTCTGAGGTTTAAGCACAATTAATTTACTTGAGAATAGAATAATTATTTATTTCTTAAACCTAGACATTTCCAGTCGTATTCACATACGTAAGCAGTGCATCGATTTCATTCAAATCCATATAAAGGAACTGTCTAAGCTGCATGACGTATAGCAAAAGGAAACTTTATGAGGGTGAAATTCACCCTTAACGAAAAGAAAACCTGAACTTGACAGGCTATAATATAAGCAATACGCTTTTGTATATTCTCGGATACAATATTATCCATTTGGAAACGAAGCCAGAAACGTGCAAGGCACAATACACACAAATGATCTAGGACATGATATATACGTCCAGGGTGCTGGTATCGCCGAAAATTGACGAGTGGACTAGTTTAGAAAAATTTGAATCTGTCCATTACAGGCAATACCTTGTTTATGAACTTCCTTTTTTTCTTTATGACTTAATTTTGTCAAAGCGACCACGAAGAATGTTCGTTTCTTGATAATACGAGAAAGAAAACGTCGTGCCCCCTTTTATCAAAAGAAATTTTCAGTTAGAGGAGATGCTGTCAAACGAAGAAATCGAGTCCCCAGGGGCGTTCATTTATCAGGGTATCATCATTCGGCAAGATTTTAATAAAAAGCAAAAGATATTTCGAGAATTATTAATCGTCAGCCTTTACTGCATCTTACTGCATTGTATTTTTTTTCTATTCTTTTTACGAATCCTGATGAACATCACAGGCACTGACTACATGTATACGTATGTTTCCTTTGAAAAATTCTCCTGTGGCTCTTATTTCTCGCGTCATTCGAGCGGAATGGTTATCGGAACTCCGTTAACCCCATTTCTTCTATTTTTTTTCATTATGTTCTTTTTTTTACCTTTTTACTAGTAGCCACAGAACCAAAGCCAAGTGCAATATAGGATAGTTATATACTGCAAGCATGTAAATTTTTATTGCAATTTATAACCCGTGTAGGAACTTTACTTCTAGATAGCGAAAGATACATCTCAATATGTAGAATTTAGCTTTCAATGTGGAATGAAACCTGAACACCATAAGAGATCCTAAACGCAACCTACGAAGCATTCATATTACGTATAGAAAACAAAGCAGCACGATTCGTGACCACTAGGAATTATCGCTAATGATTTACGCTCGAGCCTTAAACGACTTAAAGATTTGGATGAAGTGCTGATAATCGTCAAGCAATACGTGAAAGTTTGTGCAAATAAAAATTTTCTTAATTACCAACGCTTTCTATGCGTTTCCTTAAGAATACTAACAAACAATGTTACTACAATTATGAAAAATGCATTTGACCCGGTGAAAAATGATCATAATCCGAAAAAATAATTCTACGCAATGCAACACAGGATTTTGTTCCCACGAGTAACCCGTTCATTGTCCAAGCAAAAGACTCCTAATTCTAACCGCTACGTTATGTGCCAAGTAGTGCTTAATCCGAATAACGTTACAGCTATAACGTACATAATGCGATTTATCAATTAAGTTGAATAAATAGCATATACGATATCTCAAGAATTTTGATTAAGCCCAACATAGTTCTTACACTAGTGATTAGTTTATAGTGATTAAAGTAATGAAAATAATGAATATACTACAGATACCTGCTTTGGAAATACCAATTCATGAATTAATATCCACACATTTATGCATGCTTGTATCCATATGTATAAAGCAAATGAGAGATAACTTAATCTAACCTAACCTACTGGAACGCATATAAAAACTCATACAGTCGTCTTATAAGCTCGTCGTATGACCTCAGAATTACGTAATACAGTCCAAGTGCTATACACCGGGTGTGAGTAACTGCTCTTTACACAATATATACTTTTCAGGTTACAGTGGAAAAAGTGTGAAAGCCGTGCGGGAGCTTTCAGCGGTTGCACGTGCTTGAATTCTAAATAATGCGTGGCGGATCTACGTCACGAAAAATATTACACCTTGTGACAGTTATACCGTTACAAGAAAATGGAAAAATTATCAAGGGACAGCTTTACTCGTCCTTGCGCAAGCTCTTGTATAAAATAATACGAAATACACCATCAGCCAGACGTCACTCCTACGAAAGTCACGTGCTCTGAATCCTATTAACATATCATTAGAAAAGAATATAATCAAGTGACAAAAACAAACTTTTATAACTTATAAGAGCTCAAGAAAGCTGCATGGATAAGCAGTACGATAACACGTTAAGTCACCCCCCGGCAGTAGCTCAGCAGTAACGTTCATCCCCTTTAAAACCATGGGGAATACCCGCAGACAAAAACCTTAAAGGAGGACAAATGATTTGCGTATCCCAAAGGGTTTACCTTTAACCAGGTTCGTCAGTATAGCTAAAGCAGGAAAACGAGTCAGGGACGTAGCCAAGAATATCATTGAGAATTTCGCACATAGTCGATATATATATATATACACATATATAGGAAGAATTTTCCAAGTGTCAAAAGCTAAGCATAAAAAGGCCCATGGCTCAAATCCTCCCTCTACTTGTATTGTCGACTCTCCTTTCTTACTTTAGACTCTCTGTCTCTCCCCATTGTACGATTCCACCCTTTGACCTCTTTAGTTACCCTTTCCATCCATCCTCCCTTTTCACGAGTCTTTTTCTGCCTCGCTCTGTTAAGCCTATAAAAATTCTCCCTTCATCGTCCACCAGAAAATCCGTAAGACCAAGCAAGGCCGTCCACGCGTGCGGTCACACATGCTGCCTGAGCTTTTCATACGTTAGTCGATATACGTTTATATATTAATCTGTATGCACGTTATATTAATACGTGTCTGCACGCCCACGCGTGCTTCAAATATCGTATGAGAGCCTGAACTACGTCATCTCCACGTCACGGAGTCGCCTGTATTGATCGACCGTGGCTTTTCTTTCCCTGCCCTACGTCTGGATTTGCTATAGAGTTTCTGTCTTCGAACCAACGACTCTTTGACCAGGTTATGACAGCCGTTCAAGGAACTTCTAACCTTGCGAACTATCGATGTTCATTCATATACTTTTCAAGATATTTGACTGTATATGTATATACTCGTAGAGATAACATGTGATGGGGGCCATCAAAGATTTCTCTGACTGTTTGAACACTTTGTTATCGCATTTGTTTTTCTTTCTTGGATACTGTTTACAAGGAAATATAATATCCTAGATTATCTTCGGGATCCTAAATTTACTATCGATGTCAAGTTTTAGGAACTCTAGGGCAACTAATTAGGGCAACGCTTCATTTCCCATATAATGTCGGACAACGTTAAGCTTCCCGTAAATAAGTGGATTCGATGTCGCCTTATGGAAATACACTTTGTCTCGATATATTGGTAGTATACTATATATACATATATCTATATATATATATGTATATTAATAGTGGTTCTTGGGTAAAATTTCAAGGTATTCGTTCCAGAAACTTTTTTACTTTGTTGGAATGATGAACTTAGTTATTCGGGTAATGATGCACTATTGTTCACCTTTATTTATAGTTCAGCAATTTCAATGATCCTGCTATTCATCATAACGATGCAAAAAAGTATAGAAATTACATTTTTTCTTATTTGTCTTTAGTTTTGTTCGTTATGCGTATTGCGAATGACTTAATAAGGAAATGGTACAGACATGGTAAAAGATGTTATTGTGATGCAGAGATAATTTAAATTTCATACAAAAAACGCATAGGCTATATAATTGCTATAGGATTAAACGCTTTTTAATACCGAGCAATTAATCTTGCAATTCGTTCAAATAATTGTACATTACAACACCACCTTTACTTACTTCATGGTATATATCATCAATTCATCAGTTAAATTGAATGGGATTCAGAAAGCATTAAAACGAATTCCTGCTATTTCTGGGAGTATTTCTAATTGGCTACTTTCTGTATTGAATTTCCGCTTTTCCACAGCCAATGGCCAAGCTTTGGTCTTTTAATTGGGATAATAAACTAAAATTTCTTAAAGCTCAAATTTTCAAGTAGCAACGCTACTATCTCCTATCAGGTCGTTATCACCTAATGAATTTGTTATTTGTTAGGTATTAGTTTCGCTTAATCAACAAAAGTAATTTATATTCCCGGCTCGTAATTTCATCCTGATGATTAATGGCATATCTAGCGCAACGTAGAGAAATGCAAATTACGATGCAGATTTTCTTAGAAAGTTTCTAGTTTTCGCTTCAAGAAAATCTCCAATTTCTAATCGAATCTTCGTTTCCATCTATAATCGAAATTTTCGTTTTTCTCATCGAATCGTTCAACGACATCTTGAATTGCAGTACCAAAAATTTTCACGAAACTCGATTCCCTGCATTGTTTACTCCCTACGTGGAATATTCTAGCATGCATATTAACGCACTTCGGATAGAATTAATGAACTGGTTGCGTGACTGATTACGATGGTGAAAGGATGTTTAAAAAACTTTATCTCCACGAATCAGCCACTGTGCAGTGTTCTTCGCATATACGGCTGAACTAAAAAATCCCATTTAAATTATAAAGCATGACTGAAAACGTCACAAAAATTTTTATTAATGTCGCAAACTATCTTTGCTCCATAATATTTCATCTACAAACAGCGTGCACTATTGTGAACTCTTGTTTTTTAAAGCCGATTCAACTGAAACCCCTACGTTACTTTAAGCCGCGATAACCACGCACTTGACAGTTAAAATTAATTAACACTCGATACAAAACATTCATTATGTCAAACAAGGAAAAATAATTTTTTCTTTATCCAACATAATTACATTATGACCAAAGGATCGTGCCCCTTGAAGACTTAAAAAAAATTCGAAATCTCACAAAGCATTTTCATCTACGTAGTAATACTGAAAATAATCTTATCCTTTATCTAATCCCTTGCCATTAATCTTAATTGGAATGCACAAACCGAGAAAAATATACCTCAAGCGGATCCTGAAGGCATTACTCCCTTTGCAAACACCAGTGTACACTACCTGCGCGAATTGCAAATTAGAGTAAGCAGCGAGTATCAAGCGTGAAAGTACATCTCAGGTCTACATAGTGGGAGACGCACGATTCAGGTACACTCCCCGCAAAGACCAATTTCCCACTTTCGCACGGTCTCGTTCTTGATTAGACTACCCAAAGATGCCGGAAATGGGATGAACCCGCAACCTTACTCATTTTATGAGGAGGTCTGTCAATGGTAGGGATTTAGGCTGACTCTGTATCGACCAGTGGGTTACCACGGCCTCTATAGTAGGTAACCTATGTATCTCTACGTCCTACTCACCCCGTCCCGTTCCGAAGATAAAATGCACTACTTTCCTTGGGAATGGTCAAGAGTACGGAACGACATTCACCTGGATATATTACATTTGAAACTAGCAGTAAATCTTCGACGACACACAATTTTCTCTACATCCATAATAAATAGAACCTTTAAAAAATTTCTATATAATTTCCTTTAAAGTATCTAAAGAACCTTTAAAAAAGTGCCTGTTAACTGGTTCTCTTTGACGGATACAAATTACTATTATTGTATTATTTATTATTGCGACCGTATGATGAGAAAATAAAGTCTATGTTATCAAATTGACCAAGTATTGTACTATTAATGTCGGTTCTCTTAGATTTGAGGGAGGGGCGAGAAAATTTTTCAAAAATCCTTAGTAAACAAAGGGGTTAGGATGATTTGGAAGGGTGTAAGAAGCAAATGCTATAACCAGTCACAGTCCTTCTTTTCTGATTCCCACGTAATAAAATGTGGAGGCTACAGCCACTGTCCAAATTGTTGACCGGGCTGGCCACATTTCCTATATGTGAAACTATATAAGGTTATTTGTGCCTAGGCATAGATATATAAAAGGGTCGCAAGAAAAAAAAAACACAGTAACTCTTCCAATAATTTCTTAGTTCTTGTATATTTCGTAAATTCTAAATTAAATAAAGAGATCGTAGATATGCCTGTAAATTCATATTATTTTACTGTTGATTATTATCAAAAGATAATTTCGCAAAATTTTAGACACATAAGTACACCTCGTATAGATTTACTGATCTGCCTGTATGCTCATTTATAAGACATAATAAATTTTTGCTAAAAAGAATCTCAGATGCAACCTCTTTCGAGGGAAGCATTTAATTTTAAGGAATTGGAAATATCGACAAAATCCCTTGAATATCATTCTTATGTATAATTTATTATATATCATAATATCACTTACCTCCTCTCATATATTCATATGTTAAATGTTAAATTTCTTAAAGTTAAATACTTCTTGAATTACTCAACATCAATCTTAAAGCTTGAAGTATTTTTGATTGCAGAAATAACTCCTGGCTGTATAAAAGCTGAGATTGCAGACAGCAATCATGCCTGAGGCAGGTAGGTATATTGCTCCATCATAGTCTAGATGCTTCGTAGGAAGGTTGAAATCTCAATAAAATTAACACGAGCAAGATATGCCGGAGGTTGACAAGTATAGAACCAAATAAGATTCTTGTAACATTTTGATAAGTAAATGAAAATTTGAAAATTTATAAAAACATTTATTATCAATTAGTTCACAGTGTAGTATCCCAGTGTATACTACAATCCCGAGAATGTCTAATAATATCAAAAACAAAGTACATAGTCGACCTAAACACCCAGTCTGGATATTCGCACATTTTTCTTAGCATTTTCTTCCAGCTTGCAGCTTTGTGGATGGTGAAGGACTGATTCATTAGCAGGTAGTGTGAAGTGGCAGTCCTCTCGACTTACACGTGTACGAGTACAGCTATATCAGTACTTGCAGGTGCACACAACGAATCTTATTACTCCGCATTCTTCCTTTTATAAAGCAATTCAACTGTTCCATAAAAGAAAAAAAAAGAATTGGTCCATATCAGAAAAAAAGAATTATCGAATTTAATCTAAAAACGATGCTCAGCATCCGTGCGCAAGCAGATCTGTACCATATAAACAATATTAAACAAACGATTAAATAATACTAAAAAAAAATGCAACCCGTTACACTACAGATCATTACGCAATAATTCAAAGTGCGTGATTCACAGAAAGCGAGAGTCACCGTCATTAGCGGTCGTTAAGGACTCCATTGTCAGTAACCAACCTATGTAATTCCCAGTGAGTTCATCCCTGTGCCATAATATAAGGTTTACTGATCCTGTGATCAAATTATACCGATATCAGGTTGACGAAGCTTTGACAAAACGATGGTGACCCAACTGATCCCACGAGGACTTATCCTGTCATCATCTCTTCGCAATTCCATTATCCCTGGCCTTCATCAACGTTCTTGAGCCACCCTAGTTGCTGCTGGTACCTGACCCATAAGAAAAATATGGAACTCCGTGAAGCCAAGCTACAAATTGCCTTTCTTCAAAGGCAGACCTATTCGAAGTACAATAGCAAATGCCCACCACGATATTAAATATGCGGAAGGTTATATTCAACGAACTCCACTATGCGTAACGCAGACAGTTGTTGGGGGCGTTAGACGTTAAGGGCTGCCAACATCCTGAGATAATACGTCATGGAGAAGAATATCGAGAAGAATATCGCGATTGGATTTCACTTTTATATATGAACTATAGTATATACGTATATAGCCAAGCATAGATTTATCAAGCAAAAATACGTATAGGAAGGTGATTCACATTTTTTGCAAAAAAATTTAACTAACAGTACTCTAAAGGCAATTGGGATAAATGAATTATTCAACTTTCATTAGCATGGAACAGAACTAGTATTGCACAGTTGGAATGTGATCTGAATTCTTAAAGGGTAGCTAGCATCCGGTGATAGTCGTACTTGATACTGATAGGACCACCAGCTTCTGTGTTGGCTTGACTTTACAATCGACTCACGTCCTCTCGGTACTGGTCCACTGCAATTTTATAGACTATATATATATCTGTAAGGGTTTTCTCGTAATAAATAGACAACTCAGCTTAAAGAGTGTGAACATTTATTATTATTATTTCTAACAAAACAGTCGTGGCCGGACGTTCGTCTCCTTCTCCCATTTGGGACTGACTACTTCCCGTTTCTTCCGCTATACGTAGCTCGGCGCTGCAGTCGTTCCCGCGCACCGAATGTTCCTCACATTACGGCGCGTATTACAAATTTGAAAATCGCCTCACATATCTGTGTGTGTGTATGCCTGCATTTATTTGATAAAAATGTGCAACGATACACGAGCGACCTTTTCAAGTTTTCTTTTTAAAAAATTATAATTGTGGTTACTCATCTATCCACTCTGTCTTTATAACTCATCGCGAGACCCCTTTTGCTCGTTCTCCTAATATAATTTAATACTTCTCCAAGATAATTGATAGTTCAACAGTCTTATTTGTTTCGAGTTAATGAATTAATTTATCGTTGTGGAGTTAGGATGATATTCAATTTCGAACAATTTGACGTAAACGTAAAAAATTGTGGGTACGATATCATATCTATTCTCGGCAGGTTATTGAGATTGGATGGGTAGGTGGAAGCACGTCGGAAAAAGCCTGCAAGGTAATTTCAGTGATATCGAATGCCAGTTGTAACTACTACGGTGACATGGGGGAAAAAGGTAGTCATATAGATTCTTAACGCATATAAAATTATTCTACATCACTGAGGAACCGGATGAATGAATTTCGGAAATAGTGAGGTAGACTTGCGCAATGCTAATAATAAAGGATGCATGTGCGTAATGGTGTGTTACATTGAAATTCCGAATAGCTCTATATCTATGTACGTTGGGGGAACTTTTTCAATATAATTTCAGTCGCGGAGCCCCTTTCCGCAAAAGCTTCATGCATTTATTCCAGAGCGGTACTTTTGTCCAGTCAAAAGTTTCGCACAGTGGCGCACCTAGTGAAATTTTAGTTTTATGGGTAAAAAGTCAACGAAAAATAGGAAACGTGGAAAATGAAACTACAGTTGGATTCTCACTGATAAAAATGGCGAGTTGACAGTTCGAAATTCGCCCGGTAAGGAAATTCGCAGCTGACGTTAATGGCCCTAGACGGATAATTGGATAGGAGTTATTATTAATTATTTTACAAAGATTTGTCTCAGCAGGGTGAACGACTCTGAAAATCGGAATTGTCAACATCTGTGACAGAATGCTGAACACGGGTCTCGGAATTGTTGGATGCGAACTGTGAATTTCATATTTCACTTGGTAGAAGTTATCGCGATAACTCGTCCTGCTGGTTATTTATCTATGCTTGCTCGCGAGGTAAATGAGAGTTATCCGAATATACGTTATCCGATAATGCAAATTATAATTTATTATATTTAATTGGAATTATCACCCGTAGATCCGAATACTATAGATTTATTTTTTTTGTGTTAAATTCAATCCGATAAAGGATAACTCTTTGTCCTTTAAATAATTTATTCTTATACGAAAGCAGAAGCCACTCTAACTGTAAATTAGCCTTATCATCTCCACCAGAAATCTATGAGATGGCCAAATCGGATATAGCTGCAAATGGAAATCGTGAAAGTAATTTTACTTCTCAAATCCAAGTGCAACCACCCCTTTTCGGTTCCCTTTTAGATGAATTCAAATGATAGGTCTAATAAGCTGACCACGGAAAGAATGAAAGCCCATACAGCATGATGCTATCGCCTTATAATCCTTCTAGCATTCGCGCTATCTCAAACCTTTTACGATATTCGGTCGATTGGATTTTCGATAAGCTAAAGGATATACAGAAATAATCATATAGAATACCCTTTAGTTTGAATTCATAAAATATTTCATATAATACAAACAAGGTAACGATAATGAGATATTAGGCACTACTTTTTTACATACTTTTTAATGCGAATATTACATTGAATAATAATGGAACCTAATGAAATTTCATAGTCCAAGTAATAATAGCTGTTCTTACGTTGTCCTTACGCTGCCTTTCCGCTGTCCTTACGCTGTTCTTACACTTCGCTTACTCTGTCCTTACGCTGTCCTTACGCATATAGGAGTACATACATATAGGAGTTAAATATCTTTTAAGGGGGGGGGTCATCATTCTGTGGTTTTAAATGCAAAAGAATCCCCTAGATTTAGCATTGGAATCATGGTTCGAGTATAAAATTGCACTATGTATTAAATCACAGTTCAAAATACTTGGTGTAATACGTAATCCAAAAAAAGAAATATGCGACACACATACTGTCTAGTAGCGAATTTATTGATTTATTTCCGGTGACAAACAATTGAACTGCAATTCAGTTTTAATAAATTCACTTTTAATAAATTCGAAATCGTAGCCACAGATTCATTTCTGTAGGTGGTTTGTGGCGTTACATAAAATTCAATCGATTACCAACGTGGTAGATAAAGGTGATTTCATGCGGTTGACACGAAATTGTTTTTATTGAACAATTCGAAATATTTTATCCCATTTATTAAACTACACCAAATTCCTTCTCCAAGTCCCGTGCAAGTTCCTGAAATGATGTAGAATCATTGCTTAAAGGACAATGATATATAACTTTAGACATACAAGGATATTAGCTTCGATTCCGCCATTATTCTTCTCACGAGATACCTCATGCAGTGTCCTTAAAGCCTCTATAAATTTCCTCATTGCCATTTCTCTGCTAGGATATATCGAGATTACACTGATAGCACGTCTTTCGGAATCAGTAGGATATACAATGCATCCACGTTTTGTCTTAAAAAAGAAATACGACAATTTTTCGAATTTCGTTATTCCTTTTTTAATTTTCTCGCTTACCTTGTGATCATAAAAAACTTGGTGCTGCCTGCAAAGCCTTACGAGCGTCGGGGTACAATATTTTCTCAATCCATCGCTATATAATTTTCCACTGCATACCGTATATCTTCCTTCTTTTTCTTTTGAAATTAATTTCATCCTTCCTCCATTTATTGGTCCTGCGCTCATTTCTTTATTCAATTTCTCAGCTTCATTTTTCCTGCTTGAACATTAATTCTCGAATGAATCCCGAGACCATTGTGAATTAAGGATAAGAAAGTCTAGTACAATTACCTGACGCAGCAGCACTTGCAATTTCCTAAACAAAACTTTATCCAATCCGTATATCCCAATAAGTCTGTATAGTAAGGATCTATATCCACTATCCATACTTCTTGTATCTAAGCCGCCAACGGAAATAGAACTTGGTAATTAGAACCGCAATACTAAATGTCAGGGATATTGCAGAGTTATTTCTAAAACGAATCTAGCTTGACTGTCAAAATTAGTAACGAAGGTATTAAAGTGATGATAGCGAAGACTCGATATTAATTTTGTTGAAAATTATCTGGATATGTGTGTAGTTCGAGGCTCTTAAATTATTTCAAGTACATTGCACTGATTCGTGAAAATTATCACATCCAATCCAAAGTATCCCATCAATTGTTCATTCTGTAAAGCCTTTCCAACGTTGATGGCCAATGTTTCAAGAATATCAAGAGAAATTGTTGACTGGGGAATGCTGTAGCCAATGTCAGTCGTCATGTCTGACTTTAACTGGATCACGTCTGCAGTTCCTTTCAGGACTGGTAATGCTGTATCGTGTTCGATGAATACTCCAAGACTAACTCCATGATACTTGTTTGCTGGACAGCCTTGTACTATACCACCTACGGTAATATATGTTACAGTAATGAGACGTAACAGACAATTTTACAAATGATTACGCGAAACGGTCTTATAACATGCAAAAAGGATGCACATATTTTGGTTGACAAAATATTCAATAAAAACCAAAAAAAAAACTTTTTCAATAAAATAAATTTACAAACCAGTAAATTGTGCAGGTGAAACTTTACAAAATAATTTTTATTCTTAACGGACGCGAAACCGGAATATTCGCTGAGTCGTAATTTTAATGGTATTAAGACATGCAGTAAACAAATTCTTATTTCTTCAAGACGAATCCATAAGATGCGACCAAAATGAATTATGTAATTGTTTCTCAAGGTACATTGGTAATTTGGCCCGACTAATTTTTTATAATAAAAAAATCAAGAAACACGTTTCTTGTTTTTTACCATAAGTCTCCAGATCATTTATAAATTCTTGGTAATTCTTGTATATCCGTTTATTTAGTTGTAATTCCGTTGGCAGGTGCTTAATTAGTAAGCATGTTAAATCTTCCTCATCGTAGTTGTACATATGTTTCTGAAAATTTTTGAAAAGTACAATTATTATATTTTTTTTTTATATATATTTCGAATAATAATAAAGTAATTCTTACTTTGACTTTTATTGCACGGCTGACCGGACCCTTGTTAAAATTTAACACGGCCGTTTGATATCCGTTAAAGCCAATGTTGATCTTGACCAACCATTTCTTCTGGGATGGAAAAGCCAACATCGTAGAAGCCAAACCTTTACATAGCTGTAGTAATGAAGTCATTGATAATTTGACCCATAGTTAAGCAGACAGTAATAAAAGCGATCCTTACCTCATGAAAGTTATTGATACCAGTTACAAAAGGTGGTTGACCAAATCCATTTTCCATTAAAAATTGCGCCACGTTACTTTTATTTGAAAAGTATCTCTGAAACTTCACCGCTGCTCCTACAATTACACAGAGAGCGTCAAAATGTCCAAAGATCGTTTAACAAGAATTTATTGATTTATTTTTATATGCCATCGACTCTTAATGCACTTACCCATTACGGGCATTCTCAATTCACAGGCGATACAGACATCGACTTCTTGCATTAAACCAGGCAATAAAAAAGCTCGTCGGCCAGCAGTTAAATATCGTACTTTTCGATAACTTCGAGGTGAACAAAAAAGATTGTCGCTTCCACTTTTAAACTTCTTTTTTGTACTAAAAAATATCACATTTTTTTCATCGATACCTAATTTCAGCGACAAGAATGAATTATGTTGTAATACGTTGTATTACGTTTAAGTGTATATGAAAAATAATACTGTCTATTGGAATATTCCTCTTGTATTGGAACTATCCAAAGTCTTGAGGTAGAAATGTCAGGTCGAACATTTTTTATCAAATTATACAATATCTCAATGATATCCGGTCTTTCGATACTCGGGCATACGTATAACACTTGACAGTTTTCATTTTCCAGCCAAGCGATACGACTCACCTGATCATTAAAAAAAAGCCAACTTTTAATTCGGTGTTCAGTGGGCAATAATAAATTATTATACAACTTGTATATTTTGCACCAAATCGAATGCACTTCCGGCCCTGTTTATCAGATCATCAGGATAACCAAGGGAAGGTAGATGAACGACAACGTGGGGATGTTCTCGTATAAAATTCCAAGTTTTAGATAACCTATGACACCTGTATAAATAAATAAGTTGATAATCTAATAAAAATATTTTTTCAATAATACAACATTCACTAAACCATTCAACGAGTCTGCGACAAAGCTGTGCACATCCATACTCGAGTATATCTTTGAATCTATTCAAATCATCAAAATTATCCCCAGTTACACAAACATCGTCGCTTCGTACACGACAAACGTGGGACCAAGCATTGCAAATATTTTTCCCATTTCTTTCGTCATCTCTTTTGCAACACTTTTCTATCTGACTATACGATTCGTCATATTTATGTAGATTAGTCAACAGATAGCCTTCCATATTTTTAAGGAAATGCACGCAGGTGCCATTTTTATCTGCGGAGGACGTCTCCTTCAACAGTTTCACCATCTCACTCAACCTGACGTCCCGTTGATATAAAACTTTATCAACGATGTCGTGACATTTTCCCCATTTGCTGATTTCATGGGAAACCCCAACGTCGCCAATCTTGAAGGGTTTTAAGCTCGACAGAGAGAAAGTGGGGTGCAGTATATAGTTTTCCTGATGATCAAGTAAGACAGGCTGTCGACGTTTGCAAATTTTGACGATCTGTTCGCAAATCGACTTTTCGATATGATCCACTTCTTTTTCATCTACACTTTCGACGTGTGCACAAACAGGACTGTCAGTTACTTCCGGTTGCATTTGACACTCAAGACCCTCAGCGGATTCACAAACTTCTTGAGACTCCAAGTCCGAAAATACTCCAAAGTGATAAGTATCATGGCCGCCAGATATCGTTGAACATATATCAGAGTGGTCGATATCACCTCGCCCACATAAATAACAAAGTTCATTCATCGTGGATCGACTCGGTTCTGAAACGTTTGTCATAGTATTACGTGCCAATTCTTCATTCAGTTTCTCTTCAATGATTCTTGCAAATTCCTTTATGTCGTCTTCCGTATACGAGGACGAACATTGAAAAGCGGTTTGGTCGAGCGTTGAAATTTTCAAATTAGACTCGTCGTTCCGATTATTTTCGCAGATTCCTTGATGTTCTGATTCATCGGAATTCGCACACGTACGTTCACTACATCCAGACCTCGATTCCAATGACTTTTTACAAACGTATTCCGCAGGTTCGATATTCAGCGAACGACTTACCATGCAACTGGCATCCTCTATACTTTTGCAAGGCGATTTAAATTCGCAAGAAATTTTATCCCCAGTCAGCTCAAACTCACTTTCCTCGTTGTTCTTGAAACACGGGATATATCGGGTTTCGCAAGAATTGGCTGTGCAAATAATACGTCCGCAACTACAAAACTTTCCATGGTTCCTGTAATCCTGTCCAAACATGGATCCACACGGACTCTTAAGCCCCTGCATGTTTATTGTTTTTTCCCAAACTAATAACGTCGCGCGTCACATCGAAAGGTTCCACAATATTATACCAGGTACAGGTTATACACTGTGATATGATCTTTGAACGTCTGATAACTTGATAATTTATTTGCGTGGAATTCAATGAGTAATATACTTGTACATTTTGAGAATTACATTTTTTTTTAAACAATTTAAATTTTACTTAGACATAATTTACGTTAATATTATTTCCTTTCGGGCAAATATTACGACACGGCTTCTGGTAACACGATGTAATTTATACTTAACAAATGAAACGTGCATGAAATAGTATCGCTACTCGCAGCACATTTCGTGGCAAGGCGCGTCCTGTGTCTCATATAAGGCGATACCAGTGTTACAGGTTTTTGTGAGAATCGTTAAAAGTTTATTTTATTGTAATATGAACGATAGTCCGTATGTGGTATATTGTGGTATAAACAACACACGTCGATAACCGTCACCCGGTTCTGACCGTGAAAACCAGCGAATGACGCATAATAGTTTCATCGTGTCTTATCGTTTGGTCCGGACTGGTTTCCAGCTACACATGTTAATGTGACCATGCATTGGCAAGGTCATTCCAAGTATTTCTGTATATTATTCCGAAATGCCTGGTATAAATATCACTAAATCGGATGAAAATATTCATTCTCGTAGTCGCCATTGCTTGAGAAGTGTCGCAAACACGGAAATCAACATGCGATTTATACCTGTATTTCTTGCCTGCCTGACGGTTGCTTTTGCACAAGAATATTATTCTAGTAAATTTGACAATATTAATATCAAAGAAATTATCGACAATACACGATTGTTTGCAAAGTACAAAGAATGCGTTCTACAAGAAAAGGCAACTCGCTGTCCTCAGGAAGCATTGGAACTAAAAAGTACGTATTATTTTTACGTAATTTTAAAACAATTTTATACTATTGATTATACGTTTAATGATAAGAGGTGAAACAATTTTCGTATTATCAATTAGTCGTTTACGAATGAATTTAATCAAATTTACTTGTGTGGAATACAATAGTGTTGATTTTTTACAGGAGTGTTACCGGAAGCATTGGGTACTCTGTGCGCTAAGTGTACTCCCTCACAAGTTACTAAAATACGGGAGGGTCTGTCTTACGCCTGTAAAAATCGAAGAGTGGATTATGATGAAATACTGAGACATGTTGATCCCCAGGGAGATAAAATTGTTGCTTTTGAACAAAAATTTGGAAAAGTTGAATGTTGAGTTTAACGTAGCATGAAAGTTTTATTGATCTTATAATAGCGAACAATGTTGATCCTGTTTTGAAATATTTTATATTCAATCATTATGAAATGTTTAACATGATTATGGTATTTTTCGTTACGTCAAGTGAATAAAGAATTAAGTAATAGCTCTTTACTTCTGTTCATTACAATTCCAAAACTAATTTTTCCATATTTAATTATCAATCTTGGTGTCCTTTACGAATGTATTTGCAGCCGACAAGAAACCTGAGTAATTGCTGAATATTTAATGCAATAGAAAATCAATTCTTAAACAATCAGGTGTAATAAGTTTAATGTTAAAATGCAGAATGAGGTATCGCCATCTGTTGGCACGCTGGTGAACTAACAATGTAAGTACACTTTATCGACTGGCTTGTGATATTAATTGCAGAGAACATTAGATATTTTTTTTCTAATACATATTGAGAAATGTATTTTAGGTGTGTCCTTAATCGGTTTGAGTAAAGACGTTATAAATATTTCTTATAACGTTGCTTGTTTTGATATCAATAACTAAAGAGTTAATTAATATTTTCATTAGTAGTATAACAAGAGGGGTTCTGGACACAGTTTCCTGCACCGACATTATCGACACTTGGAGAGCTTTCGAAGGTTCGCATCCATGCTAAATCGACGTTCTGGACTCCCCTGATTTCAAAGAATGATGTCACGGAGATTCTAAGTAAAACTGATTCTAGGAATTTTAACTCGGATTCTAAGAATTTTACCACCGATTTAAGGAATCGCACACGATCCAGAACCTTTTAAAATATTCTAAAAGGTTTCAGAAGCTTCTGAAACCTTCCACGGTTCGTGTCCGTGCTAAATCACGCACGATAGCTCCCAGAACCTGCGACCCTCTCGCACGACGTTTTGAGAAAATCCCTTGCCCCTCAACCACCAAGAGCCAAGAAGGAGGCTCAACGATTCCCTCCCACCGCAGCCCTGCGCAGATTCGTGAAATCCTTGGCATCCAGCATAGTTCTGTAGTTCCTTGTGGTTTTTAGCAATAATTCTGGTCATTTACCACAAAAAAACGGCACAACAAAATTAGATGCTAACTTCCCGTCCAGCACCCCACATCCAAAAATGTATATAAACAGTAATAAGTCTTACAGATTTTAACGAGCTGAAATAATAGTAAACTTGTGGCATAAGGATTTACAACATTTTCCGTGAGACTCGAAAAAATTATTCACCATCAGACTGTAGAATACTCTTAAAAGAGATGGTAATGTAAAAGTGAATGTTGCATTATGCTGACAGTTCGTTCTGACGTCACTCCTTAAAATCAGCGGGGTCCAAGACGTCGATTTAGCATAGATGCGAACCTTCGAAGACTCGAAGTGTCGGTAAATGCGGGTGTAGGAATCTCTGTCCAGAACCCCCCTTGCATACTGCTTTCATTAATTCTTTACGACAACGGATGGCAGGTCAAGCAAGTTCCAAAAACGATTGTCAAAAAATTATCTTACGGGGAAGACGAATCTGCTGCACAGTTAACCACAGCAGAGACACAGCCACTCAGCCTTGCTAAGTCATATGGATTTTCTAAAAATAAATGAAATCCCAAATCAAACTCTAGAAAAATATTTTATGAACCATACTATCTGCCATTCTGATTCTTTCTTTAAAATTTAAAAAAAAAAACGTTATTGTAGCTATTCTTCCATAGAAATAAAATTGACAGACTAACTTCAGTTGGTACAATAGTCCTAAGTGACCCTCTACATCTATAGACAGTAATCAAAATTCAAAAGATTTCCTTATGCAGTTTCAGTAATGTTTAAAGATATTAGGAAGGATAAGTGAATAAAGAAGGATTTCAATGAATAAAAAAACCAATCATTCACAAAAATAACTTACTCATATGCATTATCACAAACATATCAAATTAATAGAATATATCTATATCTAAATTCCACTTCGTGTAATAGAAGTTGAGTATTAAAACTTTTCAAGGATTAACATGATGACGGAAGTCGTCATTCGTCAAAAAAAAACAGTTAATATGAATGAACAATGATTCAGGATAATTTACATTTCTTTATGCCGTATTATTATCTAATGATTGTTCGAGGTATCGTTTTCTGTACATGCCCTCGGGATCGTATCTCTCAGCAAGTTGCTTGAATTTCCCAGGCTCAAATTGCCTAAAAACATCGAAAATACATTACACTGATGAAATTTCACGTTGTTCATAAATATAATTCAGAAGCACAATAGCATTTGAACTTTAAATACAAGGATAACAATAACCATAAATTATAAGATATTCCACGAAAACAATATAATGACTGTATGATTAAAGAATGATTACTCGTGTATAATTGCAGAATATTAACGAATATTTAACAGCGTGCGAAGTATCTTATACAATGGTGCAAAATCTCTGAGATACCACGTGAGCACAAATCGCGTCGTCCGAACTGTTCTCGAAGGCTAATTCGAAGCGCATTCAAATGCCACTCGTCTATTTGCCGATACTGTTACCAACTCGATACCAAGTCCTGCTGTAGTTCTGATTAATTTTCACAGCACACACCAACTTACTTCCTAGTACTGAATTCGGTATGCGCGACACAATTATTCTCTGACCGGTCATACAGATACGTATGCGCATACATAATAACACGTATATAAGTCAACAAAAGTGGACATAACATCGAAATATATGAAAACTTTGAAAATATACAAAAATACTATAACCCACCTGAGATATCTTATGACTTTGACAGATCCTTCGATTTGGCTCTTTGTACATTTTGCACAGGCTGTTTGCAGAGCTTCTGGCAAAACTCCTAAAATTACATAATTTTTATTAAATATATGTCCATATTAAAATATACAAAACTCATTCTTTCGTAATTCATGAAATCAATTTTTTATTTTTTAATAGCACTCATTGCTAGCGAATGACTGGGTAAATGATTCAGAATTACGTACGAAACATCGAGACGCCGCTATGAGAATTATTAAATATCCTAATGACGTAAAGAGCGAGGCTTCGTAATAACTTCGACTCTCCAAAATATAATTCAAATATATAATAAGGTACTGTACCTACAGTGAATGCCCGGATAATCAACCTTGGCCATCGATATGACGACTTTCTTAACTTTTACGATCCGGAAAACAAGAACAATGTTAGGGAAAGTCGACACAGAAAGGAACCGTTCACGACGTAGTTAATAATAACAGGAAGCTTTACGTTGATGGAACAAAAAACGTCTTGGACATTTTTAAATGTAACAACCTTGATGAAAATTAGGGTACAAGTAAAAGTAAGCCAATCTCTGCCGCATACGCTTTGCATATAAATTAGTAGTATACAGAAACGTAAAATAGATGTGCAATGATGCAAGTAACATACAAGAATCTTTCAAAAACATATATATATATATATATATATATATATATATATATATATATATATATATATACAATATATATATCCCAAAAAAAGACCAGCAAACATTTATCACGGTGTAACATTTCAATAGCCAAGATCGGCGCAAAGAATCCTAGTCCGCTTAGCATAGCCATTCAAAGCTGTTTCAAGATCATTGACCCAGTCAAGAAAACTTATAAATGAATCGAATAAGATGCAATAGCCTTCTAGAGATGGAATTAAAATATGATTAGATATAGTTGGGAATTAAAATTTACATTATAGCCAACTTGATCGTGGAGTGAACTAAATTATATTTCTCTTTTTTCGTAATCTTTTTATTCCTAAAAAAAAAAAAAGAAAAAAACTCACTCTTGAGTTCATGACCATCCGGCGGGCAAGGACCCTTATTCATCAGGCAATTGAAATAATAGTGAAGGAGTCTCTTGCTCTCGAGGATATCATCCACGTTGACTTTGTCCCAGCGTGTCGTATACGTGTCATGTCTTGGCCAAAGGTAACCCTGTGTTCCCTTTGGGACGGCGATCACCACTAAGCACAAAATTAACGTAAACGCGAGCAAACGCTCTCCCATCTCGATTACGAGTAAACCGAACAAAGCTCGAGGCTACGACTTTATATGCTGCTGAGGGTTGAACTTCTTCCACTTCTCCAACTCACGGGCGTAGCATACATTTCTAAAGTATCTATATATTCCCCTTTCGAAAATGAATATGAAATCATCCAGGTTCCTATGGAGAACCTCGTTAATTCTCCAAGGACTCTTGGCAGAGTTATCTCATAGGTATTTTCTTAAAATAACGGTATTCCATAGACTATAACGTAATTCAAGAAAATGATACTTACGAGCATAGCGATGCTAATGACTTTCGTATTTTTTATATTATTGCGATTGAGCATCGATTTTTATCATTATCGATTATATAAGAAGCTTCGTTTCAATGTAGTCGATTGTTGTATTCATTTATTTTTTTTACGTTCGTTCACAACCATCCTTTACAGATGAATCTTTGTAATGCTACAGGATATATTTAAATTAAATTTCATAATAATATTAAGATTATCTACGAAATAAAATTAAAATATCAAAAGTGCTAGGAGATATCTATAATTAAAGATGACAATGATAAATCTTCAATTGTTATGCAATTCACAAAAATATCAGATAGTTAACATGGCATAATCAAAAGTTAGTTACGTCACTGTAAACAGGATATCCTTGCCAAAAAATATTAGCCGTTCCTTTTGTTTTGCGACATCCATAATAATCCAATTTTTATTTGAGGGATGACAGAAGTTTATAGTATTGCAGAAACGAATCGCAGACAGACTGGGAAATGAATTTTAGAATTTCTCAAAATAATATGTTACAATATCAGTAGATACATTGATCTAAGCTCAGCATCAGTTTCGTTAATTATAGCAATTGTTAGTCTTACTGCAGCTATTAGACTTTAAATTTATCTCTTAAAAGAGCCTCATTTGTCGAGATTATAAAGAATCTCGAGTTTCCATCGTAACATACTATACCAACCTTTTATGAGATTTCTTTGCCTGAGGGTCGATGATAACACGGAAAGTGCATAAAACTTATGTTACGACTATGATAAAATAATCGTTTTACTAAATAAGTATGCGAATCGTCCGGTTTTAATTAAAAAAAAACCTCAAGCGAACCTTAATACAAAGTCAATGACCCTTACAGTCCGCCCTTCGAGATTTACACTTGGTTGTATCTCAATGTAAATTAATATTGAAAAATTTGTATAAACACCAAATACTTTATTAACGATATATTAAAACTGTTATGTTACATATAACAGACCGGTGATTTTATATTTTTGTTATTAGAAATATTTTATAGCTTCCTAAGGCTGTAGATGGAGAATTGAAAACTGTCACGCAATGCGGTAATCGGTATGAGAACTGTGTTATTACAATCATGGAAGAGCAGCCGTGTTCGTAAATTATTTTCTCAATGTGGGTTATAGAAACACAAAACTACATGTTAAAATCTATTGTACGAAGCATATTATTATTAACGTACAGCATGACGTTTATTTTCCGATCTATTGCATACCTTAAAAATTGCCTTGAAGAGATAAATTGATCACCTGCGACAAAGTCTTTTGTAATTAACAAATACAGTTATTCAATGAATACTTATCTCACAAAGAAAAACAAATACACATTTCCTTGGTCTAATAATAGAAATTCTACGATTCACTTGAATTCGTACAAACAACGCACCGAGTATATGTATATCGCCCAACTTTAAAAGAATATAATCGAGAAGTGTATCATTATCCAGTAAAGCACATTGCGGAAGTTATTATAGTTTTTAAAAAACGACCAGATCTTGTAATTATTCTTTTCCTGTTTCCGCCTTACAGAACATCCACTCGTTACTTTACTGTGTCTACTAAATCTTGACAATAGTTTAATGACAGCTTATTTCGTATGTCATTCACATTCGTATTGCGCCAATTGTGATTGTGCCCTTATTTGGGTTCAAGGGAGAAATCAAAAGTGAGAGTTCCTATTCGAAATTACAATCATATTTGCGCACTTGACATAGACCAAATAACTGATACGTATAGTCGATACACGAGTACCACGTGTTTTTGACAGATCCAAAACAATGAAGTCTTTAACATACCACACGTGGCTCTCCACACAATTTTAGTCACAAAGTATGCAACGCGCATTGTTTGCACTCAAATATTGTATTGGTCTATTTTAGCATGCATTTCCATGGTTTTATAGAAAATAACGTGCATCTTGGTAAGGATTGTATCGTTTGCAAACTGTCAAAAACGTACATTGAACTTGTGCACCAACTATATGTATAGGTAGTTGCACGCTACATGCTCTTCTTATGGTATCATGAATTCCATTGGAATGACAGGTCATTGAACTTTTGTATTTTAAACCCACTTGTTGAACATGACCTCAATAGCAACTATAGTCAGTCACTTACTTTAATGCGCATATATGAACGATCAACATCATAGTTGAAACTTGTTTAGAAAGGTGAGTTTAAAGGTTTTTATATCAAATTAGAATTACCAATAAATGGTTTTACACGTTGTAGCATGATTGCTGCATATGAAATAATATAAAATATTTATTTAGACGTTAAACAATTATTTAATTAAGCATACTTGCGAAACCGCGATGCAGCTTTCTTTTTGCTGCACAGCTGCACTTGAAATTTAATGAATTATACTGTATCATAATATACACTGAACAATCGGCAATTCGAACTACTTTGATGCATCACGGTTGCATATCCTCAGGCGCACATCGAAGAAGACGAAAGTTGGACGAAAGTTCATACGTTGAAATGGCCTGATTCTCGGGTCATAGTTAGTGGTGACAACTGTCGTCAACATATGAACTTTCATTCTTGTAATGTCACTGCCTGATGACTGCATGGTTTCTGTAGTAAGCAGTACCTTCTTTCGGTACATACATAACATTGGCATTTCAGTCGGTAATTCATATAAAGTATCCACAGATGCCTATTTTATCTATGTTCAGTCAACTATAATTACTGGTTATTACAATATGCAGTTCACTTAGCTAGATTAACAATAGATTTCATGTCAAATTGGCTGCAAGTATGATTAAGGTAACATGAACAAGAACTTCACATATTACCGTGTAATTAACATAGCACAGCGTCTCGTCTTCACCGTCGGCAAGTTAGCGTCAAAAGATAAAAATTTATGTTTTTAATGCTGTTTGATGCTGTTAGGACGGAGGAGAGTAAGAAAGAGACAGAACTCATTCGTACTTTGGGATATTCGCAGAGGGCAAAAGAATATCAAAGTATAAGTGTTTCAAGATAATTTATTTTGCAAATACAATAATAATACACTGTATGAAGTACAGTTGTACATATATAGCCTGCGAAAGATTAGCATTAACGATGCCATTAGAGATATATTTTAAATATATCACTGCAATATAATATACGTGCAGTATGTTATATGCGCTACCACTTTGGACTTTTCCAAAGGACTTTTTAATAACTTAGTTTTTTAGGGGTATACTAGGAGGAGAGTGATGGAGACATAGGAAGAAATAGGAGATTCGGAAATAGAGTAGAAACGCTCGGTGGCAGCAGCCAGAGAAAATGTTGTTGAAGGGAAAAAGAGGAAGATTATTAAAAAGAAAGAGTGAAAAAGAGAGATGGTAAGGATTGAGGGAACAAGGAGAGAAGAAAGTGCGTAAAACGTGTGCACGAGGACCAGATTATTCGGGAGGAGCGAGAAAAGAGAACACTGGAAAAAGTAGGAAAAATAGGAAGTATAAGGGAGCGATGGGCCCCTCCTCGCCCGTTTCCGTGAGGTCCTGCCTCTCCACAAGGGAGTTACGACCCCTCCGAGGTCCCATAGGTGACCGTGCTTTTTTTTTATTGACGAAAACCCCCGAGTCCTACCGCTGTCGCGCGCAGGACTAAAGGGGAAAAACCTCAGGAAAGGAGGGAAGTCGGGTCGAACGCCAAGGAAAACGCAAAAGTGGTAACGTAAGTTAAACGCGAAAGGTCTACCCCTAGTCAAGGATTCACCGTAACGAAAGACCACGGGCGTAGCACCCGACGGCGCCCTTGCGAGCACCGCCAGGACGTCCCGAGGGACGATATTCAACGCTACAACCTCCGTCCCTTCCCACCGAGCAAGCTCAGGGGGTTAGACATAAGGAACCACGTCCGCCGCCACAGGCGGACCCCGTCAGCCATTGATCCCCGCGCAAAATTTCTCCGACAGAGGGTGACTTTAGACTAGCAGGTGCTCAATAGCACCCGCACCTACCCCAAGTGAAGCTGAGCCAAGAGCACAAGCACAGATAGTACCTTACCCAGAGCCAACGGACTACCCCGCTCGACCTCCCCACCGACACATAGGATCGTCTCTATCCACACGAGTGCTCGAGGGTCAACGACATATTGGAGCGTTTTTAGCAAAGCGAACAAATTATACTAAATACGCGAGAGTTAGACACTCTGATTAGATTCACTATACGAAAGACCATGGCCGTAGATACCCTAAGGGGGCTCAAGGCCCCCGTCGGGAGACCCATAAGGTCCTGTTGCGGCCACAACTTGGGCCCGACCCACTGAGCAAGCTCAGCGGATGAGGCGGAAGGGCAACCCTCGACACCATGGTCTATACATGTAGCTACTCTAACAGGGTGACTACCCTTATATGATTACTCGAATAAATATGCTCGACCAGACCAAAGGAATAGGACAAGCAAGACAAGCACAATGGAAAGTGAGAGGGAACAGAGTGAAACGAGAAGACAGAAGGGAAGATAGAAATAAAGAAGTTAAAAAGTAGAATAGTAAGGAATAAGGGTATAAAAGTTGAGAAGAAATAAGGAAAGAGATAAATAAGAAAGTAAAGAAGAAATAAATATAGAAGAAGAAAAAGATTGCAAATGGATATGAAGGGTGTTTCCAAGAGACCAGTATAGGAGACCGGCTCGTGGAAGAATGAGCGCTCCAAGTCCGGGCACTGCCTCGAGCGCTCCCCCCACTCTCCGCCTGCTCCTACTCATCGAGTTCTGCGCGACGAATTTGCGCGCACACAATTTTGGGCAACTTCCAGTACTTCTAAATATACTTGGCCAGAATTTCCCATTTCTAAGTGTTAATATTTTACTTTATTGATTTAATTAATTATTTTAATGTTCCAAACACCTAATTTATTAATATTTCAATTTGAACATAATTTATTTTCAATATTCTACAATTTCAATTCAATTTTTATCTACTCCGTATGCATTGAGCATCTCCCTACTTATCTCTGTACTTACCTCTCTCGTAGGCCCACACCTATATGTCGATGGACTGGCACATCTCCTCATTGGAGGAGTCAGCCATGAGGAAAGGAAGGGAAGGATATGTCGATGGTGCTGTCCCGTGTATAGAAGACAGAACAGGAACGACGGAATCAGAAAAACAGTTGGTGGGGGTTGATCAATCATCCTCGTTCCGAAAATGTCGAACGAGGCCCGGGTTACGCCCGGGTCCTCATATACCATACTTTTCAGAAAACGGGCAGACATTCTAACCTTAAAACTTTGATAATTTTTACGAATTCAAAATCTTCGCATTCCAATCTATACAATCTTATAGATAATATTTCATGATTCTCTAACAATATGTGTCCTTATTATTGATTTTAATGAACGAAAATTGATTTTTACACTTTCCGAATTTTCGTTTTTTCTTCTACATGGGGAACCCGGGCATCGTTTGACATTCTCATGACGAAGAAGTATGGTCAACCCCCATCAAACTATTTTTCGAATTCCGTCGTTCCTGTTCTGCCTTCTAAACATAGGACAGCAAGCTTATACTACACATAGTATAATTACAATTAACCATCAATATATTTGTAATAATGATTTTAATTAGAATTCATTTTTAAAGATATAACTGGAGTTAAGTATTACATTCCGTACTGCTCCGTGCAATGAATAATGCAAAACATTACCAAGAACCAATCCGACAATTATGGTCAGAGTATCAAAAATTCACTCATCTCATTATCATCAATAATGTGACGTCGATTGATCTATGAAATTTTAAGGCATATTTTGTTCATATGCCTTAACATTTTTTTACTCAGAAGTATTTCATACTTATTTTCCGCAACTAAATTTGTCACACAAGTATGAATTTTAATAAATAACTCAATATTGCGCGCTCTCAGTGGCGCCATCGGCTGTTTTTATTCCATTCGCTTGCTTCTCAAATAAAACTTTCCTTCACAGGAATTACCAAAAATATCGTGTATCGACAACTCACCTGACACTGGCCGAATATCGCTACTTTCAACACTTGCAGTACAGTATACTATTTTTTAGCAAGGTTAAACCCATTGCAAGCAATTTATACAAGAGATACACAAAGAATTTGAAAACAAAAATTAACTGAGGTTTAAATGTCGAGATTAGAAAATTGGATCTGGAATTAGTTGATATCACCAGTTAACGTTGCTGAAACCAACCTTTACTAATAAACATTAAATTGCAGTATAAATATATTGTGCGTCACTGTTTGATTAATATCCAACACACTTTAGTTACGTACATGACAATTTTCCTAAATGCAAGAAAATTGATTGACGTTTCAAAGCCATGATCAGTATCTTCGCGTGATGAAAACTGGTTATATCGTTTTTACTACCTTGCTCAGTTGTTACCTTGCTACCTTGTTTTTACTACCTGAGATGAGGTACGTCGATACGAATATTTTGATATTTTTTACAAATAATAATACACAATCAATAAATCTTTGACTAAATTCTTTGCCTCTGTGAGTAACAGAATTTTCTTAAATATATATTTGCAGGTCTTAAATAGATAGGTCCTGACGCATTTTTCGAGCGTATATTTATTCACTGCTGCAGTCAAAATCAAAGAAACGAATAATAACTGCAAATAAACATTACAATGCGTGACTATATACAATGCAAATCCACGTCTGTTATTCCCTATCCATTTCATGGTAGTCACTTTTTAGATATTTACAAGTGCGTTGCTATTCCCACATATGCCAACGTAAAAATAACACATTTGCAAGTAAAAAGTGACTACCACAGAAAGAATAGGGAATATACTTTGGAGTATACTGGGAATATATTTAATATGATATCGTCACTTGAATTTGCAGTGTAGTATGTTCATGAGTAAAACATATTTTAGCCAATTCATATTTCTATATGAAAGTCACTGTAAGACTAGATTACCTGTAGATTAAAAGTACTATCACGTTGATTCCGAATGTAAATCGTGAGCTCGAAAGAACGTGGTAAAAATACTAAAAACTATAAAAATAAAGACAACAAAGTATACCAGTCGATTTTAGCAAGCTTTACATCTCTACAAAACAGGTTTCCGTGTACTGCAATAAAGATTGAAAAATAATAATATACAGTCTACACGGCCTTACACGATGAGTTATCAGAGAGCGAAACTCTGTCAGAATAATTAATGATGAGGTTTGATTATATTTTTTTTCAAACATCAATATCGACGATCACAAGGACGATGACAGTCACGAAATGGTCAGAAGCAATACCACACAAATTACGCAAATGCCGGTCTTTAACAGCACGTATAAATACGGAAGATCACGGGGAGGATCCTTAGTACTGTCCAAGGAGATCGACACGATAAGAATAATGTCTCGTACCGTCTGTATAGTTTTACTCGTGGCCACAGTCGCCGTGGCCATTGTGTCGAGCGAGAATGTCGAATTATATTCGGACAAGTACGATTACGTTAACGCTGATGAAATTTTAGCCAACGATCGACTACGCGATCAGTACTTTAACTGTTTCACTGGGGCTGGACCCTGCTTGACTCCTGATGCGAAATTCTTCGGAGGTTTGTACATTCAGATCTGAATATTTTGTCTATCCACTAACAGTCATTCATCGAACATATAATTATTAGATTTCTTTACTTAGGAAACTTTCCCGAATCACTCGTAACGCAGTGTAAGAGATGCACCGAGAGGCAAAAGATCATGTTCGATAAAGTGGTTGTATGGTACACAGAAAATCGTCCGGAGGAGTGGAAAAAGGCGGTTGAGATATTCATAGAAGCTGCCAAGAAGAAGAAAACCGTGAGCTAAAGAATTGTTTCGATACGTTTCTATGACTTTACGTATTAATTCGTCGTCGATCACATGTATAAGCGTTAAAAGTAATATTGTTGAAATATCATGAATAGGGAGATATTAAACAGAAAAATATACAGTTAATAATAACTTTAAAAAATGTCTGTGTTTTTAATCTATTTCCAAAAATGAAATCCATGTGATTAAGTTACTAATTGGTTTAATGAAATAATCATGACGATAATTAATGGACATGAATCGTATAATGAAAAACAATACTTTATAATATTATAGAAATGGCAATTGAGGAAATTTCTTTTATTTATAAGCCCAACAATAAATTAGAGTGTAGAATAACATTTTCAGTGAATTCAAGCGAAAGACAGTATATTTTTTAATATCATAGCGACCTTCTATTAATTATTAATCTATTTGTACTCAACTTGACATTATGAAATTTAGGAAGCAAGTTCTATATTTGTTATCCGGATCGTATTTTTCCACAAATTCGCGCCAGTGGTCAGGCTTATTATTTATTAGATGCAACAAAAACTATCTCTCTTTAAAACCCAAACGGAAATTTATTAAATTCGAAAACCGCAACTGAAAGCCATAAGCAAAAAATGATGAATGAATAACCCAAAATAGAAAACTGAAACCGAAATTCAAGCTTTTACCATTGTGAACACCGTAACCGAAACGATATTTTGTTCAATTGCAGTCCCTGATTAAAAGCAAATACCTTTTTATCTTTTGATGCTAACTTCCCGACTGTCTCGTCTCCCTGATATAAACAGACTGCAACTGGTTGTAGAGCAGGTGCTTCCCACTAGATGGCAACACTAAAATTGTGCATGATCATTGGAAATAGTGACACAACATAAATAAAAAAAGCTGCAAATTGAAACTTGCAATTTGCTTCCTCCGAATCGTAAGCAGTTTACGAAGTCCTTATATGAGGAAGAATTTTCATTTTTTTTAATCTTTGGCTTCCTCATAGATGAATTTTCATCTACTACCCACGATTCAGAGGAAGCAAATTGCAAAATTAAAATTCTTGGCATCCTCATACAGTGACTTCGTACACTACTTACGATTCGGAGGAAGCAATTTGGAGGAAGGAAAATTTTCCACCGTCACATAGCTTCCTCTATGAGGAAGCAATTCGTTTAACGTTTACAGTATGAATGTATCAGTAATATTACGACTTGTATTACACATAGTATAATTACAATTACCTATCGACATGTTCATTATAATGACTTCAATTACAGAATCGTTTAATGTATGTTTTGGACTGCATTCCATTTTAATAATTGCATAAACGGAATTAATCTTTTTTTTTAATTATAACTAGAATTAAGTTGTTCATTGCGTACTGCTACGTGGAATGAATAATGCAAATTATTACCAAGAACCAGTGCGACAATTGCAGTCAGAGTATCAAAGATTCACTTATTTTATTGTTGTCAATATTCTAACGTCGTTTGATCTATGAAATTTTAAGGCATATTATTCATATATCTTAACATTTTTTTTACTCTAAATTATTTCATACTTACTTTCTGCATCCAAATTTGTCACACAAGTATGAATTTAGCTTATACGTTTTCAGTGGATTGTATTTTCCGTTTGAATTGACCAGTTTCAATGTACTTTTTTTTGTAACGCCTACTTCAAAAGTTTAATTTTCGAAACCTGTGCAGATTGCGTGAGGTGTCTCATTTTCGAACAGTAAATAAAAAACGTTGGCACATAAGCGCATTTGAAATAATTTATTTTCAAGCCTAGGACTTTCTTGGCGCATGCGCACTGCACAAATAACTTAATATCGCGCGCTTTCAGTGGCGCCACCGGCCGTTTTTATTCCATTCGCTTGCTTCTCGAGTAAGACTTTCCTTCGCAGTAATTACCAAAAATATCGTGTATCAACAACTCACCTCGGCTCATACTGCATTGACGCTCGTACTAGTACGAATCAGTATTAGTTCTCGTCTCATGCTGCAAGCTTCACACTGTCTGGATATCACACTTTCAAAACTTGCAGTACAGTATACTATTATTTAGCAAGGGTAAACCCATTGCAAGCGATTTATATAAGGGTTACACAAAAAACTTGAAAACCAAAACTAACTGAGGTTTAAATATCGAGATTAAAAAATTGGTTCTAGAATCGGTTGATATCATCAGTTAACTTTAGTGAAACCAACCCTTACTAGTGAATATTACATTGAAGTACAAATATATTGTACGTCACTGTTTGATTAATATCCAACACACTTTAGTTACGTGAATAATAATTTTCCTAAATGCAAGAAAATTAATTAACGTTTCAAGGGCATAATCAGTATCTTTACGTGATGGAAACTGGTTATATCGTTTTTACTATCTCCAGACGGAATTATTTCCATTAATGCTTTATAATGAGATGAGGTACGTCAACATGAATATTTTATGAGATTTTATTTTACAAATAATAATAAACAATCAATCAATCTTTCGATAAATCCCTTGCGTCTATAGCTGACAAAATTTTCTTAAATATCTATTTGCAGATCTTCAATAGACAGGTCCTGACGTATTTTTCGAGCAAATATTTATTCATTGCTGCAGTCTAAATCAAAGACACGAATAACAACTGCGAATAAATATTGAAATATTTCTATATGACAGCCACTGTAAGAGTAGATTACCTGTAAATTGAAAGTACTATCACGTTGATTCCAAATGCAAATCGTCACCTCGAAAAGACGTGGTAAAAATGCAAACAACTATAAAAATAAAAACAACAAAATACGGCAGTCGATTTAAGCAAGTTTTACATCTCTACAAAACAGGTTTCTACGTACGTACTGCAATAAAGATTTGAAAATAATACGCAACGCACACGGTCTTACACGATGAGTTATTAGAGAGCTAAGATCAGTTAGAATAATGAATGAAATAAGGTTTGATTTATACTTTTCTTATACAATCGTCATCAATATCGACGTTCGCAAGGGTGATGATCGTCACGAGATGGTCAGAAGCAATACCACACAAATTACGCAAATGCCGGTCTTTAACAGCACGTATAAATACGGAAGATCACAGGGAGGATCCTTAGTACTGTCCAAGGAGATCGACACGATAAGAATAATGTCTCGTACCGTCTGTATAGTTTTACTCGTGGCCACGGTCGCCGTGGCCATTGTGTCGAGCGAGAATGTCGAATTATATTCGGACAAGTACGATTACGTTAACGCTGATGATATTTTAGCCAACGATCGACTACGCGATCAGTACTTTAACTGTTTCATTGGGGCTGGACCCTGCTTGACTCCTGATGCGAAATTGTTCGGAGGTTTGTACATTCAGATCTGAATATTTTCTCTATCTACTAACAGTCATTCATCGAGCATATAATTATTAGATTTCTTTACATAGGAAATTTTCCCGAATCACTCGTAACGCAGTGTAAGAGATGCACCGAGAAACAAAAGATCTTGTTCGATAAAGTGGTTCTATGGTACACAGAAAATCGTCCGGAGGAGTGGAAAAAGGCGGTTGCGATATTCGTAGAAACTGCCAAAAAGAAGAAAATCGTGAGCTAAAGAATTGTTTTGATAAGTTTCTATGATTTTACGTATTAATTCGTCTTCGATCACATGCATAAGCGTTAAAAGTAATATTGTTGAAATATCATACATAGGGAGATATTAAATAATATTAAAAAATGTCTGTGTTCTTAACCTATTTCCTAAAGTGAAATCCATGTGATTAAGTTTCTAATTGATTTAATGAAATAATCTTGACGATAATTAATGGTCATGAATCGTATAATGAAAAACAATACTTTATAATATTATAGAAATGGCAATTGAGGAAATTTCTTTTATTTATAAGCCCAACAATAAATTACAGTGTAGAATAACATTTTTAGTGAATTCAAGCGAAAGACAGTATATTTTTTAATATCATAGCGACCTTCTATTAATTATTAATCCATTTGTACTCAACTTGACATTATGAAATTTAGGAAGGAAGTTCTATATTTGTTATCCGGATCGTATTTTTCCACAAATTCGCGCCAGTGGTCAGGCTTATTATTCATTAGATGCAAAGTCAAGGTTTTCACTATTTCTCTTTGCTTCATGCTGCATTTTGAACAATTCGTTGCTAAAGCCTCCGGTAATATTTCTACAAATTGTAACAGACATTATATTAAAGCTTAAGTATTTACTTGCCACAATTATAATTTTCAGTAACCGTACTTTAATTAACTGACAAGGATACTTAAATTGTAAACTAATAGATTAGCATCGAAAATAAAGAAGAATTATCATTAATTAAAAAGTTCATTAAATTTTTTTAATTTTGTAATTAATTCAGGACAAAAAATTTACCTTTAAAGAAGCGGCCGTCAGATGTACAAGATCCTTTGTCAAGTAAACAGAGAATATAACGTTGCAAAAGCCGTTCGCTTTTTAAAATTTGATTCACATTTACATTGTCATATTTATTGCTGTAAAATTCATCAGCGTAAACTGCGTTACAGCCAATGACAGCCAACACGAGGACATAAACGCCAATCATATTCCTATAGAGATACGAAATACGATTCCTATAGAGATCGAATTAATTCGCCCAATAGCTATCTATACTGCCCGTTCTATCACTGTTCTAATATGTTCGACGAAGTAGTGTAATAGTATCACTGTTAAAAAATTTTTTTGTTCGCTGCTTTATAAAGGCCCCACTCCCTGTTTATAGGTATTCATTAATCAGGAAGAGGAAAATTAAAATAACAACGCGTAGACATTGAATAAAACAGTTAATCGTATATTCCATATGGGTTTTCGCTGACATACACGTTATCTTTTTTAATGCCAGTTACCCATCCGTCTCTACAAACAAACATACTTACACGAAGGCTATGACAATTCCGAGCTGTAATTACACTTTGTATATGGACCACGTCTTGCTTACAAAGAATAATATTTTCATAAATAAACCGTTACATCACGTACATTTTACTTTGACATGGCACGTTGCAGGACGTATTTGATTAAAAATAATATCAACCGAACGTGTCTATACTGTCGAAAGTGTACTTTTGATCATGAATGGATTCTTTTATTGCAAAAATTTTCATAATAAAGCAATAGGTATGTTAATATTGCCAAGTTAAAAAAAATATCTCAATGGAATAATATACTAGTCGTTAATACAGTAAGGCTAAACAAGATAAAAAATTCACACCTTGACTTGAAGTTCGAGGAATTATAAGGATTATTTTTAAAAAATATTTGCCTTACAAATATTTTTCATGCATGTTTATTATATCTTATTTGCTAATCCATTAGCACCACTTTGGCGGTAGTGTAGGTTCTATAAGTATGAAGAATCATTCAATAAAAATAAAATAAGGTATAAACGAGGGACACATACAAATTTGTGAGTCTAAAATTACATACGAATAAACGAGTTTTACGAAGAGCAATCGAGTTTAAATATATAGATGAAAAATTAGAGACATAATACTTTTGGGTAATATCAACGCTGCAAGAGATTTATTCGATGCGAGAATAAATGCATGAGATTCGTCTGCGTAGCCCGTATGACCCTGCCTCAAGGTAAACCTGTTTCACCTTGTATTTATATATGGTGGATATAATATACGTGTAGGTATCGTGCAATTTTACATCGAAGCTTGAAACTTGTCAAACTTGAACGAAAAATGTGCAGTGATTAACGAAAAATGATATGAATAAATTTTATTTTCATTCCCATGAGTCATCGATTTAACGTTAAGACAGTTTCATAGGCAATATAATATCGTCGTTACTTGATTTTGTTCCTGTCTATTAACTGTTTCAATTTTAACATTATCCACGTCCAGTGTGATAATTGTAAACAATTTTGATGCATTTGCCAATCAATATATTTCTCAATGAACAAAACTATCGTAGCTGCTGCGACTCCCATTAGTAAAAGAAAAGTTGCTGGAATGAATTAGGACAAAGAAATCGGATTCGGTAGAGCACTGTGATTCACTGTACATTGTGGACGTTTACATTGCCATATGTGTTGATGAACTTTCAAACCATGTTCAACAATGTCACGCATTCTAAATAAATATTTATTTACATCAATGACGCACAAACAAAACTAACATAATGTAATTGACTAACCGACAAGCAAGCACTTCCTTCAAATTCGATTATTTGATAGACCCAGCAGCCAGGCAGTACAGTGGATACATATAAATTTCCACCTAGTCACATATTTCATCCTCTGTAAAAAATTCCTACGAAAATAGGAATAATGATATAAAAGTTGTTGTACGGTGCTTAGCTACGTATACAGGGTGTTTCCTGAGCCCCGGACAAGAGACATACCGTTAGATCCGGCGTGAAAAAATAAAAATATTGGCGTTAACAAAAATCAACTGAGGAGGAGTTACCAGTTTTCACGCGCTTATTGTTGGCTTACTTTAATCTTTAATAATTATTAAACTAATTAAAATTTTTGATTTTTGTTAACCCAAATATTTTTATTTTTTCACGCCGGATCTAACGGCATGTCTCTTGTCCGGGGCTTAGGAGACACCCTGTATAACTACTAACCATGATAATTTTATGCGCAGTGGCGACATCGGAAAAAATGTAATATTTCCTTTTTGAACCCTATGCCATTCTTCTTGCGCATGAAAGAATGATTTATTCTTTCGTCCTGTATGAAGAGCATTTCTGGTCATATAAATATCCAGTACCAAAGGATCATTTGTTGTCTGATACGGATTACAACAGTATATGAATACAAGTTGTCATGTAATAATACAGTTAACAGCATACAATTACAATTATTAACAATAGATACATTAAAATTCATCAAATAAAATATTAATGGCACACTGCAAAAAATTTATAATTTTACGGCATATCTTCGACACCAAGTGGCATTCCGCTGTCACAGAGGTCCTGCAGTGCATTGATATAACGTGGCGAATCAGCTAGTAACGAACCTACAACACTTGCCGAATAAAATTTATATAAAAGTAATCCCCATACAAAAACAGAAATAAAAACCACACGACCAGATTAGAGATTCGGAGCATCGTTCAAGTCTGTAATACAATTTTCTTAATTTAAAAACACAATGTATAGGAAAGAAATAACTGACTTACTCTGTTGGGAAACTGCGCCTAAGAAAGTCAAGAAAGTTTCTGTAAAAGGCTGCATTACCAAACTGTTACTAGGCATCCGTCGAGTATAGTGTAATTCAACTTTAACACAAAAGTGTGTTTTACATATTTCATTTGTAAATGGATTCATATGTATATCTGTGTTTAACGTTGCTGGATCCTGGGATGCCAAAATATGAAATATGGTCTGTATACAAAAAAGTATGCAGGAGTTTGTACAGAATAGTAATTCAAAATCAGGATCAGAGATTGGAGGAGGAATCTTTCTTACTTGCATGCTGCTGTTTCAACTGATGTGTCAAGAATTCCAAGTCTCTCTTGATTCATATGCATTGGCGATATTGCAATGTCGACTAATCCCTTCTGCATAAGTCCTATGACTCCATTGTAAGATCCATTACCTAAGTATCCTCAAGATGTTTCTCTTAACAGATTGATACTAGTCAAGAATAAACACTATATTAATATCTAAAAACCTTTGTATATTAAAACAGAACTTTTACCTTAATGTGAGAGTGACGTGCATAGTTGGAATTTTATTAGATTACATATTAACCTGATAAAAGACATCTGCATCCATTTGGCAATCTATAGATAAAGAATAATGCCAATTCTGCTATAAGTGAGAGCAAGTATATACTCTGCATGTTAAGATTAGCAGTTATGGATATATAAGAAATGCTTATATCTCTCAACGCCATTTACCTTATAAACTTGAAGCTTTCTGTAGTAAAACATTGTATTTTAATTCGAATTTGCTTAAACTCATATATACCAATATTGCAATAAATACCGTAATTCTCTAAACAGCCAAAGATGGCGATTTGACGTAGACTTTTTCAAAAAATAATCTTTTGCAAATTGTATAGACGTCTGATCGGTTGTCGTATGCCTCGGTAATGTCAGAAGTAAAAGAGAAACGTACAAAATCATTTTTACAACTTGTGCAGAGTTATCTATAGAAACAAGCAAACTTCGTTTACACTGTTTTGTAAACCGTTTCATAATCTTATGCTCGTACAGTGACACTGTACTAAAATATAAAACGTGTATAAAAATGATTGCAGGTGCAATTACTATTTATTTGATATACCGTGAAGATGATTACATTCAGGAAAGCGACGATACGCTATAATAACATTAATCCACATATTCTAAATTGTCAAAGCTCCATAACATTTTCAAACGCCATAGTCACAATTATGCAAAAATAAATGGTTAAATCGTTTAAAAAATCTTATCACTCAAATATAACAACTAAGTAATTTCAACTATTTTTACAATCTATCCTTCAGGTTTATAATATTGCTATGTGACAAAATAATTCTTAATAACATACGTTTTTATATCTGTATTGTTTTTTTAATTACCTACTATACGAGAATCATTTTAATTACCTAAATAATTATTGAATAACGCATTAATGTAACAATTATTATAAAATTATCTTGTCAATGACAGAAATCCATAATTCATATTTTCAAGATTAGTGTAAAAATTAAATTTCTTCTTGAATCACTTATTTCATCTATACTCCTGTTATAGTGACATTACTCAACACAGATAATTTTAATATTACTGACAATTAGATCTTCTTAGGGATTAGGAGTGCCCTTGAATATACATATTGATATCTGCCTGATTTTTGAATCCTGGTATCACATATGTATTACACGAAAGTTGCTCAGGATACTTGCAACGTTTACAAAAATTCTCCACGCTCAAAACAGCAACAGCAATAATTAAACCCATCAACAGAAGCAAAGTAGCTGGAAGAAATTCTCCCAATGCTACAGGAACAGGTGTAGAACTATGAGTTTTCGGGCAAATTGGTCGTCTATATTGCCACACATGCATCAAACGTTCTGAAAGTCCATGTTCCATAATTTGTCTCATTCTATAAACAGATGTGTATACAAATAAATTGAAAAATAATTAAATTAAGACCAAGTGACAATTCTCCTTTGATCCAATATTGGTAATCAATTTAAAAACCAACCCATAAGTCACCATCTTCTTAAACGGAGAATGCTTGCTAGTCACAGTTGCAACGTGCTTAGCTGGAAATAACTGAATTTCCACCAAATCACAAATTTCATCTTCCGAGAATGTATCCTACAATGAGAAATTCTGACGTAACATCTAAGCGAATTAAAAGTTACCATCTGATACTGTAAACTGAAGAGGTAAATAAACTGAACATCTTATGGGATATGGTGTCACGCAAGTCGGAGTTTCAGAGACCCCTACAAATAAACCTTACCGATTGAAATGCTGTATATAGTGTAACGTTCCGACCTTATACCCCCCTATCCTCTATCCTTTTTCCTTCCCAATCATCCATTCTCGATGATGGATACGTCAAGAGCCCCACATAAGAGTGCATAGCGCACTGTGGACGTGCATAACAGTATCTGAGAGAACTCCTGAAATCCTAGAATTCCTCAATAATCCTATCGACCTCTCACAGCGACGCCGATAAAGGAAAGGGAAGACAGGACTTTTAAATATCTAGTATTGCGTAATTCCCTTGAATCTAGTCACAGCGACAGTCATGAGGATATAATATTAGAAATTATTACTTTTAATATTCCTAGAATCCAAGATACAGTAGACAGACTGAGATCAAAACAAACAAGTGCCCAGACGCTATAAGCCGGCACCCGGCGAAGACAATAGAAATACCAGTAAGCCGGTACTTAAAGGAACCGTTAATCCAATTAGTCAAATCGAATAATTAAATCAAATAATAAATCAAAATATTGAATCCAAAAAGCGACGTTAACACCTCGGGTGGATAAAAATCGTTACCCCCACTAGTTTTAACGTATGCCTATCGAGGATATAAGCAGCGGCTTCCTCGATAGGAAAGCATTCGATTCATTCGTGTCTCTCTAGACGAATCAACTAGATACTTGTACACCACTAGAGGACAGGAAGCAGTAGAAGCTATAGAAAGTTCAATTATTAAGAAACCTGCACTCCTCAAAAAGAATTCCTGCAGCAACGTCATAGTGCCGGTGCTGTCAGCAACGCTCCAGAACTCACATCACCAAAAACCCTTCCGAAGTGAAGATACAGCGAACGGGGGTCATTGTGACCATCTGTGGGTTCTGATCTTTACGACACCTATTTCCCGCTGGACCACAGTCTTCGGACGCATTGTGCACTCTGCTGTATTGTGGTGATAGCACTCTCATCCCCACCCCAAAGATAATTGGCTCGGCGAACGGGGATCATCGTGATCACCTGTGGGTCCCGAATCATTATCATCCTAACCTTTAACTGGACCACGGTTTTCGGACGCATTGTGCAATCTGCTGTATTGTGGTTCCAGCTCCCTCTTTCTAATCCAAAAGGGGAGCAGAGAGAATAAAGTAAACAAAAACACTTCTTGTCGCCTGTGGTACTACTGGTAAGTTAGAGACAATTATAGAGTGTATGTGTGAGTGAGAGAGAGCTAAATAGAATATTAAGGATACCTAGCCTGTAACTTATAGGACAATAGATCATTATTTTGTTTATCTTAAAAACTCCAGTGCACTCAAAAAAAAACACTCAAAAATAACGAAACGTCACAATAGATATATACTCTGCATATCAGATTGGCGCGGCACAGAATACACGGGGATATCTAATCCATCCATTTACATTCACTAAATGACAAGACTCACCGTAATGATCTTATACGCAGTATTCACGTCTGCGTGAAAAGCAAAACCGCCTTTCTTCACTTTCCGCAATCCCTCTGTATGATTATAAAAAGCCGGCTTTTTTCTATACTTATTAGGCGCCACTTTCCGCTTATAAAGTTCTAAGGCGACGGGGTCACTTGTTGTCTGAAAATGATTTGTGCGACTAATACACGTCATGTATTTTTTTAAATATCTATTCAGCGAACCAATAAGTACGGGCGCATATCAGCAATATTACGATTTCATAAACAGGAATATAATATTGGGTTGGCATGAAAGTAATGAGACACTCTAGAAAACTCGACACATGTCCTTCTTTAAATTAATTGTTTTTGGTATCCAAACTTTGCCCAGTCGTTGGCAACAGGTCTTAGATACTCATGGAGATTACATTATTGACTGAGCTTCCTGTATGATAATAGTACTTTGCGATACAAGTGCGAGAAAGCGAACTTTATTTTACCAGTATCGCATAATATTTTCTGTAACAAATGCATGAAAAACGCTACTTTGTGTGCCTCCAAAGTGACTGGAACATCTCTTCGTTGGAGGAGGCAGCCATAAGAAGAGCAAGGAAGGCTTCCAAAGTGAATGCATTTCATGACAGCGCGCGAGAACAAAGTTTACTTTATCGCACTAGTGCGAGAAAAAAGCACTAGTGCGCATGCGCAGCATTTTTATCGTATCCATAGATACAAAGCGCCACTTTCGCCACACTTCGGAGGCATGAAAAACACTACTTTTTTCATGCATAAGTTACATAAAGATAATAAAATATGTAAAACAGAAACTAAGCGTCTGATTACATTCATGCCAACCCAATAGTTACGCAAGTCAGATCTCTCATAATCTTCACACCTTTTGACTGTGACATTATAACATTGTAAATACGTAATTAGCTAAAACACTTACCGCAAAGAAGTCATAATTGTAAGCAATATCGTCAATCCCAATTTCTAAATTGCTTTCCAGAAGATCTTTCAAGTCATTTATATAACGAGGTGGCTCTGCGAGTAGTGAACCAACTATGCTTGCTGAATAAAATTGATAAAGCAATAATGCCCAAACAAATAACGACAAAAACACTATTCGGCCTGAATACAATCTTGGACTATCGGTTAAGCCTGTATGACGAGAGTAAACCCCACGAAATAATATTAATGTCATTCGACAATTATAAATCTTCATTTTCACATACCTTGCTGAGAAATGGCTGCCATACAAATAAAACCAGTTTCGAAACCCACTTCTAAATTTATTTTACTAAAAGGCATTCTATTCCTGTAATATAATTCCAATTTACTGGTTAACCATAGTATTAACCAGTATATAAATCCTACTGCTACAACGATCCACCAAACTTCTTCCCTGAATGGCTTTAGAAATCCATTGCGTACGCTGGTCTTCTTCGGATGACGGAGAAAGAAACTAGGCCTAAATATATATTGTATATATATATATATAAATTATAACAAATAATATATTTAAAAATATATATATAGAAAGTTACCTGGCCAAATAAGTCTGTACTGTAAATTCAGCAACGTCGATTCTCTCGCGTTTAAATTGCAATGGAGTTACACCCACGTCAACAAGTCCTTTAATCATATCTCCCAGCAACCCGTTAAAACTGCCATTTATTAAATATCCCCAAGTTTCTGATTGCGTCAAAATCATTCTACATAAAATCACACGATATCGGTGAAAATCATAATTCACAAATTTCTCCGTTAAATTTTTCCACGCAATTTTATGAAACGCATTAGAAAAAATCCTTACGTATAATTATAGTAATCTCGTAGCTGTAGCAGAAGAGCATAATTAAATCGATGCATTGTATCAAGATGGCGATTAATGGGATTGGAGATATAAGTCATTAAATCCGGTAGAGGCGGATTCGATAGCTGGGTCAGTATTTACAATTGTATGATTAATTGTAACAGACGTTACTTCTGCATGATAAAACCAGTAGTGCCTTCACGTAAAACATACCGCGATCGAAAAGTTGAGATGTAAGCCTTGAAAATCAGCACGTCTTTTGTATTTGTATTGGGTAAGCTTTATAGAGAGGCCATCAAGAGGATTCCAAACGCCCATATACGTAACATTTAAACGACCACCGTGACGATAACTTGGATTATAAACGTCATAAAGTACATAGATTTCATCGTGATGAAGTGCCAAAGTAAACTCCGTCTCCACAGTCAGAGGAAGTTTCCGAAGAATTTCGATCGGGGGCATAGAATCTTTGGATATCACCATCCAAAAGTAAGATTCGTTATAGGGCAGACGTTCCTTTTGAAACTAGTGTTAAAATTTTGTTATCGTTAATACGAATTTCATAGCACATTAACTACATAGAAATTTTGTATTTAAACCTTGTCAAGCACTATCTCACTCTTTGTACAATCCAAATCGAGAACTATACCAAGCTTATAATAATTCACTGCTAAAGTTGTCTTCATGTTAATATTTTCCGAAATTGAAATGTAAGACAGCTTTGTGTCGGACAACATTAATTGTCTAGATAGACTCACTCTTTCTGTTTAAGAAGACAAATTAATTCCATAATAACATACATATGTATGTATATGAATTAAAGCAGGACTTGTATACGTACCAAGATGATTGTAACATGCAAATACAACAATTTGATGTATAAATTTGTCAGCAAAATAATCTTGTAAAAATTGTGCAGACAATCCATTTGCGTCGTTGCATCGTATCGCACAGACAAATACAAACAGCAAGAACCGTAAATCCATTTTGTTGTTAAAATTCGATATCTATGAAATCTATTACTTCCTTGTCGTCTGAACGTTTGCGTGGTTCTCGTAGAGATGGAGAAAATATATGCGTGATTTGCGTACTTCGATCTTTTTGACCCAACAAATTCCATACAATTGAAAATTACACGCAACGACAGTCTGTTAGGAATAAGAGGAAAAATGACAAATAGCCTTAGGGCAAATGATAGAGCCCATGAGACTTATACTGCCTCCTAGAAAAACGAAAATACGTAGTAAGAATCGTTGCGTACGTTCGAAAACTCATGATAAGCCAACCGACATAGTAGTTACTATGTAATAGCGCGCACGGATGTAATATTCTTCCAGCAAGAAATATCTTTGACTGTCCTTCACGATTTCCTAATTCATAATCTATAATTTCACACTGGCAGCAAAGCCCCTTGACAGAATTGACATTCATTCCGCCTCAGCTTATACTACCTCGTATTCGACAAATTATTCACAGAGCATTCGCGCACAGCTGCAGTTAGGAAGTTGCCTACTAGGTAATTTCAAACTATCTGATGCAAATAGAGCAGAACCTATGTCACATCGATCGCCCGGCTCGTTACAGTCTCTGTACAGTCACTTTATGGTTTAAGTCACTGTAATTAAGTGTGATTACAGTCACTTTATGATTTCAAACTACCGAATAATCAATCATTTTGATTGCAGAAGTGCAATTCAAAGATTCGCAATTGAATATAGAGGAATAAAATCAACAAAGAACGTTCTCCCTGTTAAACTGTATCACTCGAATTTCTATTAGCGCATCTATCGCGTGACTTGTCATACAATTTACATATCAGGATACGTGACTGAATACGTGATTGAGTCTCCAAGCAGCGTACCGTGTGCACTTATTGAAGATAATCACAGGATAACCACACTACGTCATTGCGCCTTCAGAATCTTCATTTATTAAATATGTAGAATGGCGGTAACCCATGTCCTACACATTTAGATTATATCTATTTAAAGATGTTACGGGACATTTTCTACGAAAAACAGTGTAAGCTCTTAAGTTGTAAAGTGACAGTCGTGGGAAACGTATACGTACTTGATATTCAGATCTTATTTAATTTACTAATCGAATTAGAATTGAAAGACCATTGCTAAAACACGTAATTCAAGGAGTATGGATATGAATACCCTTTAAAGAATAAAAGGATATAATATGAGTATATGGTGAGTAATGCTTTTACGTATAACACGAAATATATAATTATTTTGTTTGCTATAGAAAGATACAAATATAACTGTTTCACAATACTATTGGTTAATTGTCATATCGCCGCTTTGTAATCTATGTGCTTGCTTTACGTTTTAAATGTACATTGATAAAAAATATAATATAAAATTATGTATTATGCATATTGGATACTTGTCAAAACACCATAAAATGCTGTGACAACAGAAATGTAATAATCACAATGTGGACGAATTAGAATATCATTTAAGGTGTTAACATGCTTCCTTAATTGTTGTTAAGAAGAGGATATAAAAGCTGTAATCCGGAATGCTCCTATTAACATTCAGACACCTTCCTATATCTGCTCCTCTTCGTAACCAGAACCCTGCAAGAATTCATGTTTTAGCATATATTTCATTCCAGTTTAAGAACAAGTTGTGAATGACTCACGGCGTGATCAATATCTCCCTACTTTTGTGCAAATTAATAATTTTGACAATTGTGAATGCCACAGTCACACAGTGAGTACATTCAGTAACAAAGAAATAATTGCGATAAACTAAAATGAGAGCTATGATTGGCAAACGACTGAACTGATACGAACGATTCATTTGATGTTGCTTATTACGTACTGAATGTAGAAAACCGATGAGAGCGCCACCGTGATTCATGAATTGCGCTAAATTTAAATTTCATTTCTATTAAGAAAACTTGTGGTGAGAGTACAATGTTTATTTCCATCGTTGTATTGAAAATGGTCGAATATTTTAAGAGAAAAGGGTGTAGACGAGGTGTACAATGATAAGTAGTGTCTTTATTGTCGGAATAATTACAGCATCGGATTTTTAATTGTGCGTAACGTCAAGCTACTAATCGAAAGTAAAGGATCGCTATCTTAAAAGAAGTTGCACTTGGAAGCGAAATCTATTAAATGGATGAACCTTTTCACCGTAAATGCATCTAAAGTCATTATTCAATTCCATAAAAGGACGAAAGAGTTGATGGAAACAGTACGTAAATACTTAATAAAATGAACATTAGTTTTAACAATCAACACCGTATGCTATGCCTATACCATATTATAAGAGACCAATATAGGTTACACCTAGACAATCACTTAATTTTTTCAAACGAAGCACCATTTTGTTCATATTTTATCATTTTAATAATTTTGGATATTCAATTCTATAAATTATATGGTACTATACTATATGGTAAACATTATTCTAATTGAATTTGTTACTATGGCTATCTGAATTGACTGCTTCCCGTACCAGCACCGTTTACGATGATTTACTTTGCTGACTATTACTAATTGTTATACTGTGCAACGAGTGTAAAAATATTAAAACAGAATGTGAGTGATGTTAAGCATTACTTGTGCAAACTAGACTTTGTACACTGTGTAAGCTATTGTTTTCAATCCTTAACATCATAGTTAAGCTTAGTGGTGATAGCCACACTGGTAAAACTTATTAATAGTAACCTACATCACGATTTTTCATTTAAACTTTAGCAACTTTTGCTATGTATCACAAATTCAAAATCGTATAATCTGTATATTATCAAATTACTCGATTTCAAACCTAACTAAACTGGCGTAAAACACTATTTTCACAATTGCCGTAATATAGTACCGTGAAATACTTTGGACCACCGTACATTAATTATCTTTCAAAAAGTATATGCATTATTTTTCAAATCAAGCAAAAACCACGATTACAATGTATTCATCTAATGAATAGAGAAATCAAATATTGATATATATGTATATTATAGCCTGCTATAAATATTCAAGTGGAATGATTCCCACTAAAAATTCATCACCATAATCATAACTTTCTGGAAGTAGCGAGAATGAATTTGAAAATAAAAAGCGATCGCTCGCTTTGTTGTGCTCAAAATAAAAAGCAGCAGATACAAACTACAGTTAAAAATGTGAAACAGCCATTAAATTAGTGTACTGTCTTATGTACCTTAAGGGCTGCCTTAACACCGATGGTGGCGACAATACCCAAACCAAACATTATCAAGTGTGGCAAATATTTAATTCCTGGAATATCAGGTCGCTTAGCCATCATTAAAGACAAGAAGGACAACTTCTTCTCGGTGTAAGGCGGATAACGAGCTCTGTAATATAAGTTAAAAAGGTCAAGAAACATTCTTCGGATAATAAAATAATCTGGATCATTAGATACTCACGATCCCAAATATTCGACCAACTTATTGTAATTTTTTGTAAGACAGCCTTTCTTGTGTACGAATGTATCAAACGTGTACTTTCCATGATATGCGCCTATGCCAGACGCTCCGACCCCACCAAACGGTAAAGTATCAACTATAAAAAAGGGACAATTTAATTATATTTAATTATATACATATATTGACATACAATATGAATGACACTAAACTATGACTATCACAATGTCAATTATAGTTTTTACGAACAACCAATTGCATATTACTCAATATAAAAAAAAACGTGCAACTCCTCCACCATAAGCCAATTTTATTAGTTAATTTCGAGAAATGGATGATACAAAGAAAGAATCTTTTTAAATAAACTAATTAGAAAACTTATAATAAGGTTAGTATTCCATCAGCAAATAATTTTGAATCTAAGTAAATATTTGAATATTGATTAACTAAATGTTTTGTATTCAACATATACCTGCGATATGCATTATCGTATCATTAACAGCCAAACCACCACTACACGTATTCTGCACAATTAATGATATATCTGCTTTGTTGTTGCTAAATAGATACATCGCTAAAGGCTTCTCCCTGTATAATATATACACAAACAACAGTTATAAAATACTCCAAAATATTTCAAATAAATATTCACATCTCACAAAATTCTGATACAATCATATTTCATGCCATTCAATTGTTCTTTATGTATTATATGTACATTAATCATTAATTATACCCATCTCTACATAAACTTCATAGGATGGACTGAACTATTTATGAACATTTTCTTTAAGGTATTACTACGGTAAACTCAAAACCGCGTAATCGAGCTGAAATTTGTGTTACGTCTAATTTGTATAGCAGTACAGCTCTACAAATTTTGAATACGATTCACTCATCAGTTTCCGAGTATCTCCGAGTTAATGTCAGGACTCGTAACACGTATTCCCTATACCTGGCCAATAAAACGCGCATGGTTTTTTTTATTGCATTTGACTCGTCCGCGTAATTCCGATGAAAAACTAGTATGTGGCAAAGGAAAAAATTAGGAATTTTTTAGATTTTTAGTCAGAACTTTTTACTCATAGCATTTATTGATAGACATGAAAGAAGTTCGATATTTATTACGAAATCTCTCGTACGACGGCTAGACAAAATTGCGTTTGAGACTGTATTCGGTGTATATACGTATACACTACTCCATCCAATGTACATTAGAGCGTGCCTATCGATGCAGGGATGGGCGTGTGTGAGTGAACTGTACCAGTTCAAAAGTTGACGCTGGATTGTTCAAATCTTACATTGAAAATTTTGTTATTTTTCGGTCCGTAGTAATACCTTAATTCAAAGGCAATTACCAATAGAATTAAAACTTGCATGAAAATCAAAATGATTTATTTTTTCATAGTTTTCTTGGCACAATGAAAACTGGTAGAACTTGAGCTAAAATAATAATAATGAAGTTTCCCGATATGATATCATCGACTATTTATACATGTGCGTTATCTCGTTTTGTAGAATTGTATACTAAAGAGATACACTACAAACGAGGATATATGTATGATTTCAACAAAAATTTAGTATGAAATCACTAGCAATCAATAATTGGAATAGTCATTAATTACACAGTGTCTGAAAAGTCGCAAACCACATCCAGAGCAAGAACTGTTAATAAAGCAAGAGAAGAAAATTTTGAACATATATAATACTAATATCCAATCCAATTAACCAATTACTCCCCATCTCAATTTTGGTATTCGCGACTCACCAGCATATTGCATTATCGTGTCATTCACGCACACGGCACCGCTACTAGTCTGATTTACAAATAATTCACTCACACCCTTGTCTTTGGTGAATACGTATAACGTAAGTGGACAATTGCTGAGTAAAAAATTAAAAAAAAAAATTATCGTTTTAGGAAATCTGTCGGTAGTGTATACTGCGTTATCGTAAATATTGGCATATAATTAGGATATCAAAAATGTTGCTGTTACTACAGCTGATAACAATACTGTATAATTTCTTTCGTAATTGAATAATGAAAAATATGTAAAAATAGATTTCAATTTCAAAATAAACAAAATTTTATGAACTCGCCACCTTATATTCTAGCAAACCTTTATAAAATGCTGCAAGATAGTGAAGAAGATTTTGCATAAAAATAACAGAGTCACTCAATTTCATGGAAAGTCAGTCGTTTTGGACAAAAAAAAAATGTAGAATACTCACCGCTCGTTTATAAACTTTATTGCTTCATAAGCGTTATTTACAGTTACCATCGGCAAAATTGGTCCAAAAATTTCTTGTTGCATAATAGGATCGGTCGGTTTAACATCGGTTAAAACAGTTGGCGATATATACTTTTCGCTGGGATCAGTTTCACCCCCGATTGCCACTTCACCGTTTCCCGTCAAGAAATTTACTAAACGTCTTAAAATACATACATTTTTTAAATCCTAAAGACAGCTCGTATATATGGCTTTTAAGAAAAATATAAGAATTTTCATTACATACTGAAAGTGATTTTCATTGATGATACGACACAAATCTGGACTTTCTTTTGGGTTCTCTCCGTACCATTCCTTAAGAACTTTTTTAGCTTCTTGAACAAATTGATTCTGAACTTCTGCGGTGCATAAAACGTAATCAGGTGCAATACACGTCTGCCCTACATTAACGCACTTGCCCCATAAGATACGCTTCACGGCAATATTCATTTCTACAGTATTATCCAAATACACAGGACTGAAAATGTATACATATAATATTATATACACTCTGGAAACAGATATTTTCACTGTAGAATACCTTTTGCCTCCAAGTTCCAATGTAACTGGTGTCAGATATTTATTTGCAGCTTCGCGAACAATCTTTCCCACTGCAGTTGATCCTGTATAAAATATGTAGTCGAATCTTTGTTTTAAAATTTCAGTAGTCTCTGCAACTCCTCCAAGGATGACATGAAAACACTCCTGCATAAGAAAATCATAATTTTATATGATTCTTGAAATATACCAATCATTAGTTGCTGAAAGTTTAGCTATCATTGAAAAGATATAATGAACCAATGTGAACTGCTTATATAACATTAGAAATACCTTCAATGATACTTACATTATCCAAATACTTTGGAACAATATCAGCAATGACTTTAGCTGTAGCTGGAGAAACTTCAGATGGTTTAAGAATAACACAATTACCAGCAGCGAGTGCTCCCATCATAGGTACTAAAGCCAATTGCAATGGATAATTCCATGCACCTATTACAAGAACTACACCATAAGGATCCTTGCGTATTTCAACGCCATCCAACATGTTGACTAATCCTTTAGGAGGCTGAAAAATTGTATAATTTATGCACGTTAATTACTGCTGCATGTAAGCATTTCCTTATTTTGTGTGTCTGTAAAATACACATAGAAACTTTATATATGTGGCTTGACATCACCTTCTCCGGAGCTGCCCATTCCTTAATATTCATAAGCATGTGCTTTATATCATTTATGGTATAGTCAATCTCTAAGACATTTGATTCAAATTTGCACTGCAAATAAATTAGAAAACAGAAATTGGTTTTGATGCAAACATGTAATTCACAATACGATAATATCAACATACTGAATTATCTGACTAAAAATGCTACAACTAATTTTATAATAAGTACCCGTCGTAAGTCAGATGCAAGCGCTGCTTGAATTTCAGCTCTGTTTTCCTCTAACATGCATATAAATTGTTTCAGCTGTTTAATCCGCCAATCCAAAGGTCGGGTTTTTCCGCTATAAAACGCATCTCGCGTTTTTTGTATAAGCTGAAAGTTTGAATGACAAGAAAATTAGTTATTATATAGTACCAATGGATGAAATGATAAGACAAATACTATTCCATATATAGTAAGTCTTAAATAAATGTACCATGAATATGTATATTGATTGAGAATATATTTGGTACTAGTTTCCTTTACAAATTAGGAATGAATAACTACAACAGGTCAGTTGTGTTTATCATGCTCATTAATAATAATGATTGAAAAAAAAACATAGATAACAAAAAATTTATTATGCAAGATAAACTGAAGGACATAGAAAATTTACAAAGGAAGAAGCCAATTATTTATACAAATATACTTGAGCATACAATATTAAGTAAATAATATAAATTAGTATTGCGTAAATGTCATATGAAAAAGAGATTGTTAAAGCAAAATATAGAAAAAACATAAGAAATTTGCATTGTACAAATAATATGTTACATATTTTAGTATGTCAAATCCAATTACATGCAAATTGTAAATATGAAAAAAATATTAATTCAATAATCAATATGTTCAATGACTATTGCACTAAACATAAACATATAATTGTTTATAAATAATTGTTTATAAATAAACATTAAAATCAACTTACATCAGCGTAGGTTCCCATTACTTGTTTACCATTAGTTAGAGCTAAAACAATTGCAATGGTAAAATTATCAATTCAATTTTATGAAAGGATGCTTGTGTCAATCCTTATTTAATTTTTAATTTGGCAGGACACACCAATGAATCTACTAAGCATTTCTAAAATGATTTCAGTATATTATACAATTTCACTTTTATTATAGATCAATGAAAAGCACTAATTGTCCTTGTCCATGGCATCCATCATTACTAATAATAGCACTATATGAAAACTGTCAACTATTTCCTTTCACATTTGCATATCTAATATAGACTTTGTACAGTGTATTATTGTACCCATTGGTACCTATAGAAAACGTTTTTGCCATAATGGCATTAAGACATTCTGTTACATAAATCTTGACTTTGAACACAGCAATTAAACAAATCATTTATTAATCATTTATAGGCAGCCGATTCCAAGGGGTACATACGTAACAATAAATGCCATAAAGATAACAATAAGTAGATAGAAAGAATAATAAAAGATTTCAACAATTACGTTATTAAAGCAAGGAGACAAGGGACAAAGACAAGAGCAATCTTCAATTAACCAATGTTGATTTATCATAACCTAACTTAACCACACAGGATCCAAGATAATCTCATCTTTTGCCTTGTAGGCTTCTACATGAGGGGATTAGTTATCATCGAAGATAATTTATCTATCAAGAACACAATTATACGAATACAATCATTAACTCCATCAGTTATTTTTAAAAAAGTAATGACTTCATAATTGAAGCAAGTGGGATTCATAAACAATCCTACTTAACCTTCGACGATGGAAATGTAATTATTGTAAAACTTCGTATCAGAATACAGTATTATTATCTCAGGTAGAATTAAACTGCAACTGACATTTGACAGGTGCTTACCGATAGATAAAAATCTTCGACCGCACACGAAGGGTTGTCTATCGTACAGTCACTGAAAATCTGGATTTCAAAAAACTTAACACTTCCGAATATATTTGTTTACCCGGTCAAAGTTTAAAGTACGAGACAACGCCAGATGCGCAGTTTATCTCCTCGAAAACACGTGCGTACGATTTCACAACCTATTCCCAACTGCTTCCAGCCAACATTTATTATCATCTATATAACATTACTATGGCATCCGTCCGATAGATGCCGGCGCCTATCCATTCCTTCTTTTCTACTTTTTTTTTCATATGTATGTAAATTCATATTTTGCAAAAAATACTACGTCAATGGGAATTAAATATATGATAACAGTATAACTAACTATACGTAATATTATATATGATTTTAAGGACTGGAAATTAACTAAATTGCATAAAGTATTTAATAAAAAAATCTATTTGCACCCTACCATTAACACCCCACCTCAGTAGGTTTGAAATGGAAACAAAATCGCGCGACCATTCGCGGGTTAAAGACAGTTTATTATTATGTGTAATATCCCGAATACGATTACACATTAGGATACTGTTCCGTTGTGAAGACTGCTATATTATTATACCGTATGTCCCGTCCCAAGGAGGACTCGTGAAGTTGTCGCGATCGAAAACGAGTAATAATAATCGCATCTGCTGAACGAATTATCCTTCTGTATGGTAAGAAGTTCTACTTAACTCGATTTCGATCGCGGCAACTTCGGGTGTCCTACTTCGGATGATACATACGGTATATCGTTTTACAAATCATTTATCAAATTAGCGGAGATGGGTGTGTTCCAAAACCTACTCTCGTACTCTATAGTAACGTTCTGTCTCTATTTACCGACATGCTTTCGTCAGAGAAAGACCGATACTGTATAATAAAAGAGTAAGATTTTGGAACATAGACCCTTAGTGAATTCGTTGTGGCTTTTTTTAGGTTTAAATTGGTTACTTTTTGATAAAAATCTTATTGCGGTAAATAATTAATAAAATTCTGAATGTTTATCAATGTTTAACTTCAGATTAATCCAAAAAATCAGTGCTTGTAATGAATTTTTGTTAGGAAAATTTCATGAAATGTTTTGGTTATTTTTGAAAGTTTTACCAAGAATTAACCAAAAACCTGCTAAACTAATACAATTTAAGTAAGGACATTTACGGAGACTCTCAAAGTATATATACTTTATTAATAACGTTTTGGTTTTACTGCCAAAAAAATTATTGAAAGTCAACCACCATATGTTTAAGAAAAATGGTGGTAATTTTTGTGTAGCAAAAATTCACAAAATGACCAGCGTGTTTTGGACACTTGCTAACAAAACCAAATTCGCTAGTCATAAACTATTACAAATAATGCCGCATAATCGTTGTAAATCGAAATCATGGAAATTGAAAATTGGAGATGCTATCGTATTTACAGTGGCTGTGCAACAACTATATATTCTATTTTCACCAAGAAAATGAATTTAATACCGATGGATTGTGAAGTGATGTTCGAAGGAGATTCCACTTGAATTTTTATAGAATCCCTCGCTCCTCCGTTTTGGTTCTCATGTCTTACAGCAAAAGTTTCGTCGAAAGACCTTATCACGTTTTGTTGGGTCGCATATACTTTCAAAGACATTTTCGTTTCGCAGTATTTCTAGTAGACACTCTTCCAGTGAAAACAATTATAGATCCACAAACACGTTGAAATTTGTAGAATCCGAAAACACGTTAGTACGTAACTAGTAAACGTACCTGAAATATCAATTTGCAATTCTTCAAATAATCGAAAATTACTAAAATCTCTCTAAATGTATATCATATATTACAATTATTGCAATTAAATTTAATCCTCCATATCAATATAACTACTTAGTCTACGTTATTATTTTATACCAGTTAATTAAATTTCATAAAACACATTGCTCATCAAGATTCTTCGCGCATGGAACTGATTGCTAAAACGATCAATTAAACGATTAAACTATACACTATGCAGAATTGCGAAATTTATATTGCCAAGCTGACCGATTTAGTATTTCTCCTTTCTATCTCACACGTCAAGGCAGACTGTCAGTATTCCGATGATGGTTGGTCTACTAACAGGGTTTATAGAATATTGACGCGGGAAACGAACAGTTGGAATACCACACAAGAAAAAAATCACTAAGTTAACTTTAGTACCTACTTAACGTTAGAAATGAAGGAGAACTATTATGGAGATAATTTTTTCCCTACAGCACTTTGCCATACATTCTTACTATTACATACAATGTTCTCATTAATTCGAAATAAGGCTTTTATATTCAGTTTCTTTGTCGGTATGGATAAATATATTTTTTTGTACCGACAAAAATCAAATTTGTTTAATAAAAATAATGTATTATTAATTCACTTGGTAAACTAATCATCCAACCGACTTAAACGAACCAATTACATACCAATACGATATTAGTATCACGCTGTAAATAAAGAACGTGCAAAATGCTTCAATTTTTCGTTTTCACGGTAATAACAATGGGTTCTATCGTGTATCAAAAAATGTGTATCTACTACTAACAGCAACATTCGTATAACACTTGACACAAAGTTTCTTTGCACTCAATGGAGTTGAAAAATGTATGGGTTTAACTTATGTAGAACGTATAACGTATACTTATACATATGTAACTATATAAAATATAGCTTGCACTGCAACTAGTGAGGTTCGCGAGTCGATCGGTTTTCGTGAGTGTTCAAAGTACGGATAAAATAAAAGAGCAAGACAATACCTACTTGTAGGAATAAATTATGCAATTCTCACATATTTTTATACTGTTGACTATTAGTGTGAAGAAATTCTTACGACTTATTGAAGATTACTAATTTAATTCTATACTTTGGGGACAAAGGAAATGATCGTATATAATGAAAATTTCGACATGTAACTTCTTATCAGCACAATTGCATGCCTGCTGCATATAGGTACTAACTGGTATACGTTACGGGAATGGCTTAACAAATAAATTATTCGTGGGATTAATATACTTTAATATAAAGTCTATTACTTCCTCATCGAAGTAAATAAAATTATATACGTAATAACACAGCCATGTTTCTTCTAATCTCCTTTCGAATATTCTTGCAATAGTCAATTTCTATGTGGAACTGAAATTACCGCGATACCTTTTTTACGAGCTTAGATGTATCGAATATGGATCTCACAGATTAGTAGCTTTATTTTATATTTATATTCCGTATCATTTAAACTATTTTCCACCTTCAATAAACACTTTACAAAATCTTGTTCTTTATTTAGTCAAACATTAATACTCAGTACCATGTGTTTCAATATATTCTATAGATACCTTGTGAAAGTATTTCATGTAGTACTGAAGAGAGAGACAGGAGAAAGAGAGAGGGAGAGAGACCAGAAATATTCAAGAAAAGAGCTAGCAGAAACTAGAGAATGTGGTGAGCGCAAGAAAGAATGAAATCCGGTGAATATTATTATTATTAATAAAAGTATGAAAAAAAAATTATTTACTCACATAAATCTGAATACTCCGGAGAATCTGGAAACGCTTGCATATCGATCCGACAAACTTCCCTTTCTGTTGTTCCACCCAGTAGTACAATGTCTTCGATTTGACACACATCTTGTGGCATATCCACTATTACTTCCGTCTAAAACAAATTGTATTATCAGTATAAGATTGACTGTATCCGAATATCAACACAAGAATTCATACACCGTGTGATTAAACTGTATTAAATATCTTTAGCCTATCGGTCAAACATTTATGTAAGTTCCTTATAACTTAATCCGGAATAGATATTTCTTAGTATTAAGGATAGCTATCCGTTGTGTAGAAATTATATGGACATGAAGAAACCGGCCATTAATTTGTGACTAATCACTCACGAATCCAGTCGCCAATCGGCACCGAATAATAATAACGTAAAAACAAGTGAAGTACGTTTAAAGATTTTATTTTGAATTAATATTAATTCAAAATAAAACGTTCCCGCTCAAAGCCGTAACGACCTACAACTGCACGGTACAAAAATACAGTTGGAACATGGCAGAGCCAAATCTAACTAACAGATACAACCAACTAACTGATTCAATAGTAAATGTACGTCATTTTGAGTTAAGTTGCTTAAGCTAGTCTGCAATACAACACCTTCACCATAAACCATAAGACAGACTGACCTATTACAGCACGGAGTAAGATGCTCGATCCAAACACATTACACCGAATGAAATTGAAGCTGGGACAACGCGTTAGGAATAATGAAAACAATCGTAAGCATCGTGATTCTGCTGAAACCAGTTACTAATGCTTAACAGATACAGCACTCACCATGTTGTCAGGTGCAGTTTTTCTCGACCGGTTGTAGAGTTCTCAAACTGCGACTGTTCGCCGATGCAAGTATACCAGAAGAATATGCTGAACACTGACCAATGCAACCTGAAAAACAGCAAAGTATAGCTGCATTCACACCAAACCAGTAAAACGTAACGTAACACAGTCTGTTGATCGTGAAGAACGTCGATTGGATTGAGAGCGGATTTTCCTATGGAATGAAAGAGCCAAATCATCGTTGACTTATTTCGTATTCAGTGACGTCTGATCGATATCACACGAGGAAAAGAATGAAAGACAATCCGACGAACCATACAATCGACATTATACGCAAGTATCGATTTACACATTTTTCCATACAATTTTATTCGTCACATCATTGCTATACCGTGAATGATCAATAGTAGTCGCTGCTGTACTGTTCTCTATATTTTTTAATGGTTCAAATAACGGTAAATTAATTATCACAAGTTTCGGGTACTGATAAGATAATGTGCGTATACATAATTAATTAATATTATCAATGAATTATAATTATCAATATATATTAATTAATACGGCAATAGCAATATTCAACTATATCGATAGGCGCTCTAACTGGATACATATATATGTATATATTTCTACTTGTCTATATTAACTGTTGAATCGTGACCATCAGTGCCACATTCAGGGAATTCTTTTACATTCTAATCCACAATAAAGTGGCTGCTCAGAAGGACTGATTGATATATTTCATAGTTTGAACTGTACTTCATAATATACCTATAATTTGAGGACCTAGAACATCAATTTCATAACATAATAATTACGTGTAATATATAGAGTATAGATAATAACCGTATATGCTGCTGTGGAGCAGTTGTAGAATTACTATTTGATACATGGGTCTTATAATTGGAGACAGAGATATTTAATAAAATGTATCGTTAATAGCTTTGGCTTACACAAATATTTCAGTTCTATAAGGCACTTGAAATTTGAACATTATGACAGGTATTCGCAAAATATTTGCTATACATATTTTGTGTGTGTGTGTATATATATATAATAATAATAATATAAAAGATCACATTTCATAAAAATAATATATGAAATGTTTAACACGTCATAATACCTGTAACAAATATGGTTGGTATCAAAGTGAACGAACAATTAAAATTGTGGAATGAAAATTATATCATTATTTTTATCGTGATTTTTAGTTTATAGTAACATGAACGCCGTATAAGTAAAAAATCTAGATATGTTCCATTTGATAATAGCTATAGATATAAATACTCAATCGTACATAAGTACAGTCGTAAATACTACACTCGGCTGGAAAGAAATTATTTGAAAGAGAAAACAGTTTTTAATGTACTGCATTGATCCATGAGTATCGCTAATATGATTATTTTAAAGAAATTTTTCTAACGTGTATGATTTGTTAATGTGCATTCGTTAGCGTATATAATTAATTTTAATTATGTAATTTAGAATCTCATTACGTGCGTAAAGTGTTCCATGGCTTCTGTCATAATTGCAAATTCAATTTCGCGGTACATAACTATCATAATTCCTGTACAACGATGTTTTCTTATCTTAAGAACAATGCTAAATCGATCTCAAGGTGATAAAGTATACAAAAAAATGCAGTCTTCTTCCCTTAGGAACAATTGAGCTGAATATCTAAAAGGATTAATCCTTAGGCATATTGTCAGTACCAATCTTTAAATCTATCAAGTGCTCTTTTCCATTGCGAAACTATAGGTTGATATTGTAAGCGTCTCTCTTCGTTTGGTTTGAAGCATTTTTCAACATGTCGAAGTTTCAGCAGTTCCTCTCTGTTCTTCCAGATACCTTGAACGAATATATTTCCCATAATAAAATCCAAGATGATCCACAAGTACAAATTGATATTTTATTAGTGCATAAAACTCAATTATGCCGTATTGAAAGCTTTTATAGTGCATTTTAATGATGTAAATGATGAGTAGAAAAAACTTACCCTGTTGTAGACCCGCCAAAAATGCAATACCCAAGATTGACATTTCACTACTTGTTGCTCTCTCTACTTCCAATCCCGTCAAATCAGCTAATAATTGCATCAAAAAGTCGTTACGAGAAACACCTCCGTCAACTCTAAAATACATTATAAACAACTTTTCGTTTTATATGTGAAGCTGCAAAAAACAGATTAAGAAATTGTTTTGACGCTCGTACCGTATTTTGCGATAGGTGTAGCGTGTCTCATGGCGTAAAGAATCATACAATAAGAGTATCCTGAATGCAAGACTTTCCAAAAGTGATCTGACAAGGTGAGCTCTACCAGACGTTGGCTTTACACCAAGAAATCCAGCGGCGGCTGTCTGATCATTGATAGGTGCCTTTTAAATTAGAATTTCAAAAGTTCAACAAGAGTATATAAGCAATTTTCTTCCTTAAAGATAGGTATTTTCCCGATAGCCAGGAAAGAAAGTCTGAACGATCAGAAAGTTTTGCTTACACAACTAGGCAGTGATATCGCATAGATATAGTGCATTTACTTTCACATTTAATTATATGAACCCGTGCATTGAATTCCAAATGTTACCTGTAGTCCACTGAATGCAGGAACGAAGTAAACTCCATCGGAATCGAGAACTGAATTCGCCAAATCAGAAGTTTCCGAAGGCTGTGTTATTATACCTGCAAATATTATAGTTTTATATGGTTTTTTATAAATTATTCTTATTTATGACCATGAAATGTTTAAAGTACATAATATAAACTATTCTCACCAAGTGATTTTGCCCATTCAATAAGCGTTCCAGTGTCATTCGAAGCGCCTTCGACAACGTATACAAGCTCAGAACCCAATCGCCAACCAACAAGAGGATACAATCCTATAAATTAAAACTTAAAATAAAACCAAAACTCTAAATTTAAAATTATAATAATAGTTTGCATTCATTTCGTTCGCCGCGTAAATAGCGGAATGGGCGTAAATATTTTAAAAGGAAAACAGTGTGAAGAATCATGAAATATAAAAATCTTAAGACTACTCTCTAAGCAATCGTCGAACTTTAAATTACCAGTAACTGAAGCGTGTGGTTCATTTCCTGTGTTAACATTCACGAAAGTTCCAGTTCCCATTGTCACCTTAAGATCACCGGGTTGAAAGCATCCGGATCCAAACAGCGAAGCTGCTTGATCAGCCATCTAAATTTCCATAAGAGATACCAACAGAGATTATTATTAATCTATTGGTATCGTATATGACAATTTTATTAATATAATATTTACCGAACAACAAATTGGAATTTCAGCCCCGAATATATCTTTTGACACATTTCCAAAAGCTCCTGCAGTATCAACCACTTTCGGAAAGATATTTCGAGGTAATTTAAAAAGATTTAAAGCCCAACCGGCCCATTGCATCGTAAATGGATCAAAAAGGCCAGTTGCTGATGCACTTGAAGCATCCGTAATGTGTTTTCCTAGATTTAAATTATAACACTGATAATCATTCTTTTTAGTCTGCTAGAGTCAGCGATAAACATATTTACCTGTCAATTTATAGAGCAGCCAACAATCTACGCCTCCAAATACTGCTCGCCCGTTGATAGCGGCCTCGTTTAGACCCGGTACATGTTGCAAAGCCCACGTTAGGCGCAAGGTCATCTAAAGTTCACAAAGGACGTCGATTAAATCATCACATTACAATATGTGCATATAAAGCGTCTTGTCACCGTACTCTAAACAGCTAACTACGTATCAACCAGTGAAATGTATCTATATAATTAAACGACAGTCATAATAATTACATAAACTGTCAATAAACGTTCCTTAACTATATAAACGTTTACCAATGATAAATAACATTAAGAAATCAAAATTACAACAAAAGATTCTTTGTCAAACCATAAGACAATTCGAATACGCTAAATATAATATTAAAAAACCAATGCAATATCACACTGAAGAAATGTGGTAACAGTACTCGTTTGAAAAGCAATCAGAAATTTTGTAAATAAATTATACAATGTCCGGAAAGTATTTTGAACAAAATAAAAGAAAAATTGTGTCCTGATTGCAAACCTGAGTATTCATGAGCTTCAGTACGCTGCCAGCCAAAAATCGTTTACTTCGTGATAAAACGTACAATAAATGAGCACCAGTTCGTAAACCCCTCATGGTCATAGATGAATTCCATTCCTTGACCATCATATCTGCCCGCAAATCCTTCCATGTTATAAATCTGAAATACTCTACACATCAAATGGATTCTCCACAAACATGCTTGTGGTACAATAATACGATATTCACAGTAGTAGTTGGATTTACCTGTGATAGTGTTTACCGGTTTCGAAGTTCCATGTGGTGAAGCTACCACGTTGAGTGGATATTCCAAGGCAAGCAATAGAGCCTGCTTCGACTCTGCTCTCTGCAATTGGAACAATAATCGTACTTGATAAATGCAGTAAAATACTCCACTGTACATTCTTTACATAGTGTTAATTGCAAAATCGTCTCTATTACAATATGAGTCATATATGCCATATGTGTGTATATATATATATATATATATATATATATAGTTGAAATCACACGATGAATCTCTATACACCTAAGCATTTTATCGTTCGAGTAGTTATGTACTTATGTCCTGAAAACATATTTCTTACCGTGGATTGCGTTCTTTACAACACGCTGTATAGCACTCCATAATTGATCAGGATCAATTTCTACGTAACCCGGCTTCGGATATAACAGTTCCACCTATTTCGTAACAAACAATAATAGTTAATATCATTAAATTTAATGTTTTCTATATATTTACACATTTTTTATTATTATATTGATGGCAAATACATCAAAGGAATATTTCAGATATACGTGTGCCTTTGGGATAGGATGAATAAATTTTATTTTTATAAAAAATCAGCCCCAGGTTATTCACGCGAAGATATGGAAATCAATGCTCGTAATCCTTGGTTAAATCCTTGGTGGCTTTCATATTACAAAAAAATACATTAAAAGTAATATTACGCGTGGAATTTTTTATACTGCCGGATAATCCAAACACGTTTATTATACTAGAATACTAAGAAGGTTGAAAACTATACTCTATTAATTCTTTTATGGTTATTATTATTTTATATGAAGTTATAGCATTAAAAAAAATAGTGATGTTTCTATGCATATAATTCACACAAATTAAAACATTATTTCACACCATGAGTTCTGTCGTCAATAATAAAATTACAATTATTAAATAAAGCAGAATAATAACTTTGACATTTAACTCAATTTAATGAAATAATTTTACAATTTATTGAAATAATCCACAGCAATACATAGACTGAAATTGAAATAATTAGTATGCATCAACCGAATATTTATTCAAATATTCAAAAAAACAACCAAACCTTTTCTGCCGACGCAGCGATAACGGTAGCACTTTCATCAAGAATGTGACATCGCACAGTAGTCGTGCCAACATCTAAAGCAGCAATATATTTCATTGTTCCTCTCCCAATCCTACGGATGATTAACAATGCGTTCAAAGTGAAACCCGCGTAAGATAAAAGTCAAATTTAGTACCCGATTTCGCCGCCAGATTGTATTAGGTTCAAGTTGAAAACAGTGTCGAAGGTCGTGGGCGCAAGTCAATCATTGAGGTTGAAGCTGCGTGACGACCGCGAGACAATAAATATTGTTTGATCACAACAGCATATCACGTTTTTTCGTAGCTTAATACAGAACCGTCAAGCCGCATGTGTTCCTGTTAAAATCGCACGATAAACTGACTCCGCTTATCTTCGTTAGCTCAGTGCGAGAATGACACTTAGTACTGCGCCTGCGCCGTTACACGTTGCGTATCTAATTTCTGCACGTACTTATGCGACAGAAGTAATGTTTAGAAGAGTATAGTTTGTGGGAGACTTGAAAGAACTATTAATTGCTTGTATCCGGTTACTTCTTGTCTTTCCTATTATCTTTAGTCACTACAGCCTACTTTTTCTTATACCTAACGGTACTTTTACAATGGTTTCTTGCTTTCATTGTACATCAATTGTCTTTCATGATTGAATAAAAAGCCCATTATTAGCTGTGGACATCCATAAATGCCAAGTTTATACATACTTATCTTCGTTTGAAAAAATCAGTCTTGATAAATTTATATAAGATTATAACACCCCGTGTATTGAAAATACAATGATGAGAATTGGTTATGTAAGAGATTATGTACATATATATATGCCTTATTCAATACTCCTATATGCATATGAAAAAACCAACATAGTATAAAAGAATTTGTTTTAACGTAATTTGATAATATATTATTTAATGCAATTGATTTTTGTTTACATTGAGAAATCTTGTAGTATTAATAGTAACTTTGGGTACTGAAATAAAAATGGATTAAATGGTGATTGTTCAATCTGTTCAACTCTGATGAAATTGAAGATTTTGTAGAAATTTACAATAAAAGCAGTATTTATTTAACAGTTTTTAAATCTCATATTTATTTCGCAAATCATCAATTTCTTCCTCGGATCTGTGCTCCACTGCTTTGCAATGTTCCAGAAGTATATTAATTTCTGTGGAATTAAATTAGACCATTCATTCATACATTGATTTGTCTAATCATATACAGGAATAAGATAAATTATTCAACACTGTGTACCTTTTTTATCAGCATTGCTCATGAACATGATCAATGCTCTAAATCTTTTGACTTGACTGAGATCCTCCAAGTAATGGAACACTGCTTCATTTTTGACGACAAACTTTGAACTTAAAATTTGCAGAATTTCACTGAACGTATCAGATTCTAAAGAATCTTGAAAAATTGTATGTAATATACCAGGCTGAATTTGCTATGAGAAAAACAGACAAATATTGTTTTGTAGTGATTTGATTATTGAAAATATTAGTGGTATATACCTTGTGGTACAACAATGGTATAAATATGTTTATTTCTTTACCTTAAGATATCTGTATCTGTATTCCACACATGTGTTTTTTTTCCAATTCATTAAGAACTGAACTGCAGTTTTAGGTACTGGGGGTAATTTGAGAACTTCACTCTTTGTATCTTTTCCATTCTCACGGATTTCACTTGCTGCTGAATGACTTTTAAGTGATACTTCCTTTTTTGAATTGTATTCTACATCTGGTGACTTGTGAACTTCGTTTTCATCATTTTTTTCAATCTTAATCGAATTTGTCAAGAGCTTGTCATTATAATCTATTTCTTTCACAGAAACTCTTCTTAGAGGTTTCTTAAGAGAGGAAACATGTCACATGAATAATAAATTTATATGGAACATTTCAATGTAGTAATATTAACTGATTATTACTTACTTTGGACCGTTGATGAGGAGGTTTCACGATTGGGTGTACAATAGCAACATCATCACCTTCCTCTAGTATCCACGTGGACGTAAATGGAACAGTGTCAGCTGGTTTTACAATATTGTCAATTTGTTTTATGTCTTTAACCGTCTTTCCACAAAGTTTTTCACCAATCCTTTTTTCAACTGAAACCTCCTCAATCAAATTCTCACCCGTTATAGTTACGGACTGAAAGAATATATGCATATAACGCACTGAATACATTACGCTAATGAAATATGGAATACAAACATTTAAACTCTTGATTTTCTTCTTAACTTGAATAAGCATATTTACTGCTTCTTTATTGGAGGGCTCTAATTTCAAAATTTTTTCAATATCCTGTTTAGCCTCACGGTATTGTTTCAATCCCATCCTAGCTGTAGCTCGTCTATGATATGCTTTCACATACTCTGAATCCAATTGTACAGCTGTAGTACAATCCGCTTCCGCCGAATATAAGCTATTGGTAATTAAAATAATTTAAAAAACATATAAAATGAATCTAAATCTAAATTCAATAACTCAGAAAAACTATACTTGTCCATTTTTAAGTAACATAATGCACGATTTGCATAAAAAACTGCATCGTATGGAAAAATTGCAATTGCTTTACTATAGCAACCAACTGCTTTATCCCATTTTTGTTGCTTCACAAGAACGTTCCCTTCATTTTTATGTTTTGAAGCTTCATAATGATTCTTTTCTAATTCCTCCTTTGATAAACTTTCTTCTACAGATTCATCAGACTGATCCCCTTTATCCATCTCTTTACATGCTTTATCCTATTTGAATATAAATATATTCTATGTATACACTTACACATTTAATTAATAACAATGATACATGTAATAAAAACATACCACATCAAACTTATCCCATGCAGAATAGTCGTGAGATCTAATGCGTTTAGTACTAGGCTTATTATTCTCCTTCGGCGCAGATAATGGAATTACTTTCTTCTTTTTGCTTCTAACCGGTGGTAGAACCTTCTTATGTAAAATGCAAGTCATATAATAGAAATAATCTAGAAACTATAACTATAAACTCTTACCTGATCACCACCAGCATTACGTATTTCAAAATCTTTTCGTTTCATCTGTTCTTCCCAGTTTTTCAAGTCTAGGAATTCACTTTGCAGATCTTCTGAGTTGTCTCTTACCTGCTTCTGCAGAAGTATGGATTTGTCAGCATCCATTAATTCTACAAATCAAAATAAATGTATAAATAAAATACTATTATTTTGAGAGTTACACTGACATTATGCTTAGAAATAATAATTTAATATAAGTAAATCATATTGTCCGATTTTCTACAATACTGAATATGTTCAGTGTATATTTTTAACAATTTGCCAAATTGTTTTATTAACAGGACCACTGCAATTATATAAACCGGACTTACAGAATATAGAAACTCTAGGCTCTGGATGGAAAATATTATCCTTTATCTTGTGTGACAGCATTAAAGTTTTTCAAACAGCAATGATTCTGAAGAACCAAGTTAAGAACACTCTCTCAGTAAATAGTTATAGCAAATACGCAATTATTTGGTCGAATTCAGAAGTATCTAAACATCTGCCGTACCAACACAGCAAGCATTAAGCATCGAAATAATGTCCTCGACTTGCGTATTTACAATGGATTTTAGAACACGCGAAAGAGGAAACAAATGAAAATGGCTTCCTTTGCTTGTAATGTGTTACAACAATTGCGGCGTTACTAGTAATTAGTTGAAAGTAGGTGTTTCAAGTGCGTGGGGGAATCAAAAAAAGTTAAATAAATGAGAAAATTAGATGCCAAAGAGCCCTGGGGGGCTGAAAGATTAGAAGCTGAATTGGAAGCTGCTCGTGATGGTCTCAGAGGCTTAGATCGGAATATTCGTAAAATTCTAGGCCGAGATGTTCCGGACGGTGAAAATACAATACAACCGCCAACTAGGTGCATATTAATTTATTTTCAGTGTATTTTATTTGCATAAATGTTTAACTTAATAAATGTGTGTGAACAGACGCCCTCACCACTTTACTGTTATCGCATTTAAGTAAAAACAACATAACCTGAACTAGCGGCTTAATTTCCTGTGTTATTTTGCACTATGTCAATAGAAATAAAAATTTATTAATACGGTTACCTAGATGTACATAATATATTCTTTTTTTTGGTAGGGCTGTTGCATATTCTTATACATACAGTTAATCCCTTTATCAAATGTATAGGAGTTATTCAGACAATGTACCAACTGAAGTTGGCCTGTCCATTTGATTTTTGTGATAGAATTAACTCCAAGTGATTTTTTTGTACTTCATAACCTTATTCCTTGTTACAGAATTCAACAAAAACGACCACTACAGGAGGATCGCAGACGCTCAGCACTGGACTTTTCTAATACAAATAATGAAACACCAGGGGCTAAACGCCGTTGGCAAGCACCACCGGGAGAACCAAAAACTGTTTTTAGTCGCTTAAGTGCACGAGTGCCTTCAAATGCAGATGACAGTGCAGATGAAGATGATACTGCTATTAAGGTTTATATATGATACTACTGACTGTTTACATATTTTTCCATGTGCATCTATTAAAGTATTTAGTAATTGCCAATCTCATTTCTTACAGCCAGCAGTATCTTCAAGAGTAATAGCAACCCCACGAGAAGTGCCATCTCGTCAGGAAGTAATCAGACGTGAGCGGGTGGATGAACGCAGCCGCCAAAGAAACAAACGTATGTTTGGGGCACTTCTTGGTACTCTACAAAAATTTCGTCAAGAGGAAACAAAGCTGAAAGCAAAAGTAAGGATCATAATTCATCCCCATTCAAAAAGCATCATTATTCATAACAATTTTATTATAGGAGGATAAGAAAGCAGAAGTTGAAGCAAGAGTTGAAGAAGCTGGTAGAAGGGAAAAGGAGGAGTTAAGAAAAGAACGACAGCAACTCTTTCTGTCTCGAAAACGTCAGCTAGCTGAAGTACGAGCTCTGGAAGCAAAACTGGCACGTAGTAAGCAATTCCAAGAATGGCGTGCTGTGCAGTTACCGCTTGCTTCGTTCATACGAACTCGTTCTCAGCCGTCTATATATTATTTACCAAAGCGTCCCCATCCTCGAACAGATATTCTATTAGCACAGTCTGCCAAGGAACTTCATGGTAGTTTACAATATTCATTATTCTTTATGAGGTTATAATATCATTGCCTTAACAATTCTTCTTGGTCTGATTACAGAGGAAGTTGAGAGAAGAGAAAAAGCTCTGGTAGAAGAGCTTGAATTGATAGAAGTGCAAGTGGGCCTTGCAAAACATCAGCAAAACGATAATAATGTTGTTCAGAACACTCAAGAAGAAGTGCCACGGTCTGTAGAAGAGGGCGAAGAAAATCGGGATCCTAATCCCGAGGTCAACATAGTAGAAAATCTAAAAATTGAAGTGGCTCTGCCGCCCACAATGCTTTTGACTCCTCCGACAGAGTCCCCAAAAATTGAACCCGAGGAGTCGGTCCCTATAACTACTGACTTGGCGAAGGAGGAAGAAGTGCAGGAGAAACAGGAAGATCATCAGGAACAGGAGGATAAAGATGATCACGAAGATCAGGTTCAAGAGGATGAGAATAATGGCTAGCATTAATTGTTGATATTTTTTTCTCCTTCCTTGTGTATATATTGACATTGTACATGGTGTCTCCGAACAATGATGGAAAATCAATTTGCAGTGGTTATCTCATAAGTAAAACTTATTCCACTGTTTTTATATGGTATTGCATTGTGAATTTCATCCATCTGTGAATTTCACGTTCGATTACATACCATAACGTATCTCTGCGACTTTCACATATAAAACAGTCCTCAATATTGTTATAAACATTGAAATACGTTTTCATTATTCATACGAACATTATTTTAAATACGTAATCAATCTTAGTAGTATTGATTGATTGATAATTCTATGATTGGCTACCAATCCTTTTGAATATTTGTCTTGTCTTTATAAAGACTATAGTTATAAAGTTATAGAAAACTAATTCAGTCATCGTGGTTTATTAATTATGAATTTCCATATTAGGATATAATGTTCCCCATTGAAAGAGTCATTCAAGCTTATGAGAAAACTATAAAAATTTCCAATTTTCATCGTTACGGGTCACCGTGTATAATAAAAATCTTGATAATTTTACGAATATCTGTTAATCGTAAGAGTTCCAAATTCCTATCGAAGTACTTAACTCACTGTACAATCGACATTCTATCGATAGTATTGTAAGTTTGTACTGACGGCAAGTAAAACGTACAAAAAAATGTTGCAATTCTTCTTATGAAAATGACACGTTGTTTAAACCCAAACCAGTGGCTATTCATTTGATTTCCACTGCGTTCGAATGTATCTAACCGATTTTTATACAGTGCAACCAATATAATATAGTAGCATTATGGTGAATATAAATGGCATCAAGAGGAATATTGCAAATTTACAAGGTTTCGGAAGTAAGTACAGAAACCATTCGGCGCAGTTTATCACTTATTTTTATACCCTATTTGTAACACTTCATTCTAGCAAGTATCACACCTAAATGACCAATTCGCATATCCATATTTAAATAAAAACAAATTAACTGAACTTAGGAACAGATTTCACTCATAAAAAAATCCGTTTTCTTATTTGTTCAATGAAAGTGACTATATTTTTTTAAATATCTTGTGGACATCTATCAATTCAATGAATTATGACACACTCCATACAACGTTAATTCTATGGCCTTATTTACACCGTGCGTATGAAGCTCTGTCTGTCTCAGCGTCTTATGGGAATGAACTGAGTAGGGATAGTCAGTACACGTAGTGTAAACTAGACATATGTATTCTAAAAGATATAGGAATCTTAGTTATTATTAAAATAATTTTAATAACAAAATGAAAAACTTAATATTTAAAAGACAAAGCCTCCTAATGTAAAGAAGGATAATTTTCAGAAACTAGAAATAAAGAAATGACATAAGTTGAGAAGTTCCCAGTCACATTCAAAATTCTTCTCTACATACGGCCCTGAACGTTAGTTGCGAGCCATTAAGTCGCTACGCTATGCCAGCCGTAAGAGTATCTCGCGTTTACTTGGCTCGTGCATATAGACAGTCGAGCCATAGGGTCGGGGATTGGACCAAACTGACATTAACACAGCCAATATAGTAACACGCACTATCACAAAAGTACGTACCTACTCCAGTCGTATCCATATTCATGAATTCTGTGGTTTAAGCTTCAACCCTGCTCTCTTAGCTATAGATACACATATAAATAGCTATTCGGCAGCGTTATATTACGTGCTAAACGAAGCCTCACCCTGTGCGACAATCCACAAAATGTGGCAAAGCGACCTTACCCGTTGCGCGTGATACTTCAAATTTTCACGATTTTCTCCTTTTCGTGATACGCGCCATATCCCTGTCGTCGTGCTTGATTATATCAATGTGTTGCCATCTACCTCTGTCGGTACAAATTATTGTCTCTTACCACTGCAGCCCACTGGTACAACAAAGTAACCTTCAGTTGGATTTATAACTAGAAATCATTCTTTTTACACCAGGTACATCATTTATCTGACATAATTGCTCGTCATTAAAGTTTCGCAGGATATGTCGAGACACGATATTTTATGTTACTGCAGTTTTCGTAGAAATACTGTAATTTGTCTTAATGTGCATCTCTATATACTTTCTCGTTCTCTTACTTTGGTGAACGTTGATGAATTATATCTTTTGATAAAAAACACGAGATACGCTCGGCAAACTTGCTACCGGAGTAGACGGAAATTCATAAAAAGATGATATTATCGGGACTGCAAGTTTCTTACGGAAATGTGTGCATATACATGATATTACGAATAATAAATTATTTAAACCGCTCATAAAATTTAATTAGTTAATTTTAACGATATTCATTTTTTCGAACAAATATTAATTGCATGTCGTAATCGTATTTGATTCGTGTTACAATAGTGAAATTAAGAAGTTACCCGTTTTATTGTAAATCAACTATTGTACATATATATAGAGGGTTATTCGCGGCAAACGCACCAGCTGAAATTGGCCCTGAATGGGTGATTTTAAGAATCAGAGCATCATCAAAGAAATGAAAGGTAACGTCATAACATTGCTAAGATCATGAATTTCGCATTCTTTCATTTGCTTAAACAAGGCCACACTGCCTCGATTAACAGAATTGTTCAATCGCATCCAACTTCAGGTGATGGGTTTGCCGTGAATAACCCTGTATATGCTAGTTAAAATGGCCGCGTATTGGCTAAACGGTGAAACAGTACGTCGTACGTGGATACATTTCCACGCACCCATCATGCATGGTTACTGTGCAGATGAAAACACGGGTAAATTTAGAATTTGGGCTTACCGCCAGATAATTCTCTGCTCCGCGAGGTGAAACGGCCTTTGCTCATTTCATACTCGATATCCCATGAGCTTCTTCTCACGTGATGCGACCACAGTTACATTTATGGAATATTATTTAGTGCTTCAGTGAATTTCATTAGATAGCCACCGTAGATCGATATCTTTACGAGAAACCTCCATATTAGTTGTCATCCAAGTTTTTTCGTCTGCTACAGTTAGCACCATTATTGCGAACCACGTAGTTGCTTCTTTGGAGCATGTTACTGCCAAGTACAGCATGGATAATCAATCATATACGTAATCTTTGGAATAGGCAATCGTAAAGAAAGATTAATAATCATCGTAGCCCATATATGTACACGGTAGAATAGTCAACAGCAAGGAATGTAACAATTGAGTCAATTAAATTAAGGTAATGCAAATGATCAGGAACAATGTAACGATTTATATGTATAAAGGAAAATAGTAACGAACAAAATACAATCTTATTGCCTTAATCATTAAGAATCCTAAATATCATTAAAAGTCTTTATCGTATACATATTTAAAAAGAACGCGGGCAATCCGTGTTAAACAACTCGCATCAAGGAGACTATGTATTTAATCAAATGGAGTCAATTCTAGTAATATTTTCAAACGGGATGGCATCGTCGCGCCAGAACTCTCTTCACCAAGGCGTGGCTCTATACAATGATGGCAATAAGTGCGCATAGCTTTAAATGTTAAATCTAACGACATGCACTGCATCACCCTGTTCTGCCTACGTACGTCACAAACGTGCCGTAGAAGGCGTAAGCTTGCCTAGTGCCACGGTGTGTGCACTCGCCAATAGCCCGTACCAATGTGAACACGCCTCTTTCCATAGCCACTCCCCCACCCTTGTCGTTTAATGCCGTACTCCCTCGAGCGTGCGCACGCACACGCGTTCAAATGAATTGTCGCGCATGCGCACATCACGTTTCGTTAAACTACCTCACGTTCCTAACGCACAGCTGAGTGGGGTTAGTTTTTAGAGTGGGGATGACTAGCTTCCGAATCAAGAATATTACGCGAAGGAATATGTGTAAGATCTGCAGCGAACCAATGATAAGGCCACTTTCTCACTAACACCTCACGATCTGCATGCACGTCTTACACAGAAAACGATGGTGGCTCTGTTCCTTGGTGATGCTGCGAGAATTATATACACACACGCTGGCCACGCTTACAGTCAAAGCAATTCCTCGGTACAGGCGAACGCGCCCGGATGAAAGACTATAGCCGGAGATTTCTTATTTCTGCTCTGGTAAATCTGTCGTCTCAGTCAGTGAGCCAACGAAGGGCGAGCCGTGCAGCAGTGACCGTGTCCATGACTGTTCTTTGTTTTTTTGGTTTACCACATGGAAAAAGTACATCTACGGTGGTTTGTTTGATTAGCTGTTTAAACCGGCAACGCACGAGTGTAGTGTTTATATAAAAATATTTAGGATTATCGTGCGTAACTTGTCTTTCGACATGTGTGTCTTCGGCTTGCGTATATGACAGAACAAAAATGATGCACTGCTTTGTTATTTAAACTACTCGATTTAATACGGGTAACTCATCTCTTCAAGCTTAAACATCTGATACCGATTTGTAGTACGAATTTGTACGAAGATCTCGTCCTAAACTGAGATAATCACGTGACTTTCGTTGCATGTAGCCGACGGCTACCCTCTGCTGACTATCTTATGGATCCTACCGTACATGGTGAGCTATGATTATATGATAGGATTTCTTTCTTTAGAGGTAGTTGTTTAATTCATTAGAAATATTTGTATTCTGGGTATATACGTACAGAGATATTTTAAATTGAAATGGACGTTCAGATTTCCCGCTCATTTCGACTGTTACGGTTATTGATGAGAAATGTTGATAGCACAGGACTCTTATTATTAATTATCGTCAGTGACAATGTGCTTATGCTATTCGTGCAACATCGTTGCATAATTATCAAGTGTAACTTTTTTCCAGTTTAATCTTATCAAAGGTTATTGAATTTTATTCCATTTTTTTTCTCTTATACTTTACTGCATTAATGGCTGAGTATATAAATAAAAGTAGTATTGTAAATTCAATATCTGTATATTCAAACTGTGCTTTGCTCAAACTTATTCAACTACAAGCTCTTACACTGCATATCTGCATATCTGTATTTTATATCTAATCCAATAAAAGGTGACTATATAAAATAACATACCTACACGTATTTAACATACATTTAGATTTGTACAGACAGATCAACGGTTAGTATTTGGACAAGCACAAATTCTCTTGGCAGTAACAAGAATTCTAGTAAGATTCATTAAGTAAATTACTAGTGATTATAATCGCAATGGTAAATTTTTAAAAAATTATTTTTATTGCTACTAATAATTTTTGTCATTCAAATACTAACTGTCGCTCTGGCAGTAAAAATCGACATGTCATCTCTCTATCATATCTTTTTCTATCACCCCATGACACAAGAACGAGTGAACATTTTCAAATACGTAATTTAGATATGGTTCGAAATATACAGTAGACTTCCGTATAACGCGGTTAATACGTTACGCACTATATATAATAAATTCTCGTTATAGGAAATAGTGCTATTCCGGAATTTTTCTCGTATAACGCTCATAATCTAGAGTAAAATTTTTAATATAATTATTGCTACAGAAAACAATCTGATGCTCAACTAAAGCAGATTTAATTCTGAAATCAGGTAATTCCTGTGTTTTATTATTTGGCGCGTTGTACGAAGAATCGCGTTATATGAAAACAGTAGTCGCAATATATCTTTGGCGCGCTATAGAAATTCACGTTGTAAGAACTCGCGTTATACGGGAGTCTACTGTATAATCTTTCCGTTGTATTTCTTTAGATAATTCGTATGTGCTCTCATAAAAATAAATCTTACATATCAAATTGAACCGAATTGTCACGTAATTTTGTATTATATGAAACATTAATATTTGGACACTTCATTCGTAATATACTATGTGACGTCAAGCATGAGTGTTATCGCGTGTATTCTTATTAGTATGTCGGTTCACATACGTTTTTACAATGGTTGTGTGCATTCGATGATTACATTATTGCGCACTGATAGGAAGCTATTCATATTTTTATGTTCGTACAAGATAACACATTCGATAATCGAGATCATTATATTTTTTATAAATGTACATATATTATATATGCGTGTATACGTATATATTGCTTAGTAAAAGCCACGGAGGAACGGCCGCTTATCGTAGGCGTTATGTAGGCGAGCAAACATTAGGAATCCATTAATATTTCTGTCGATATGGCTCATTGCGATGAAATTTCACATGAAAAAAAAAACAATCGATACTAGATTTCGATTCATTCATAAATATTACTTCCTGTCGAAAGCAATTGGAAACTATGACGTCTCACCCGCTCATTATATCCTCGCTTTCCTGGTTATCATGCATTTTGTTAATTTTGCAATATCTCTTTATCCAGCACGAGTTTTAAGGTTTGCGCAACCAGAAAATAAATTTGAAAGACAACAAGTTACGATTACTTGTATTATAATTCAATTATCTGTTTTTTAGTGTTTCTACGAATCTACTATATTATTTTATAGATCCACTCTAACAGTTAACGTGAAGTTGGCAATACTTTGGTAAAAAAATTTTTTTATTGAGAAACTTTATAAATATATTTTTCTTCCCTGAAACTAATGATGGCGGCATTCCAATACGATTGAAAATTCAAGAATCTGCGGGTTTGAGATTCTTGGAAAATTGTCAATCTGATTTTAATATCGGTTACGTAATCGCTATCGCGTAAGATCGTTTAAGGTATATTATTCAAAATCTATAAATTTAAAATTTCTCTATGCATTAACCAAATTCAAGATTTTATCATTACTTAAAAATATTCGACTGTGCGACAATAAAATAAATATCTGTTGAAAAAAAAAACCCCTTTCCTTCCGGTAAAAACATTATCTATCCTGTACAAAAGCTACAGTACCTATAGGTCAACATCTCAAATTCCGTCGGAAATGCCCGCAGCCTAGAAGCAGTTATAGATTCATTAGCGTTCAATTAGTACTATTTGCTTGAAATAAACATTAAATACAGCTTTTAAAAGCGGTTCACATCAGGCCGAGTCTCAGTTGACAAAGGACTGCTCAAACACTCGGAATTAGCTCCCGAAAAAATTCAAGTAGGTCTTTCCTACAGCTTTCGGCACCTAAGGTACACCCATTTGACCAGGACCCATTTTTACCTCAAGGACTGACTTTTTGGTCCTACAACCACAAACCCGGTACCTGGACTATTGCTCGTAAATATATGTACACAGAAGTACACGTACTGTAGCGCCGGCGCCGTGACTTTAACCATTCTCTCGTGCATCCACATTCTGTCTTTGAACCAACCAATTACCCCTTTTTTTATTTTTTACCTACTTTTTTTTACAAATTCTTACTCTGCGTCAGCCGTCAAGCTGTCACTCACTTCATGTCATTAGAATATCTAATACGCCGTTGCCACAATCAATTAATCTAAAGCTAATTCTAGTTATCTAGAAAACTATCTCAATCCGACCAATGTAAGTCAGTACCCAGTCTATTCGCGACGTTAGGTATCCACTTTGAAAAACAATGGCAGACACTATGCAACTTGGACATTGGCGCTTGGACGGTCTGGCTTTGCACCTGCCCAAGTCATCAAATGGGCACTCGAGTATGGCATCGCGAAGCACGTAAGAGGAGGTTAGGTTGGGTAGGTAGGTGGGTACCTTTTACTTAGCGTGGGTGAAGAAATGTATGATTGTAGCTATGGTAGTCAAGCTATATATGTATATATTCATATATATGCGCAATATATATATGTTTCATAAATATAGGTATAAAGCATATAGACTGCCATACAAATTATCTACGGCTATTCCGATACGCGAAGAGTGTACATACATGGGCAGCGGTACGACGAAGGCTGTTGAAAAAAAAAAAGGAAACGTGAGATCGAGCGTGTACCTATAGTAGACTCCATTTTTATTCTTTACTCGATTTTTCGTATAGGGGTTCGCGCCGCGCTAATAAAATCACCAGCCAATTCCTTTTATGGTTATACTGCATATGATGATTATTATTTATTCTTACATTACAACACGTCCACCCGTGGTCTCCCGTGACCGAAATGGAGCAAGAAAGGATTAGAGAGAGAGATTTATACATAAAAGAAAATTGAAGCAAGGGGTTGTGCATGGAGATCAAGGGAAACGTTCCACGCCTGGTATAGACGTAACAGGCACGATCGATCATGATTGATTCATCGGATTGCTTGATTAACTCTTCACCTCGATTCGCGCATGCGCCTTACTGCCATGCACTCATACTTTTTTTTTTTTCGTAATTAAACGATATATACATATATATTGTAACTACGCTATATCGGAATGCATTGGTATATACATATGACGTCAGACTGCACACAACTGGAGAATCGCAGTACGTAAATTTACATATGCTTCAAGTTTCATATGTAATGCACGTATGACAAATACAAACTACTTGTAATCACAAACAAACTTATGTACGTAATATGTAAAAATTTTATTTTTGAATTTTTTTTTAATACACTACAAAAAACAAAATGACAAGTAGAACGCGTTTTAGCAATGTCGAATGTATGTCTGTCACAAGTTCGGCACAAGTCCAAAACCGTTTTATCATACAATTATTATAAGCTTTTAGAGCTGCCGATTGCTGAGAGATATGGAAATAGAGTTCATGAGATATATCTGTAGAAGCAAGGCTATTAATTCGAATAACGTCCAAGTACATGCGTTGACGGTAACTAAATAATACAGACGGTATGCCGTGTTCGTAATAACTCGTGTTCGTCAACTAGACGAGCATGAAGGTACTGAAGGAGGAAAGGAGTACTCGAGTAAATGAAAGATCTGTTTATCAAAGGGCCACCGGAATATAAAGACGTAGGAGTAGGTGGAAGAGGAGGAGGGCAAAGAGGAAGAGCGGGCAGACAACATGGGGTGGATAATTAGTGGGTTAGATGGTAGACAAACACTGGATGCGTTATAGGTGCCTAAATAAAGCACATGTTCAGCGGGTGACACTGACATCCATCACTTGAATGAACACGCCCACTTCGAACCTACCACCTATACTGCTTTCTGTTCGGATATATACTTGTTTCTCTCTTTCTCTCTCTCTCTCTCTCTCTCTCTCTCTCTCTCTCTCTCTTACCTCGATCGGCCTACCTACTCCTCACTTCACTTCACTTCGCTTCGTCGGAGGACTTTTTCGAGTGTAACTATGGAGCAGGGCAAAGGCTGAGAGAATGGTTCGGAAGTGGTAAGAGAGTGAGAGGTTTTCAGTGAACATAGATGGTTTAGCTACTTGTGGTTCAAATATATGTGTATATATATATACACATATGTCACTCGTATATACTATGGTATATAGTTTTCTTGGTTAAACACATGTATTACACGCGTGTAAACCGACTACACGCGTCGGCTTCTTTGATCTCGGCCATTCATCACCCCTCGCGAGAAAAACTCTAATAATATTACATGCGGACGTTTTTACGTGTAAGTGCCTTGGAAGTGTCCTGCGTCTATGAGAAAGAGAGAGACAGACTACGCGTATGTTTGTGTCTCTCACGAGGGACGACGCTCGTAAGAATAATTTGTTAAAGGGGTGCGAACTTGAGGCGTTTAGCTTGCTAATAATTTTTCTAATGTCAGATCATACTTGATTGTGCTTATTACTTTGTTTTGGTGGTATGCCTGGTATGTTGGGAATGGTTACTTATGGTTGATGCATCAGTGCAATGCTGAAGAGACTGATAACTTATTGACATGACAATATTGATAGGAGGGGTAGAGGGTTACTTCGTGTCGAAATAAAAACTGTTGGTTATGATTATTTTATATAATACACATAACCTCACTTCGGTTATTCTTTCAAGGATCGTAGAAGTGCTCGTGTAATATGATAGAATTTATTGAATTTATGAAAATTAGTAACGGATATTGTAGTATCAAATTTGAACTGTGTACACTCCAAGAAATTTGTATAGTTACTACATGGGTTATGCGCCCATTCGAAGGCACTAACTATTCGTGATTAGTTGGTGTTTTATAGTTACGATAACTAGAAATTTCTCCAAACGTAGATGATCGTTGTCAAAGTTCACGAATGTACCTGGCAAAGACAATAAATGCATCTCGCTTAGCGTTCTTAGGCAGTAATGTTCAAATGTTATTTTGAGAACTTGTAGGAGGTATTAAACAGGCATTCTACACGTGCTAGGTACCATTAAATATTAAGTACGATAAAAAGAGGAGAATTATTATTGAGAAACGAGCAACGAAGCAAACGACGAGCATCGAGGTCGAACAAAAGAAGAAAATGAATAAAGAGAGAAGGAGTAACGTCGTCAAAACAGTGAGGAGGGGTGAGGGGGGGGGACAAATCCTTACGCAAAAAAGCGTCTCCGTCGTCGACGAAACTCTTCCGAGAAGTCAGTGAGCGAAGGAGCGACTTGGCTTGGCCATCTACCCCTCGACCAGTGACTTTTCTTGTTGTTCTTCGGGTGAAAGGCAGTGCGCCTTAAATCAGCTACGCTCCTGGTGCTATGGCACTTTCGGCACTTTTTGCTCGATGAAAAATGAACTGGACGTTTTGCGTTCGACGATTTTCTCACTGCAGGAAATCAAAGGGGAGGAGTGGGAGAGGGAATGGACGCGTATAAGAAGGGGAGGTGGATGTCAGGTTGGTGAGTGGATAGAACGTGAATGGTATATGTTATATATACATATATATAATACATATAGTTACATACGGTTAAAGATAGCCCCGTGACCCCTAACGTGTTGGGCCTATAACGGGGTTGTCTTCGAGCCAGGAGAGAATGGGGTGTTGCAACGCGCATGGAATGCAGTAAGGGGCAATTGCTGGGGCAGCAGTTCGCTAATTAAGGGTTACTTCGGGGCGGCTCAAGATCGGTTCGGTTCGGTAATACTTTAACCCTCTTGGTGGGTTGCAATCATCGCTGAGATGCGTGCATCTCATTAGAGAACCCTCACAGGCAATTTAGCACGCGTGCCCTGGGACAGATAAATGGGTTTTCCTGGGATACGCGCCATACTGCGGATGCTCGATGTTTTATAGTTTATTTTGTAGGTTGGTATTAGGTTATGTCACTTTTGACTCTAATTACAAGGCTGATTTAATTTTTGTGTATATTTAGCAGACGCCTGTAATGATTTTTTCCGATTTGGATTTATTCTGATTTTTGGGCTTATTAAAGTGAAAAGTGAAATTTTTTAATTTATGGGAGATACTGTGATGTTTGGATATTAATGACTGCAGTGTTGGTTTTTTGTGGTATTACGAAAGGTTATGACAGGGTTCAGGGTTCAGGTACTATCTGACGGACTCGAGAACGGATACTCGTATTCGAAATAAGAGGAAGAAATAAAACAAGGATTTATCGAGAGTTTTAATGGGCCATAAGGCTACCCCGTAATCAACTTCGACATGCCGCTTATATGCACTAGGGTTAAGGGGGTCTCACTGTTACCAGCTTTCATTTTACAAAATCGAATCACGAAATTCTAGTCGTTCGCCGTGATACCATGGATGAACACAAACTGTATTTACGTGTACCGAAGTATTCAGATAATATATAAAATCATAACGAGTCATAATTTTATAAATAAATAATTTTACCTATTTCGTTAATCGTATTTTTTAATTTTATCATGTATGATAAAGGTCGTGCTTCAAGGGTTCATGTCGTATGTTTCAGACAGCAACGGTGGTGGAATGGTCGTGGGTCCTGGTGGCGGTGGCGGCGGCGGACCTGGCGGACAGCAACAGCAGCAGTACGGCGAGGTTAATCAGCTAGGCGGTGTTTTCGTGAATGGCCGACCCTTACCCAATGCAGTAAGATTGAGAATAGTCGAGCTGGCGCAGCTGGGCATCAGACCGTGCGACATATCGCGTCAACTACGCGTGAGCCACGGGTGCGTGAGCAAGATCCTGGCACGGTATCACGAGACCGGAAGTATTCTGCCAGGAGCAATAGGAGGCAGCAAGCCACGAGTGACCACCCCAAAAGTCGTTCAGTATATAAAACAACTGAAGCTCAAGGATCCAGGAATCTTCGCCTGGGAGATCCGTGACAGATTGCTCTCGGATGGCGTATGCGACAAGTACAACGTGCCATCGGTGTCCAGTATCTCTCGGATCCTGAGGAACAAAGTGGGCGCAGCTGCGGCCGCCGTTGCTGCCGCAGCCATTCATCATCATCCGCATCATCCGGCCCACCATCATCACCATCATCATCACCTTTACGCAGCCGCTGCGGCAGCGGGAGCAGCGCTCTGTCCGGTACCTTATCCACCGACGCCGTATCACGCGAGTCCACCTTCGGTTACCCATCATCATCACCATCATCAAGGTGAGTGGAGATAGCACGGAAGACCCACCGGATGCGACTACGCTTACTATCGTTGCGGTGGAAGAATGACCAGGAACAGCTTCTGTGTAAATGAATCATCATCGATGTTATTTATGACGTTTACGTGAAAACGATTGTTGATTAGAATGAAAATGAGTTTTGTGTTGTCGTATTAAAAAAAAAAACAAAAAAAAAGAAAAAAAAAGAGCAAAGCCCTCTGGGACTTCTTCCGCCGCGAGTGCCACGATATAGGCCGTTGAGAGTGTTGTTATTGAGTAGAGCTCGGTTTACAGTGGGCCTGACGGCGCCGTCGGCCAGCAAGTTATCGCCGTCCCCGCCGACGCCGACGCCGACGCTTACCAATCATCAGACGAACGGCGTACTTCAGTGGCCGAGTCCTCATACCGTGCATGACATTCTGGCGAACAGTGTCACGACGGTGCCCAACTCGAACTCTTCGTCCTCGACCTCTTCGCTCTGCGCCATCATCAACAATAATAATCATCACCATCATCATCTTCATCACAACGAGAACAACAATGATAACGGTGGTGCGAGTGGTGGCAACAATAATAATAACAATAGTAACAATAACGATTCACCGCCGATTGGTTATCATTCTCATTCACATCATCCGCATCATCATCATCACCAACAGTATTACGCCTCCGCACTTTATCATCGGCATCATCATCATCCCGGTACTGCCACCACTCTAGCTACCAACGTCGGGACTTCGACGTCCCTCTCTGTACAGTCAGCTATGATGCAAGCGTCTAATATCAGTCAACCGGCCAGTCCGTGTAATTAGTGCAGATGACTATTGTGCTTCGAAACGGTTTTATTAACTGAATAGTATCGTTTGTGCCGAGTGATGTACTAATGCAGATTTCTCTTTGTTATGGAATCCCGTGATTTCGTATTGCAGGATTTTATGTGGTATATGTGCAGTTTTACATATCCTGGGGAGGAGGGCTGATAAAATTCAATTACTATCATACTACTGCAATCGTGAACGAATAGTGTTAAATTCTTTTGATAAATGTAATATTGTCCTGTAGATTAAACTCGTGGCAGAACAATATATCAAACGAATGACGTTGAAAATGATCTGATGCTTTTGAGGTGCAGAGATTAATGTAAATACATTGAATTATTGAGAAAATGAAATTTGAAAATATTGCGAATCTCTTGAGCTGGACTTACATTCAAACGTACTTATTATGCGGATCAAAAACAATTGTATATTATAAAAATAAGGTACTGTAGGAATCTTTCGTTACCAAAGCAATTGGAGCTTGGTAATCCAGTTCTTGAAAATAACGAAATTCTAGGTAAGTAATAGGATATGTCCTGAATGAAGAATATAATAAACAGATGCAGCACAATTTGAAATATATTTTTTACTAAATATATATCAACGTATTTGTATCGACTATCGCTAATGCTTTCCAGTGTTGAACAGTGAATTACATTAATAATTTGTCCTTTTCGTGTCATGTCATTATTCTTGATAAAGCGATCCTCGATATCACACACTGGTGCCGAAATTATAAATATAATTTTTGTTCAAAATCAATTATAAACTTTTAATCCAGCAGTGTAAATATTTTCATAAGACTGGAATATTTAATCGAACCGTAAGAAATTGTGCAGCAAATGCACCGAGTGCCTTTAAGATTTAGTTGTCGACGAATGCAATAAATCAGCTTCCTAATCGGCGAAGGTATACAAAATAGGTATTCAATTTGCTCAACACCATAGCGGCTTGTGTTCACGCATTAGGCTATTGCGTTTAATCTAGTACAGTGCTGCTTTGTGTATTATACCTGCATTCGCATATGTGTACAATCTGGCTGCCTACCTAATCTAAACTAACCTACCTTAGCTACCTACCAACCTACCTACAAGCCTGACTGACTGCCCAGGGCAGTATAGCAGTCGTGCAATAATTAAATTTGTAAGAGGAATGACTGTGACGATAGATGAATATATGGATATATGTATACAATGAACATTTGCTTTAGCATGCGTGAAATATGTGGTAAGAGGAATGTGGGTTACGATGACGTTACAATTATTGTTATTTATTGAGTCTACGAGAAGAATATGGCGCCCTATACCTGGAAACACCATTTTGACTGCCTTGTAAACGTGCCTTAATTTATTTCGTTGACAATTGCACGCGAACCATTGTTATTCACGTTTAATACATTTAATTAGGATACTCATATTTCCTACTTATTATTATAACTTTTGGCTTATACTTGCGATTCCAATCTGTCTTGGGTATTATTATTTTTATTATTACTTCAAGTGTCACTTTCTTCTGATCTTTAGTATGCTAATTCAAATCCGTGTTACATTTACTTTTGTTAGATTATTATAAGAGGATTTATAAACGACGCATGTATTAACACTGGCACAATTTATAATATCAAGTAGGAAATCTTATATTAAATCTTGAAAGATGTTATATTATATTTTATTTAAAATACGATTGATATTTTACTATAATAAATGTAAGATCATGCCATGGTACAAGGTAATTACTACCGTTATGCAATATACGATCGTGCTACAAACAGCTGAGCAATTTTTATTAAAACATCTCGTATACCCTTCTTTACTACAAAGCAGAAATTTTCTATCGTATCAACGTCCATTGACCATGTGGTGAAATAAATGCAGAGCTCCTGAAAAAGGTAAATTTAATTTAAAATTACGTAAGGGAAAAGTTTCTGAGACGGCGTTGCGCGTAACACGAGAATATGTATATTTCTAATTCGATAAAACTAATGAAAATTCGAATAATACTCTAAGCTCTTAAAATCCGCCAATTTCAGAGTCCGGTGGGATAGTAATACGATTGGTCGAATTCACTGTTCCTCGTTCCTTATGTCTTATTCCTTCCGTTGAACGTGGACCTTAGACGTACAGTCAATTCTAAAAATAAACGAAACAACGTAACGCTCAAGAATGAAAGATACAAAAATTGTAACATAAGTTGTATATTCTCGCCACGTGTAACGTAACTGGACTTTCCCATGGCTCATGCTCAAATCATATCTCGACGCGTTTTACGGGCTTTATACTTTATGTAATGTCGGATCGGTAAATGATTGCTCGTAATTCATCGCACCGACCCTCGCAGAAATCATTCGTGTTTGAAGTCTCACTGGAAATACCGCATTGCGCGGAGATTGATTTAAAACGCGGTAGGGTATCGCTAAAGTAATACGATGAAATCGCGATATAACCAATGTCGTTCCCTATGAGAACTTCACTACTGGCCAGAGTACACAAAGGCACCGTCCATCGTTTGACACAGGTAACAGTTACACTCCGTTTAAAAATTATAGCCGCTACAAGTACAAGTGTTTTCATTATAACTTTGATACGAGCAAGTATATAGCGATCAGCATTAAATTGAAATAAAATTTATTACAAATTCCCTCATGTAATTAATATTGGTTCAAGTTTATGAAAAAAAAATAATTACAGTTTTTCACATTAATGATACATGCCATTAATGACGGGGATAAAAATAAAATTTTTTAAATACTACAATAATCATTTTTAGGGCCCAGGATTTCGTAATCTTAGCTCCCAGAGCCCAGAGATTCTTCGTCGTAGTTTTCGGAGTGTAGGACAATGACGATAAACTCCTAGACCAAGAACTATGTAGAGAAACTCAGACTAGGAAAACAGTGATGAGGAATTTTCGAAATATAAACAAAATATAATTTATATTGCCTCAACATGAAATTATTCATCTGCCTAGACAGCCCAGATCCATGACACACTCTTCTCAGACTGCAAAATCTTGAATCGGATCAGCAGCAAAAATTTCTAAACCTATACTGACATTTTTTCGCGAAAGTGTGTAATGTAAAATGTTATTTAACACGTTTTACCTATACCTGGTGTCATAAAAAACATTTTCTGATATACCATACGTAATATAACTTATCTAGTACAAGTAGATAAGTGACTTGGCACGTGCTATATCGGTTATAAAAGCAGACGTCGCGACGCCGTCCAATCAGCGTCGGTCGAGCGTGAAAGACCTCCCTCCTTCACGAAATTAGACACCCACTTCGTGCCGGGCTTATTTTCTCTGTTTTAACATGACTACCCTCCAGTGATGGACTTGACGTCCTCAACCACAGCAAAACTTGGCTTCTTGTGTGATTCCGAAATTTTGCCAATTTCCCATTCAGAAAAGATGACGGTATGTATATGTTAAAAAAAATTATTTTTTGCCCACAATAAATAAGGGATTATTTATAAAATTGCTAGAGAAAAATTTAAGGTGAAACGTTTTTCTTCCCCTTAATACCGTTTGAGGGTAACTTGTCGAACTTTTTGGTAGTTTTAAACGACAGGAATAAAAGAAATATTCTGGCTCGTGTCGACGCGACCTATGAACCCTGGTGCGTCTGGCTTCCTCGAAGTCTGTCGAGTAATGGGTAATTCGGTAATTCCAAGTAATCCTTTAGCTCCCCGCAAGCGAAGACGTTCAAAGCCTCATCCTCAAGGAGAGTGGCAAGTTGCAAACACGCGGAATTATAGAGCATTCGACCCTACGGGGTATTTGTGCATATAGTCACCACATAATGAGGACTGCGCGGCGCGCCAAGCCGTCCCTTTGAAATTCGAATAGGCCCGCTACTCCGCCCTAAGATACTCTATTACACTAGTCACTTAAAAGAACAGCGCCAACCCTTAGAACCACGAGTTGTTACTTCGACATTCTCTAGAACAACTGATCAGTTTTCCTCAGCACCCCGTTTGTATATTGAAATAAGAGAGAGGTACCATTTGACATATAGGTACTAGTTACTAAATATCAGATTAAAATTTATCCATAAATTGATTGGAAATTTATTAATTGTGTAAGACAAAAAAAAATAATTTTTTCAAAAACTAAAAAATTCTTACCAAATTCAAACGATAGCAATTCCAATGAAAAACCCTAACATATGATCCTCCATATGCTCGTTACACCAGCCGTTATTTGCACGGCCTCAATAATAAAAAATCAGACGCGTCCGACGCGAATTAGACAAGATTATATTTAATATGGATAATATGCATATACAGATAACCCCGCGTATACCTGCATCCAGAATGGACCAGTAAAAGAATAAAAAAAGAAAAGAGCATTGATTTACGATCTTCGACGATATATTCGACGTCGTCGTAACCGTCACTCGTGGTTCCGGATGGAGAAATTACTCAAGGATGTGGTTCCCCATGAAGTTGGCTTCGGAAGGGAATATTTTTTTTCTTACCTCTGACACGTTCACGGAAAGTCAACTAAGAAAATTTTCGTGTAACGATGCACCCGTATACAATGTTCTCTTGTTCGTGGATCGTGAATTTACAACCAAGACGAAGACTCGTCCTAGGAGGAACGTTTATTCTTGCCGCGGTGCACGCGAGTGCAGATGCGCTCCGCTCGATTAGCAGCTGCGCCATGATAAAGTAGCGCTAATAAATTAGTCCGCTACTGAAACTTCGTAAAAGTCGAGAAAGTCAAACGGGAAGTTCGCCATGGGTAATTTGCTTAAGAACTTAACAGGCCTATAAGAAAGAGTCACCCCCGTTTAATTGAATCGAACGAGATAAATTATAAATATCCTCCAAAAAAATCGCATAACCTCAAACAAGATCAATCTTAAAAACGAACATTGTAAATCAACTTAAACTAGAAAATAAAAAATAAATTGACTAGGTACACATATACCTATACTCCCTTTATTATAAAACGATTATTAATCGATTTCAAACCGCGATTTCCCTTATCTTCATAGAACAAAGAGTCACCCTATAGTAAAAGAAAATAATGTCAAAAGTATAAGAGAAAAGGAAGAAAAAGCATAAATCTTTCTACGGCATCCCGCCTCGATTTGCACCTAGCCCAGCAGATGCGCTCAGCTACCAAGGAGTAAAACGTGAACGTACAGAGGGAAAGAGAGAAAAAAAGAAAAAAAATTAGGAAGAACTCCGGGTAGGTAACATAAGAAGAAAGTACATGAGGGTACGAGAGGAGAAAGGGATGTTCTATATAATATCTTAAGGCAGAAGAGCAAGATGGCACACAGAGAAGAGTGCGCGAGCTACTAGCAAGCTTAGCTAGCAGGGGCGTTCCGCCATGCAAACTTGGAATACAGCTAATGTGTCTCTGCGCCGTCGTTTCGTCTCTTCTCATACCCGCCGCCCGACGACCGTCTTCCCGCTTCCTTCGACTGCGGCTCCGCAGAAGAAAAAGAAATAGATTAAAACCATCGCGCCATCGGGCATCGGTGGCACAGCGCATAAAGCATGTGCTCCGTGAATGCCGTTCCTCGAGGAGGATACATGAGAGGCGCCGACGCGAACTGGGGTCGCAAGGCTATTTGTACCCTGAACAGAGAGGACAACTCAAGACGTTCTTAATTACGCGGCCCGCCCTATCCTTCCTCTCTTACCCTTGTGTGACTTTGCCACACGCACCTACGCATATGTCCATCCGAAGTTACCGAGGGAATCCTATAGGTACATAAAGATGCCTGACTGTAAGACAGAGAGAGACGCCATCTTGTGTCACGAAAAATATTGTCAGGGATTTTTTTATATGTGGGCACTTCGACGGCATGTAGATTTATAGGTTATAAACGATAAATTTGTATTTCCTGATTAATCAAATCATTTCTTTTCCTTACTTGGTCCTGCTCGCGGGGGAAATAGAAATATGGATGAATCGGACAAACGGCCATTTTGATCTTCGTTTGTGGTTTCTGCTATTATGTAAATTAAAGGCGCTGCACTTTACTTGCCGTGTCTCATTTCCGTGGAAGCAGACGAAAATAATTTGTATTATATATTTACACGAGGAATCCCGTGTAGCAGATATTATGAGAGAACACAAGAGAGGCGTATCGAGGCGAAGCGACGCGCGATATCAGTTGCAGGGGTCGCCGCCACTACAAGCTCCCTACTCTCGTGCGATAACCTCTTGATAACCCTGTTCCCTATGCAATATGTTATACACGTTAAATTTTTAACTTTTAACGTTTTTATTTATCTTCAATCTTCTAGGTAAGCAATTCTGACTTCGAGGACACTTTATCCATCTGTCTGTAAGTAATGAGACGCTGCAATAACGTCACTGCCTGTACAACAGAAAACATTCAGATACGTTTTAGACACATTCATGAAACTTAACGTGTACATTGATACGTTTCGGCAATGTTTCTGAAACGTATATCAATGTTTTCTGCTGTATGGGTGGCTATCCAAGCAGCGATAAGTTCACCAGCGGACGAATTAATATTAGAGACGTTTATCGATGACTTTCGTCCCTTCATAGCCTTCGTCCTCGTTTGAATATATCTTCAATGATAGTGAAGATAAGCACGCGATAAACTCACTATATACTTGGAGTATCTGCCTTTAATGTTTTCTATAGTCGGGCCGTGATTTCAGCTCTACTTTGAAGGGCCATCCCTTTACGAACCAATATCTAAATAAGTCCTCTCAAAGTGGAACCGATGTCGTGGCCCGAATATAGCTTGCTCGTGTGCAAATTAGAGTTTTTTGTGATTCGCGAATTTCAATGACGCGTAACGAGATTGTTTACATTTTGTGGTATCAATGAAAATAACTCAAGGATATTTGGGATATGGTTATCTTGTCCGTCATATGTACAATAAGGTTAGGTTATCATTGTTCTCAGTTGCGGAAACTGGTGACAATGGAGTCTATGGGAATTGACGTGCATTTTAGTTATGATTAATGGTTAATGAATGAAATTGTGTCTTAGATCTCTGGTTAAACGTGTGATAAAAAGAGATAGAGATTTATTAAATTCAATGCTAAAAAGACATAGAGAGAAATCATGCGTTTCTATAGGATTTTTAATTCCCAGTTTATACATCTGTAACTCATTGTTTCTTGTGCTAGCACAGTACAATCTCCTTGTTCTCAGTCGATGGAAAAGTAGTTATTTTTGTACATACCCAATTTCTTACGCTTATCCGTTATGCGGTTGCTCTCCATTTTATAAAGGAAAACACTGAGTTTTGTTTAGTTTGCAAACTGTTGGTTGATTTAATTAAAGATCCGTTGCATGGCGCCACGTTATTGGCCGTGTGTAGGCGTGTTACGGTTTTATTGCAACTCGTTCCTAGTCGCTACGCCCTTTTTTCTTCAGTTCCCCTACTCTACAGGTTCAGGCTTTCACGTATCAAATTCAACCCGCGTATTTTCATTTGTGTGAGGTGGCACTTAATATTTATTTTTTTACCAAAAGTGATATGCAGATGTATCTAATCAAAAGAAAAATCACTGTTGAGACATTATAATTAGGAATGTTGGTTTAATTTAATAAATTTAATGATTCTTTGAATTTAATACCTTACAATAAGTCTGTTTGATCTTTCTGAATTATGCAAGTCGAATGACAAATAGCAAATGAAAAATCCTTTTATTAAAATTATGGTCCAAGTTGTAATTTTTGCACCAAGATAAACCATACGGAAATTGCGATACCATTTAATTTTATCAAATTTTCACGAGGTTGTATTATTTTCGTAGTGGTATAAAGATTGGGATATTTTATAATTAATATTATGGAAACATTTTTTTACTATTCGTGACTGCCAGGATCTGTTTCAACAGCTAATTCTCAAGCTTTGCTTTAGTGTTAATGGTGCTGCCATCTCTGCACTAAGTTGGTACTGCAAATAGATTGAAGTTACCATGTGATACCGAGTAGATTGTGTTATGGATAACAGAATCTAATATGATGCTGTATCTGAAGTGATGAGATTTATCTTATAAGTTTACGGTAGCATATTCGTTAACATTTATTTTTTCTTACGTCCAAATAAATACATTACCATGATATTCTTATGAGTATTATATGTACATTCAAGACAAAAACTGCAAAATGTAAATTTATTTTGAAGATCGTGAGAGCCGAGGGTTTTCTATTGGAATGAAATTATTTGGCAGTATTACTCTAAGGAATTGAGCATAAGTAATTGTTTGAGTACTTTGGTCTGACTGGTCTCCCTAATTTCCCCAGCTAGAAACATCTCATCGACTACAGTATACACCTGAAAGAAATGTTTAAAATATTGTGAAACACTATCAATGTATTCCTTCTTATTATATTGATATAGACAAAACAAACCTTGTAAAAGTTGAAGACCAAGTCCAGTTCGCAAACATTGTGGAAGTACTCGTTTAATACTTCAACAAAATTGTGAATTGCTTCTAAATAACAAAGATTATTGTCATTCACATCAACACAAATACAAAAATATAGTCCAGCATACCGCCTGTAGACAATTTTGAAATTACGAAACTGCAATAAAAAATAGTTAGCAACACATTATCAAATGATTATTTAATACTATTTAATATTTCTCCGTTACACAAACCTCAACAAAATTGGTGTGCTTGGCATCTCTAACTGTTACCACAGCATGCACCTCTTCTATTAATTTCTGTTTCTCGTCATCATCAAAGTTCATATACCACTTTGCAAGACGAGTCTTTCCTGCTCTGTTTTGAATTAAGATGAATCGTATCTATAAATAAATATTATCAGTATCATTATACGTGTACTTCATTCTGCTTGCGCTTAGTTATTACTTGACAAAATGACAATTACAATGCCGAATGACAGTTGGCAAAAATGAAAGAAAAAGTTTTGCAATTTTATCACGAATAAGTGTGGATATTTTGTGTCTCTCAAGAAAGTAACAATAAATGGTCACCTATTACACTTGTCAAATACTTGCCATTCTGTGCAAATCTCAGCAGTCACAATAAACACGAAAATCTTTTCTTATAGAGTTAATATCTTGTGAACATCCGCCCTCTTGATCTACGATAACTTTTACGCATGCGCCCACAGTCATATATGTATATGAATGGCTTAAGTGTTGTTCATAATATTAGAAAGCGATTGATTATATTCAAATATGCATACATATACGAAATTCAATAGCTAAACAATTTGTATTATAAATATATAAAGTGATAAAATTTAAGTGTTTTTTCTTTTATCTGTTTATTTCTTAGACAGCATGAAAATTTTAGTCAATTTATATTGGAAAATAAAGCGCTAAAATCTGTATATCACAAAAATATTTGAATTTAATTAAAAGTATGAAATTAGTTTACGATGAGCGATTCAAATAAAATTTTAGAGGATTTAGAGTATTTTTATGTGAGAGATGAAGTCGTAAGAACAGCCTTTAAATGCGGGCAAACGCCTTCGAACGCAACCGTGTAGTTGTGTCATGAACTGTGTAGACGGTGTAGACTGAGCTTTATGTTTTCACTATGGCTGATGCTGATTATAATATTCCACAAAGTAAAGAATCAAATGAAATATTAAATACCTATCGTACCATATCCAACAAATTAAAAAAGTACGTTAACAATTAATATTGACTACTCTTTCGATCTGAATAATCAAGACTCGTATAAAGTCTAATATATTGTATTATATATTTTAGACGATTTTTACGAAAGCCCAATGTTACCGAAGCCAGTGAACAATTTGGTAATATATGGAGTTTTATATTTTTGATTTTTTTAATGTATAACATTGTAATGGTAAATATTATAATCGTTCTTTTGAAACCATTTAAATTATTCATGTTTCTTTTAAACATTATCACTGTTGTTATGAAATATAATTGCAGTTCTAAATGAAATAATTTATGATTTTGTAATTCTAATATCACTCTTTAGCTGCACTGGGGACGCAATGTGAGCAAAAGGAATTGTGGCCTTATGCAGGATTCTGCTGGCTAGCAGCAGCACGATGTCAAGCAACACTGGGTAATAATATTGCTGAAACAAATTTTTTAACAAAAGCAGGAAGACAATTCCTCATAGCTGAAAAGAAAGATGAGGATATTGGATGTTCATCGATTGGTCGAGAAAACTTCCAAGTAGGTATTAAGTGATATCAATGTTGACCAAATTTTTTAATATAAGATCATTAAAGTAAATCACCATTCTGCATATACATTCTAGGCTGCAGTAAGTTGTTTTGGTCATTCTGCCGCACGTAACAGCCAATTAGGATTTGGCATTATGTCTGTCAGTTTGGCTATGGAATTAGCAGCAGCTTCAGGTCCAAGTACAGCAGGGGTGCAACATTTAAAAAAAGCTATTAGTATGCATCCTTTTCCTAAAGTTATTGACACATTAGTTTCATACTTCATTAAACAAGGTAAATATATATTGAACACTGTTCCCAAGTACTGCAAATATATATAATTTTCATTCTTGTTTACTTTCTTAGATGATTATGTAGCTGCTTTACAAGCTCTTAATGCATTTGTTGAGGTGATCGATAACAATATTGGTATTGCAAATGTTTCTACAGGCAATTATGTTGTTGTTTTACACAGGTATCTATAACATAATAAGATGATATAATACATTAAATGGTTTTTATATGTAGCAAATTTGTCTTTAGATGTGAAGTAACCAGGGTACTGTTGCTACTGATACTTCAGCCTACACCTCAAAGAATTCCACCTTCTTTAGCACAAGTTTTAGAAAAATACGCTTGGATTGAGGATGGTATAAGTGCTGGTATGTCACATGACTATAAAGATATAAATGTTCTTTCCTATACATCTATACATATGTTACATTTTAATATGTTTGTTCTGTTTATAGGTCCAGGGATGTGCGAAGATGAAGTTTTGCTATTACAATCTTTAGTATTGGCATGTCAATCAAATGATTGCCAAGCGCTTTTGGAATTAGAGGGTGACCTCTGGATATATTTGGATACCCAACAAAAGGAATTGTTACGAAAGCTCATACAAATTATGACAACCAGATGAACTATATAATAAGATTAATCATTTTATGGTTTATCCTTTTTATTAAATGTTTAACACTGTTACTCGTACAATATACAAAGAAGCTATGGGTTCTATAAATGATATAAAATTATCGCGTGTTGTGCAGAAGTACGTTGTGAACGAATGAATAATATTAAATCATAAAATATAAAGTATAAAATAAGCATATTATTTCATTTTCTCATAGATTTTCTCCTCAAAGGACTAAGTATTTATTTGTACCTGAGCTGATAAAAAATACTTCATAACAATAAAAAATTAATATTATTAATCATACATTAGACTAAATATAAATTGTGTTTAATGCACACAACAAAGATACGTTGTTTAGTAAGAATAAAGTGCGGCTACCAGAGTGATTCGTAGGAATTGTATAAAAGAGTAGGGACGGCAGAAGATTCCAAGAACGGGACGGAGATGCTAGTAAGTAAATGAGAAAAGTGGGGAGCGCAACTGAAAGGAAGGTTCGACCAACGGAATTCCACTGAATTCCACTTGTTGGTCAGTCAGGTACTAGTTAGCGACGTGGTGATATGTGTTAAGGATACAGACAGGGTTTAGCAGCAACGGGTTATTGAGAACCAAGTGAGCAAGATAACTTTCAGCTTCTAAGAACAGTGTACTCAAATAAAACAGACTAACGATATTCTGTTTAAACTATCGAAGCTTGGTGTGCTCCATAATTATTATAAGAAGTTAATCGTCAGATTGATCAACCAAGTAAGTACAAAAAATTATTAAACATATAAAGCCGAAAGAGTAGGAGTCACCGGTCTTTTTCCGACGACTTTGACGATTTCTGATTTAAACCATAATGGAGTTCATTACCCCTGCAGAATTTATTGTGAACCTTATTTTAATTCACTGTGTTTTAATATTCATTTTGCAAAATCATTGGCATAGTAGAATTATTTCTAAACGTATAAAATATATTTGAAGCCGCTTAGTAATAATAATGTTATATGATTATGGCAACTGGATTCAGTTATTTCATAGAATTTCGTGCTAATACGCTTAACGGAAAAAACACGGTTGCGAATATACCGTTAGGCGCGACCGCACGTATCGCCAAGCAGTCATGAAACTCATGAAGTGTCGAACGTGTTGAAAGTATGTATGATAAAACGTTCAAAACTTGGGCCTTAAACTAACATTCAAATGGTTGATGTAAAGACTCAGAATGAGCATCATTAATGATTGGTCAATCTCAGCGAGACCTTCGTTCTCTTATTTTTTACAAAATTCATAGATGCCATCATTTTTCTCGGTATTGATAAGTATTCGATGGGAATCACCGTAAAATCAAATATATATTCATGTAACTTGCTGACCTTGACATGTTTGTCTATGTAGAACAAGTTTAGTGTTAAGGTCCATTCATATTACGTGTGGTAAGAGTGTACATGAAGTTATACAAATCCCGTATTACGTAGTGAAAGTAATTTGATATTAAGTCTTAATCCCATAAACCGCAAAAGTATTAGTACATTGGACAAAATTAAATTTGTAGAAATATACATATTTTTGCAACAAACAAAGCACTAAACATAGTATTTATCTTTACTGGACAGTAAAATTTACAAGTGATATACATATGATGTAAGAAATCACGCGTACAGAAACATAACACTGAAAACTCTACAAACTCAGAAACTTACAGTCACGAAAGTATTCTTACAGCGGTGATCTTCGTGAATAGACGCAAAAGCGAAACGAAAATGCGTCGAACTTACACAGAACATACGTTTGCTTAACGTGTACGATGTACTAACCCGCATCGCAGCGTCAGTTGCTATCGTATTGTTAAGCGTGATGGATCGCAGGAAAGGGAAAGAAACTACGATCAGTGAAAGAAAACAAATCCTTGATCTGTTTAGACAAAATAAGTCATATGGGGAAATATCGAAAATTGTTGGTCGAAGTTGATCGACTGTACAGTCGGTTATACACATTTTAAAAGAGGGAATATGTTAGAAAATAAGCGTAGAAGCGCTCGTCAAAAAAAATTAACGGAACGTGAACAACGATTCGTGATGCAGTTAGTGCAAAAAACTCCTCTAATAAGTGTTTCTGCAACAGTTTCGGAATTAAAACAAACCTTGAAGAAAAAAGTTCATCCACATACTATTCGCAGAACACTTTAACAAATTGGATACAATCAAGCAAGACGAAAACCGTATGTATGTATAATCGGTCCACGAGTTCATCTTTTTTAATAAATCGAGAACAATGGATTCTCTAGTAAGCTTTATGTAGCTCTCCGTATAATTTAGATCCTGTACATATATACGTATTTCCAATAGAACAATGATTCCAAATATGACTTACCTATCACAGCAATTTATTATATTTAATGTTTGTTTTTGAAACTCTTTCACAGATATCAAACATCAATCCAAATAGAAAATTTCTATATAGTAACAGCAAAAAAGACGTGACGTCATATGTGATCTACATTACACGAATACTTTTGCGGCTATAGATTCTGAGTTTATGCATTTTCAGTCTTGCATGCGTCGTTACCATTTGACAAATTCGCTGTTCTATAAAGATAATACTGTGTTTGGTGCAAAAATGTAATTCTTTAAATTCTATTTTATCGAGTCTACGAACATGTTTGCAGTTTAGGTGTAATTTTGCGTATATGAAGTCCGCAACAAAATGATATTAAAACGTAACTTAATAAAACGTAACGTAACTTAAATTCAAATGTTAAACAAAAATTCTTATTCTCTTGCAACTTTTTAAATATTAGTAGAAGTATTGACTAATAATCTAACATTTCAGTATTGCAATGCCTGAAGAATGGAAAACCATTTTTGTCACGGGCGGTGCTGGATATATTGGAAGTCACTGTGTAGTCGAACTTCTCGAAAGCGGATACGAAGTTGTGGCTATTGATAATTTTACTAACAGCGTTACCGGAAAGAATGGAGAATCCGCAGCTCTCAAGAGAGTGGAGCAGATTACAGGGAAAAAAGTTACATTTTATAATTGCGATTTAATCGATCGGGAAAAACTTGAAGAAATTTTTAACAAGGTATCGAACATTCGTTTTTCGAATGACAATATTATATATGATTCTATACTAGTTTAAATCTATTTTTATTATATACATATACAATACTTTTGAATGCTTGTATTATAATAATTATTTTGATTTACATGATATAGGAAATAATATCTAACGTTCTAGCACAAGATACATTGCGTAATACACTTTGCGGCGATAAAGGCAGTAGGAGAATCTATGCAAATACCACTTCACTACTATCGGAACAACATTATTGGTGCTATTAATTTACTTGAGGTAAATATCAAACAGCAATATTCTAAAAATTTTGTCAATGACCGAAATACTTTTAAAAATTTTGTTCCTTCAATTTTTAGGTGATGAAGGCCGCTGGATGCTTCCAATTGGTCTTTAGTAGCTCCTGCACTGTTTACGGAGAACCAGCTCATCTCCCGATTAAGGAAAATCATCCTACCGGAAATATAACAAACGTCTACGGACGAACGAAATATTTCATTGAAGAAATGCTCAAAGATATATCAAGAGCTGAGGAGGTAAAATAATTTATTAGTACTTCGCAAAAGATTAAAAATTAGCTGACATTACAGGTAATCAGGATATCAAGATTTATGGGGGTCAAGTATATAATAATAAAAACTAATCAACGTTTTTCATTATTAATATTTCTATATATCCTTGAATAATTGATGGCCGCTAAACAAAAGGCGATCGCTCAGGTGAAGCGAAGTAATAAAAGTCGCTTTCAAATAATTCTAAATACTCAGAGCATTTGCATTGTACAGGTCAGCAGTGCACCTGTTAAATATGATAATGCTTCAGAGTGAAAACGTCTATAATTAACTATAGTCCTCTTATATAGACTTTTAGGATAAGTGTAAAATTATTTTATATCCTTGGTATAACATAATCATAATCTTTTTTTCACAGAAATGGAATATTATCGTACTGAGATATTTCAATCCAGTTGGTGCACATATCAGTGGTTTAATTGGAGAAGATCCCACTAAACCATTTACCAATTTAATGCCGTATATCGCGCAAGTAGCTGTAGGTCATAAATCTGAATTAACGATTTTCGGTGGTGATTATCCTACAAAGGATGGTACAGGTGCGTTGAATTTTGTAATGATCTGATATCCATTAATTAATAATTATTTTAATACTCTGTACATGTATATAAATAGATCAAGAGCATCGGTATGTTTTTATCTGCAGGAATTCGAGATTATATTCATGTAATGGATCTTGCATCTGGTCATGTGTCAGCTTTAGATGCTTTAAGGAAGCAACATGTCAGGCTAAAGATTTATAACTTGGGAACTGGAAAAGGAGTTTCCGTTCTGGAGTTAATTAAAACCTTTGAAAAAGTAACTGGTACAAAGGTACCCTATGTCATACAAGATAGACGAGATGGTGATATTGTCTCTATGTACGCCGATACAAGTTTAGCCCGAAAAGAATTGGGATGGCAATCTAAATACGATGTCAACCAAATGTGTAAGTTATTAAATGAAGTTGTTTGTATATGATTGAAGATAAATTTATAAGTCAGTTTATATATTATGTATGCCATAAGATGAGCTCTGAAAGTGGTAAAAATTTTGATTACAGGTAAAGACTTTTGGAGGTGGCAGTCTACTAATCCTCATGGATATCGCAGTTCGTTACAAAATGGTACGACAAAGAAATGATACGTAAATAATGTAGGTGGTTCACTTGTTGAATTTTTCCTTAAACAGTACTGCAGATTTTAATAGTTTAGTGATAAGAAATGTCAATAGATTCATATCTTTTTTTTTCATTATGAAACTGAGATAAACAATTTAAAACAAACGATAAACTCGATTTATCATTTATGTAAGAATTTTGAATAGTATACAGTTTGTGAAGTAATGAAATTGTAGTAACAATATGTAGCAATTTAATAATGAATGTAAAATCAAAATTGTACCAGTGGCAGAGGAAACGTAGCCATTATTTGACTTTTGTACGGGAAATATAATCATTGGAGAACTCACAGAAATTATTTTTTTTTATAATATTTAATCTCTTATAAACTTAGAATAGGTGGATGAGTGTAAAAAATTGCATTTTCTTACTTATGGAAAAAGAAAGACACGGATTAATGCATTAACAGGTTTATAAATACTGCAGGTGTAATGGTGTGTTGTAATAATTTTAAATTTATTTGTTTATTTCAACGGATGATACAATCATGTAAATCAAATGAGAATTACAATGCATATCAATTTCTTCTTTTGTTTGTCGAGCTGATTATCTTTTGTTCTCAGTATTTTCTGTGCTTATATTTTTATTATCTTGTATTGTTGATTCATGAATTCTGTATAAAGACAAATGTTGAAATTTCAATACCTCAAGCCCCCAGCTCGTCCATCCAGGAAGTAAATACCGTGCAAATAGTTCTAAGCATTTTGGGTTATCCGGAAGATATGATGCTATTAGGTCTAAATGCAGTACATCAGCAATCCAAAACAGACAAAAAATACAGATGATATAACATTACTCTAGTTTTTTTAATATTAGAAGATAAAGTTGTATTAAAACATCATCATACACATTGTTCATACTATTTAATTTACACAGATGTACCTGTTATGGGTGGCTTGTGTGAATGAACTGCACTGGGAATGCTAACAAGTAATTTACCATCAGGAATTTTAATTTCATTATTAGAAGAAGCTGCTCCTAATATTAATAGTTCATAAGGCTGTTTTGCTGGCATTGGATTAAAATCACAAACTGGTTTCCCTGATCTAGTTACCTAAAATATATTCAATTTTCATTGAGAATAATTATATTTTGCAATTGGCATAATATGATCATTACTAAAAATTATGGAACCATTCGTTCTTGCTAAAAAGAACATATGTAACCAAGTCACATTAACTTACTTTAACCCAATACCACTTTGCTTGAAATTTAACGCCCCATGCTGGGAACATATCATTTGAGATACTGCGTAAATGACTGGGAGCATTTGTGCACCATACAGCAACTACACCATTTGTACTTAGTAATTTTCCAATTGGTATTTTGATCAGATCCTCGTTATACATCATTTTGTAACTGTTTATTACAAAATTGCGTAAGATAACTGTCTAAACATGAATATTATATATGTTCAAAACAAAAAATAATACTTACTATTTCAGAGAAAGTTATCCTAAAAAATAAACATTTACATGCTTATATTCAACTTTGAAAATTTACCTAGATTCTGAATATTTTCTTTTCTTTCTTCTTATAGATTTATTCCACCATGGTGGATCCAATAAAATCAAATCAAATTGATTATTTAATTCCATTTTTTCTGCTATATTTTTTATGTCATTGCAGTAAAAATAACATTGTTCAGGGAAAACATATTTCTCTGATTGAGTTTCAGATATTATTGCCATGTTCATTTTATTGCACCCATGTAAATTTTCTATGTTATGAGTAACAGTATCAGAATAAAACTTTTGTGATATCATACGAGCTGCTTCGTTGTTATCATAAACTATTTCATCTGGAAACAATCCTTCTGCCTTTGCTGATGATAAAATTCTGGCCAATCCTTCTTTAATAGGATTCATCTGTAGAGTAATTAGATTCTATTAAAGCTTTGGAACTTATATTTATTCCGAAATAATAAGAACATAGTGTAAGTTACTACACTGAAGAATTAAATAAAATTTAAACATTTATATTATTATTTATAATTTACAGTTAAATTGCCAAATGGATTGATTCAATTAATTTCACGGAATTTTGCAAATAATCGATTACACATATAAAACAAATATTAAATAAGATTAAGTATTCAACAAAAAATATACATATAGGTTAATTTACTTGTTCCATATCTTCGCCTGAAAAGTGTTTCGATCTTTTCCTTTTTCTTGTTTTCCCACTACTTGCACTTTCCTCGTCATCATTAACAACTTGATTACCCCGTAAATATTGCGAATTTATATCAAATAACAATTCATTGAATTTCAAACTGAGTATCTTATCACCTTCTCGAACATATTTATAACTATTGTCAAGATGATCTAAATGAGATATTATCCAACCATCAGCAGCAGCATATTTTAAACACATATTTGATCATACACAATTCAAATAATACTTAATAATGTTCATCATTGTCAACACAATTTCCGACTAGTAACGTAGATGATCCTCTAGTCTGGCGTCAAGTACATAAAAAAAAACTTGTTACAACAAAGAAATAGATTTACATCTAACCAATATGCTGATCACAAATCAGCATCACGTACACTTTCTTTGATTACAATCAATACTTATGTCAATTCGAGAAAACAATTAAAGGACAAATCACATACGTGTCTTTATAGCAACCGGTAGATCGAACATATGAGGCAATCTCAAATTAGCACTTTAAATTTGAAATACGTTACAAATATCGGATTCAGTATATTTATTATAAATAGTGTCTGCCTGTCCTACTGTACGGTACACACAACATAATGATTGAAATAAAGACTTTCCGCGATAATCACTTGCACATAGGCAACGCCTGCCGTGTAGCAACCCGTATTATAGAACAATATACAGTCAGTCCTGATTCAGGATAACAACCCTTAATATGTGCAACTTTATTCCAAAGTAAAGCCTCTTTAATGATACAACTGACAATGTATTATACAGTTAAAGAGAGGCTTAAACATTTCGTTTATCTTGAATAATTTAGAGAATCCTGGGAAGTATACAAAATTAGTTGTGAAGATAAGATTGCAAATATTATACTTATATAACATATTTATTTTTAAAATGAACAGCCTATAAACTTCTTCATACGTAGGTGATAAATATATTGTAGACCTTTTTTTATACTATTTATCATATATATATATAGATGTGTCGGTCATAGAACCATAGCGTAACATAAGCGTATATGCCTCTGTCTGAATAAATACTACACATGGAAGACTACTGACCGCTCAATATTGCGACGCGTGCGCTTCTCAGCCTGAAAATACCGGAGTCGCTTCAATGCTACAGACGTATAAGCGTGTTAATCAATGGTAAGAATATTTTTTTGAAACAATTGATTTGTCAGTGAGATTTGTGCAAAACTTTTTGAGTTCTTCTTAGTCTCAAAGGACACGGCATTCTTGACATAAATGTGAAGTGCAATTGAATGTATATTAGTGCCAGGAGCACAATGAATAATAAAGTGATAAAATAACTCTAGTAATTAAACTACATAGAAATTATTTTGAAAGTATAAAGCAAAATTTGGTTCAATGAATTAATACATAGAGTCACTACCGCGTTGATAATTTGTCAAATATTACCAGAATATCTTCCGAATAAATTTTTCGAGCAGACTTGCAACTACCAGTGATAATCATTATAAAAGAGTTCACTAAGAATCAAATTGGTGTCTGGGAGTATATTTTCGGGCTTGACAATCCATTAAGTTTTTTAAATACATTTAGTTTATTAAAGGCCATTAATAGATACCATTATCATCTCTTTTCATTTTAAATTTATAGATGGCAGAAATGGACGTAGCAGCCATGATCATGAACGACTCCAGTTGTGCTCTTTGTAAACTGGGCCCTCCACCTAATATGATTCTTCACCTCCCACCTCCACCAATTCCATCTTTTCTTCAACATGCATCAGAATTTTACCCAAATTCAGAATCATTACCGTTCCCCCCACATGTTAATGACAGTCCGTGTAAGCACCTGTGCGATTGGCGTTCCGAGGGAGTGCAGTACATCGAGATGCCTCAACAAGGTCAATTGATTTTTCATCCTTTACATCAATGGACCTCTGAGTCAATTTATGTTAGTATCACGTTTGTTTTTATTATATTTTACTCCTCATGGAAAAATTAATTTACAGACCTTCACTTTTATTTTGACTACTATTACATTCAGAACGACAGGTGCAACATAGATAAGTCTTACAGGCCATTATGAAAGTCGATCAATGCAAAAACTACATCACTGCATGACGTATTGTACTTGTGTAATTGTTAATTTTTAAGATAATAATACAGATAAATTGTCAATAATTATTTTACAGGGACCGTCTTTGATGACACATGGTTACTTGTCTTAATATCATCTTGCATTGGAGTCATCTTCGTTGGAATATTACTAGCAGCATTGCTGTTAAAATGCAAATTGTGAGTAAAATATAATTTTGCACTAAAATATTTGTATTTCCTAACGCCATTTTCATTATTAATAATGATGTATATCATTTATGTAATGAAACTATGATAATTCACGTTACTAAAATTACAAAAATTGCAGTAATGGCGGCGGTAAGAACGGCGTGATTTCAATGCCAGCAACTGCATCTAATATGCAAGCAAAAAGTGGACGAATTCAAAGTGAGGCTGTTCTGTATCCATGTGCAGCAGATGCAATGCAAGACAGCCGTGTAATGTGGGCAACACTTACACCCCGAGGAACTACTCGTCATTACTTAGAAGAACATACCTACGAAACTATTGGCAATGGACAATTTCATAAGCGTGCGGCAACAGTGACACCAACGGAGCATGTAAAGTTTAAGATAATATAATTCGACTGTAATTCGTTAGGCATTATATATCACATTCATCACATAATTTCATGCAGCTGCATGTGAATATCTGTTACAAGTACATAGTCTGACAAATATATCACTGCTACTGTTTAGACTTACGCAGAACCTCCTGTTAGTTCACCTGCAAATCCAAGACCAAAGGATGACAAAGCATTTGACAACACAGCATTTGTAGATTACGAAGAACCCTTGTCGCTCAGAACTGAATACTATCAACTTGATGATGTTTTGGAACCCAACGAACCAGGTGATTTCTTCTGATAAACTGTTTCTTGTTTAATTAGAATCATTAGGTTTCATACAATTATCAATTCAAAGAATATGAGCGCCAGCTATCAATGTATGATTCAAATATTATGAGCCTTCTGTAGAGATTCCTTTCTTCTATCACGGCATTCAAATACGGCACGTTAAAAAATTATATTTATTACTTAGGTATTTTTGGAATGCAAAGAGGAACTCTACGCCCACGAGTCAGCTCTCCTACGAGAATTGAACATCCGAATCTGCCACCGTTAAACCTTCATCCTCATAAACGATTGTCACGCAAGGCTTCTGTCCATCAACCGAATACGGATACATTGCTGAGAAGCAGTATCGCATCATCAACTTATATTCCTACCATATAATTTGGAGAATACTTAATCAAGTTGATGAAACACAAAGACTTTTTCAAGTAGCAGTAGTGGAATTCTTGCTATATGGAATATAGTAGAGTACCCAGACTGAAGACGAATTGTATTGTATCACGTTTCTATTCTTTTTTTACAGGTTATTTGAAATATTAACAGTATTAATGATATTATCACAGATAATACAGAAGAATAAATAATAATGGGATAGTGTAAATTATTAGAAAAGCAGTGTACGAAAGTCAAGCAAGACAAGAATAGGAAAGTGAAAGGAATTCGACGATATTTCTCATTAAGCTATATGTTTTAATTAAAGTGCATACTCTTTTCTATCGAATATCATCGCTAAGAGACTCATTATTAAAAGACAGATTAACAATCTCACTGTAAATGAGACAAAATATGTAAGCTTTATGTGAAATCAATTTGTATGTCAATAAACGATCTTACACGTATTTCATATGACTATCTTCAAACGCGCATCTTAAGATATAGATACAGTATAAAATGGCATTAAGAACTTGATCAGAATCCATTATGAATTCTGAATACTTATTTTGAAAATCATCACTAAATATCACTTTCTTAAATATGTCTCAATTTGTTCCAATAAAAAAGAATATGGACGAAACAGAAATATTCTCCTACATCTTCACCCATTTTTTTGGATTCACCCGTCGTTAGAAAAATAGAATTAGTATCTGACGATTTTTGTAAAAACTGGTTATCAATTTCTTTATATATGCGACAAATGGAATCACATACGTTCACATAATCACAATTTGATTATGATTTGATACGCAACATTGTGCAAATGAGAACAAATATCACTGTGCATAGAAATATGTTTCAATTAATAAAAAACTATTTATTCTTGTAAAAAGAATCTGACACAAGCGTTAGTTATTCCTACTACTTTAATAAGTATTAAGGCAATTATTGATTCATTATAATATAACGAGAAAATATTGAAAAATTATAACATAACTTTTCACTTTTCACAAAAAAAAATAAATAATATAACTACAACATGACAAATCTAATAATGTATGTTAAATTCGTATTCGATTATTCATTAAGACAACACGTGAAAAGGATAATATAGTGTAATAAGAAAAAAATTATTATATTATAGGCGATTTATATCAATGCACAGCATTAAATAAAATATAGACCTTTTGTATTTGCATAATTCGAAAGATAACAAGAGCCCTTATATTAGTTAAACTGTGTGTAACTCGTGTCCGTTGAATCACAAAATATCTTGTAAGGAACTCTGAGGAAAATATTGGACGCTTTCATCATTTTAGCGCAATCACACTAGAATGCAGGTATCGAAACGCAAAAGTACACTTTACAAGTGCTTCTTTTTTACGATTCTCATATTATATAGTTTATAATGCCAATAAGGCATGGCATCTATTAGAGCCGTTAGAAATTACTTGATATTCTTTGCTTAATTCATCGACAAGACATACCTCAAATGATACACTCAGTCTCATGAATTTCTTATGTCAAATATGGAACACCTATTTTCAATTTCCAATATTTTAAGATGCTTTCAATGCCATAGGAAATATATGGAGAAATTTGTTCTAGAGGTTCTCCTGATGAGCATTTTGGGTAGAAATGCTGGTTGCATCGAAAACAGTTGTATCATCATCATCTTCCTCTTCCAAGGGCAATAGTCTCATCTCAACATCCTGTCTGTGTGCAAGGATACCATACTTCCGTATCATCTGAGGTCGCGTTTTACTTAATCTAAAAAAACAAATAGTACATTAATGACACTCACATACAATGAAAGAGATGAGAGAAACAAACCTGAGACTACGAAACACGATGTAAGCCATCACCACAATGCTGAGACCTACAAACACTAAAAAACCACGCAGCAGGGCACCAGAGTTCAAAGATGCAGAACGATCCAGGCTTGGCTGTAATGAGAGAGAAGATTAAAAATGTACACTGACTATCTCAGTTGAACATATCCCACACTACCTACCAAGCTCGGAGACATAGTACTGGTAGCTATCAATGTGCTGACATTGTTTAGATTCTTCCCAGATTTTAAGGTTCCATTACCTTTTGATTTCTCATCCTTAGTAATTTGTGCAGACTTTTGTTGGTCTTGGATATTTTGCATTTCCTTCAAAAGATTAGGGTGTGGCGATGTGGCCGTGTTCCTGGCGGGGCTTTCAGCGATATCAAGCACTTGTGTATCCTCAGCGCAAAATGCGAAGCGTGCTACAATGAGGATCATCCAGAAAATGAGAAGTCGTATAGCGTGTAAATTCGAGAGCGTCATTATTTCCTGTCATTTATAAGTTCCTAGTTGTAAAACGAATGATAATATGATGAGACCGGTTGACGTTTCACTGCAAAACCCATGTTGATGGTTCGGTCTGATTCGGTCCGTTACGCGTGTTCCCTATTCACAGCTGTTTCGCAGCTGTGCACCTGCGGACCTCAAATAACACGGTCAATGTCATATTTGAAAGATACCGCTGTCACGCAAACACATAAAATCTGTAATCGACTCTGACAACTGAAAATATTCAATATTTTCCTTGTGAATGACGGAAATTCATAAAATATCATTAAATTTCCCGAATAAATGAAAAATACCTTATTAATACTCTATAGAAATGTAAATATGATATTTTTTTTCAATATGTAATATCAGCAAGCAACTGCGCAAATTACAAAGATAGCGCCACTTTCCTTGCGCGAAAGTGCTAAGGTGGGGGAGATTTTTAATGGTAGGGATAAAGTTTCAACCAATAAACGAGCTGTTTTCGCGCACGGTGCAGCTGAGACAGCGACAGTTGGATTGAGTTGGACGCAATACGTCGTGTGCGGTAGTCGTATATGGCGTAGAGGCGTTGCGACAGGGAGTAAAGGAACGAGAAACGAAAGCGACAGCGAATTTAGGATAATCGCGCATCAGGAAAAAAACCTCGCTGAAGATGGTGGGCGGTGAGTGTATCACGGATGGTTTGCGATGTATTGAAAAAACGACGAATCGGACGGAGGAGAGTGTCAACGACGCGGCCGAGGAACTTGAGGCCTCCATGAGAAAGTGCGAGGGTCATCTGTCTTCGACGAAGACAAACAGCTGTTCGTCCTGCAAAGGTGTAAATCGTACGACAGAAATGGCGCAAGAAGATAACAGCCCCTGCTGGGATAGTCTACCCAGTGTCATATTGTTCGAGATATTTTCATACCTGCCACAAGAAAATCGAATAAGAGCGTCACAGGTGAGGTGGCTACAAAGATGATTTGTACCCCCTGTAGATTTACTGGATGCTTTGGTACCAATCACTGAGTGTGTGTATATGTATGTGTTGTTATTATTGGGTGGGCAGGAAGAAGTTGTTGGTCAACTATATATATATACATTTATTATCATCACTGACCTTCCATATTATCGGATATTTAAGAAAAAAATAACTGAAAATAATAATGCAGATCACTATTCTTTTTTTATCACAGTTATTCCTAGTATATTTTTATATTGTGGTGCATCTTTGATCGACAGGTATGCAGAAATTGGAGATACGCTTTATTTCATCCAAGCTTTTGGAAGAAGATCACCTTCAGATTTCGAGAGGATGACAATATGTCTGGTGTCAGATTTATGACAAATTGTTTTGGACTCAGTGTTCGTGAGGCAACTGTAAGGTGCGACATAGTCAATAGGTGTCTTAAGGAAGCTTCCAGGCTCTTAAAGAAGCTTGGTGGAAATACATACTTACGCAAATTGTTCCTGGAACCAAGTTCCTGCACCTTATATTGGCCCACTCTGCGTGTAGATTGCACAAAGAAAGAGTAAGCATTTTTCGTATATCTTTTCTGACAGACTTCATGATTCAACACATGCATTTTTTGATGTTTTATTTTTACAGTCGATATTTCTGCACTCACATAATGGAATCACTTCATAAAATCGTGGAAAACAGTAATTGCTTAGAAGCCTTAAGTTTTGGATGTCTTGAAGATCTAACGGCAAGTGCCGGTCCGATCATGGAGTCACTTCAGCGTCATCACGCGAAGCACCTAACGCACCTAAGCCTAGCATCAGTCAAAGATGATCCTGGCGACTATGTGCTTTCAGACTTAGACAGCTGCATGTTCAGATCGTTTGTCAGATTATCTTACTTAACTGTGGACTATGATTATGTGAGCAACAGCTTGCTCGAGGCTTTAGATAGTGGTCTTATGGAGAGGCTAGTAATCCATGTGCATGGATATGAGGAAGATCATCCTGGAACAACAAATAACTCCTGGATTAACTTCGTTGGAAAGAAGTGAGTCGACATATTCGTTTAATCAATTTGCTATATGCCTCTAGTCATATTTCAACTTGGAGAACAGTGTAGTCGTGTATTTCGATACTTTCATTTATCAATAATAGGAGAGCTAACGTCGCGAGAGTATAATTCAAAAGCAAATATAGATTGAGTATACACTTCATATCTGTTTGAACTGAGCTATTGTAAATATTATTGTGATGTTTATGACTCATATTACTTTCAGTCCGCACTGTGAACTCCGGTTAAACCTTATGCACTCTTATCTGGCCGTAACCATCCTAGATTCGCATATTCTACAACCAGCAATGCCACTAACTCATTTGAAGGTGCTATTTTGTGAGACAGTTAACGCTAACGCAATTCATCGATTGGCAGCTTGGTATCCAAATACTCTGAGGTCTCTAGTGTGGATAGACTGTCTAGATTCCGCGCCATACTCCCCAGTTACTTATGACCCAAATGATATAGACAGGTAAGAGAAGAGAAGTTAATATTAAGCTTGCACGACTAATAATGCAAGCATACGATTTGCAGCCCGGATCCACTAGTCTTGCTAGCTTGGAAATGTACGAAACTCGTGGAAATCGTCTTTCTGGGATACAAGTATTATCAAGAGAACCTCCTGGCCATAGCCCGTCTACGGGAAGGCACTCTGGAACGACTGGAATTCGCTGAAAATGACATTTCCAGTGAAAACGAAACATTCTGGTTCGAAGGACCCGCCATAAGGAATGTAAGTATCACTATCGTATTAGCATAGCATATGCAAGCTAACTATGCATCATCTCCAGTGTGTTAATTGCCCGTGAGAAAGTTAGTATAACGCACTGATCCGAATTTCCTAGTTTTCACCCTGACAACTTCTCATTAGAAATTCACTCTGTATTCAGTACAAAGATAATGCGATGGTACACTATAATAATAGACAATGCCCAAACTAATGGAATATGGAGAGATGAACTTATTTTAACGATTTCTTAGGAAATTCAAGAGATAATGGGTGGTGCTTGGAACTTGTTAACCGACGCGGAATTACCAACTGTCCTGATGGATCCACATGAAGGTGACAGCAGAGAAGTCATAATGCCAATGGTCCTGCGCGACCAGAAGTAAGGGTCGACGACCTTGGGTACGAGTAATATCTACCATCATTGCAACAAGTCATCAAAGATCATCAACTCCAATATGTATCGGTAACAGATAGCCGTCAGCACCGAAAACTATATTATTCACCAGGTACCAAGGAAGCGATCCGTCGTGACGGCAGGTCAACAACTAAGAGCGTAATGTTCTATTTGTTATGTTTTTTTTAATTGAATTACCCATTAATCGCGAGAGTAGCAACGATCCTTAAAGCGTTAAGTGTACCAATATTGTCGGTCGCGACAAAACGAAACTAAAACGAAAACGATAAGTGATCGCATTATCACGTGAACAAGGATCACGTCACTTTTAAAGTGATGGAAAAGATAATCCTCAAGAGTGGATTGCTTTTGGTTTTTCCAAAAATGAAAGTGGAACGACACCAAACGAAAAACGACTCGTGAAAACTGAGAAGAAAGAAAGAAGAGAATGATATAATAAACATTCAACACCCTCAGTAAAATGATTGACGGGCTCCGCATAGAAAGGCGAAAAAAAAATATCACAATGGGCAACACAAAGAATATATGACCCTTGAACGAAACATCCGCGCAAGGATGCACATTATCGCGGAGCCACATGCGTTAGAGGGTGCATATACATTTATATCTATGAACGTATATATATTATGTATATATGTACGTATATATATGCCGGGCTGTGCTTCTTTCTTATATTCCTCAATATTTATTTGCATGGAGGTACATATATATTATCGCGACTGTCCTCCTGTTCCCGGACCTACCGTAAGCCCCATATATATATTTTCGCGATGATCGAACTGTTGTACAGTCTCTCTCGCAAATTTGACCAGTTTCTCCCATTTATCCTGCAGCCATAAAGATACAGAAGCAACGTGAAACGGAAACAAGGAGACTAAAACACTTTGAAAGTATATAAGCCCACCGATAACCGATATAGTTTACCGTTTCCGTGCCTGCTGCATGTACGCAGGGAGAGACAGAATGTTTAATGTAGAGTCCCAGTTATATGGATGCTATCCAGATATATTATCAGAAACACTGACAAAGGTGTGTAGACAGCAGGGCCGACTTGAATGGCCTGTAGTAACCTAAACCTGTACCGCAGGGTAATCTAGACTCAAAGGATCCAATGAACTAGCTGTATTAAGTATCCAAGAAATTATGGAAGATAGAAGATAGGGACACGTATGAGTGGCATTCAAGATAACCGGGCAATAAAGATAGAAAATAACGAGAGAGTATTAATCAACATCGAGAGAGATTAATGTAGTGACAAAAGCAAATGGGTCCGGGCAACAATAATGACAACAAATAGTAACAACACGCGCCTCCAGTTATGCGCGATAGTGTCATCTTCCATGAGAAGCAAGTGAGAAAACAAAAGAGTATAAGATACGCGTCAGGATGAAAATATTCCGTTGTTAACAAGAGAAAAAAAAAGAGGAAAGCGTTAAAAGCATAAGCCAATAATAAAGAAAGACGCGATGACAGATATTTTTCCAACTTGCTGGAATTTAGTTTGTAGTTGATACGTGTGCACGACTGTAAAAGCATGAATGGGCGTATGCATGAGACAAAAAGCAAGTCGAGAGCGTTATAAGGATACGAGGAGAAAGAGAAGAAAGAACGAGAGACAGTAGTGGGCGTCTGCGTGCATGTATGAGTCTGAGAAATATTTTAAAAGAAAAAAAAAAATGATGTGACTCGCCTAGACAAATGAAACGAGCTCGACCGCTCGAACACGATGTAATATCGAATCGCGATCCGAGGTTATTTTTAATACCAAAACCAATCGGACGCACCGTGTAAAGACAGAGAGAAAAAGAGAGAGAAGGGAGAAAGTAAGAAAAGCAAAGAAAAATTGATAAATGAAGGAAACAAAACGTGTATGAAGTATCCTCGTGGGCAGAACGCGTCGCGAAGTTGAATGGAAAGTTTATCATCGGCCAACACACCATATATATTAATAATAAAATGTAAACTTTTACATTCATTTACGCGGCACGGACTGTCGAATGAATGCTAAGCTAACTGTAAACTAGTTGAATTAGTTGCTAATAATATACTATATATATATATATGTAAATTCCGTATATACGTTATGTAATATGTGTATACATATATTGTGTGTCTATGTATATACATATTATATGTATATATGTATGTGTCCGTATATATATAGACACGACTTGAATGAAAATAACGCGCTGACGTACAGTGCAACGCGTGAAATGCGCAAAAGATATCGTGTGGAAGCACAATGAATACCTCCAAAAAAAAAAAGACCTTGCATGCATTCAATTTCCTAAAGTAAAAACTGACGAGGTTGGAATTCAAAGTCGAAGATATATGTGAGAAACGTTAACGAATATGAAAAGTCAGACACGAGAGCAGGTGCATCCGTTTCTGTCGTACGATTCTTCGGGAATATTTTGAATTGTTTACAAGGTGTAGATGATAATTAAATAAAAGAAAAAAAAAAGATGCAAGACGCGCAAATTGACAGCGCTTAACATAGAAGATCGTGCAAGGAGAATTAAAAAAAATATATATATATATACACACCAGAACAGCAATCTTATATATTATACAGTTAACTATTCTGAGATGCTATTTACTTTTTCGAGTCGGTGTATTATTATATGGTTATTATTGTTAATATTATTATGATCGTCGTATATCGTTCTTATGTGCCGCGTACACAACACTAATTTTTCATTTTATACACACTGTGATCGAGTACGTCCTCTGTTTACGTGAGAGCAACAAAGAGATGAGAAGGCGAGAGACTATTTAACAAACAAAAACGACAAAAATTATAAAACCTACTTACGTCGTGAGGTTGCGCGCAAAGTCAAGAAACAGACAAAATAATTATGATAATAATGTAAAACCACGTGTATATGAAAGAGCAAGCGATAGAAGACCACGCGCGCGCGCGCGTCTGTGTTCGTGTGTGTGATTGAGAGAAAGAGAGAGAAGCAAGGTGAGCCGAGATAAAATTGAGAGAAAGTCAAACAAGCGTGTAAAGAGAGAGAGAGAGAGAGAGAATGTCTTTTTTATTGTTATTTTTATGTTATGTTTGGGTGAAAGAAAAAAAAGGATAACTGGTGGCTGTCCAAGACGGCAAATTTAAGGGGATAACGGTGAAAGGTCAAGAAGAAAGGTGGTGGGACGGGTTGGAGGGGAAAAGAGAGTGAAGGCGTAGGACGAAATAAAAAAAAACGGGCCTTAATATGTACCTGAGTCGCGATAAAAATTGATTTCAATCGTGCAGTAAGATTTTGTCACGCGACGAACAACCCCCACCAAAACTAAAGAAGAAAACAAGATAAAGTTTAAGTCCACGACGATTTGAAACGGGTGCGTGATTTTCGACAAGAAAATACGAGACTGCTCGCGGCCCTCCACTTTTCTTCTCGAGCCCACTGTATGTAGATAAATTGACGAGGGAATAACGCGTAAAATAAGTCAGGTTAAAATCAAAAGAAGGAGAAGTAGAAGGAAGACACGTGAGAATATACAAAAAGCATAGGGAAATATACGTCAAGCTCTCTGCAGGGAGAAATTGTCGTGCGCGACAAAAACGTCTTTACGTCTTCTCTTCAGATACCGTATGTATCTCGTTGAAACATTATGACTTACAGATATATATTAGAGAGTCCGTGAAATAAGGAAGAGTGAGACCACAGAGAAGGGTGTTAACCGTGAAAAATTTGTTTCGATCGTTTACACTTATGGTTTATTTATTTTCTATTTTTGATCACGTTACATCACGTTTTACCGTCTCTTATGTTTTCCCTTGTTTTATGTCTCTTTTCTTCAACTTCTTATTGCTTCTCCTTCTGTTATACTTCTTTCACGATATCATCGTCATTGACCTGATCATTATTCTTATATCGATCGTGGAGCCGATCGTAGGCAGAAAATTGACGAAATTCGTAGCAATGAATATAGAGAGAAAAAGAAACGGATATCCGAATGTCTAGAGTGAGAACGAATGCATTTTACAAGGAATTTAAGAATCACAAAGGCAAACAAAGAAAACATAATTATCACTTACACACATAATATACGTTAAGCATACATTACGTATGGGCACCATCTCCATTGAAGTCTCGTGCAAATTTCGTTCATTATTTAACTATCTTATTCCCATCTCTTTCACAATCTGTTACGATAATTCGTATCTAACGATAATAAGCTATCCCAGCTGATCGAAGATATCGTCATTACCTTTTAAATTCATCAAATTGTATTATAACAGACGCGTAGATACAGCTCAATGGCAGATGAGATGGTGCGTCATGATGACGACGATTTACTAAATAAAGTGGCGGTAATGACACCTAGTATAGCAAGAAACAGAGAGCGAAAGAGAGAGATCAAGATATATCGATATATTTCAAAAAAACACCTATATATCGATATATATATATATATATATGTAATGCGAGATATTTGAGATCTGCAGTAAATAAGCCCTGAAGCTCACTCGAATGATGAATATGTTTTGTGATGAAATGAGAGTAAGAGAGAGAGAGAGAGAGAGAGGAAACACAAATACCTTGAGAGCCAACTAATATCCCTTTGAGACGAAGATACGAACCTGCCACGAATCAAAAATACTGTATAATATCAAACGAACGTTAGTGAAGTATTAACAGAATGCCGAGATCTATTTTTTAAGATGCGATTGTATATTTTTCTACTAAGGCAGGCCTTAGTGAGAGAGCTGCGACACAAGAGCGAAAGCGAGTAACGGTATGGGTTGCGATAATTCTCGAAAGAACAAATGATAAGTATCAAATGAACAAGCCGCGAAATCGCTGGCGATCGAAGAAAACGTAGGGCCGAGGTAACGCGTGGGCGATCGTGTGAATGTTAGATCGAACGAACGTGAAAAGCGAAGCGAGAGTGAGCACGAGTAAAATGATACAGAAGCGATGAAGTCCACGTCCACTTTGTACATAATTGATATCCGTAGCGAGAGTGAAATGTCGAAAATGGGGCTCGATGTGATCAAGCGACGATCAAGCGACGTAGTCAGTGAATGAGATGCGTAAAAATAGTCAGACCCCGGGTACTTTTGAAGATATTTAAGATATTTGCATGTTGCGAGCGTGGATGAATTATAGAGTCGAGTGGGCCGTAAGGATATAGGGCGAGCGAATAAAAGATCTGTGATAAAATAATAACTATTTAAACAATGATAACAAGCAGAAGAAACAAAATCGTTTAGGACGGGAAGGACTGGGAAGAGAGAGAGAATTTCCCAAACGAGTGCAATGGTTTTTTCTTGTCGTCGTCTACGATGACGATTCCATCGATCGATATTTGATGGAGGGAATCGATGAAAAAAATATATAATGATTAGAGGTGTATTGATTGAGCAATTAATTCAATAACTAATCAGCTCGGACATCCGCGTTTATGAAGGTACCTGCGCTACTCGAACTTTTTGCTACTTCGCCGATACGACGATGTTTGCACCGTCATCGAGACATGAGGGGAGCAAAGGTACGGGGCAAAAATCGTTGCTGCGATCGATCGATTGTCATTTTGAAAATCGATTAGTCGCACCAGGACCGCCGATCACCGCGAAAACCGCGACATTCCATGAGTTATCCGTGGTTGGTTAACCGGCGTGCTTTGCGAACGAATGATCGATGCTCGTTTCTTCTTTCTTTGTTTATTCGTTTCTTTTATTAGAGAGGGAACGAGAGAAAAAAAGTAAAAGATTAGCGCGAACGCACGTATACTTTATTTATATAAATGCATGAAGCTACGAAGTCATACAGAAAAACATATGTAGATGAGTATGAGTAAGAGCGATCATTCCATGATGAAAATGTAGATGAGTATGTTTTTGTTGGTGCCCCGTAAAAAAAAAAAAAAAAAAAACGATGAGAATAAGAAAAAAAAAGAAATAAAGAGGAAACTGTGGAATTGGCCCCAGTACACGGGAACTTGGGTTATGCATATAGTATAGATATGCATAGATATGCCGTATGCTTTGGGAAACGAGAACGACTTTTTTTTATATGACCCAAACGAGTACTCTTTGGGCCTCCACGAGCAGTATTATAAGTTCCTATTTGAAAGAAATGTGTAGTGACGATTACGACGACAATGCCACTCTGCATGCTTGTAACGCTGTTAGAAATCGCCGTAATGGCGTACGATACAAATGAGCAAAATGCGAAACTTGGAGTTATTTAAAAAAACGCAGGACAATTACACCTATTGTTAGATTATACACACGGTTAAGATATGAAAAAAAAAAAACACGTGTCATATTGTGCAGCACGGATATCTATATATATGGATATAGAGACACTCAGGCAGCACCCTTCCGTTTTAAGAGATAGGGAAGTAAATAGAATTATTATTATGATAATAATGATAATAAAAGAAGTGACCACGAAATAACAGTCGTCTATACTCTGAGCAAGGTACATTCATTCCAAAGATACGTGAATCTTATGAGAATCGTTGATTTATAACTTTTCAAGCGTGTACTGTATGGGTAAGAGAAAGAGAGAGAGAGAGAAAGCTGTACGTAAGAGAGGGAGAAAGAACGAGAATTTTTGGCAATTTTTCAAGCAGCCAGTAAGTGCGACAAAATTATCACTGTATATACGCTGGCATCGAGATTCTGTACCAGTTGTAAGAGAGCAAGCGAGGAAGAGTGACAGGCAAGTGATATGCGAGTACTGAGAGAAAGATGAAGAAGTAAAGAGAGAGGGAGAGAGACAGAATGAGAAAGACGAAAAATGGCAAACCAATATACACGCAAAAAAATAATAGTTCAGAGTATAGCGAAGTAACTCGATTAGGAGGTATTATACATCAGTGAGCCTGAAGAAAATGCCTGAATGCGAGACAGAGACAGAGAGAGAGATAGAGGGTGAGAGAGAGAGAGAGAGAGAGAGAGAGAGAGAGAAAGAGAGAGAGAGAGAGGGCAGGCGTATAGGGAGAGGGAGATAGTTAACTTGAATGTACTTTATTTTCGTGTAATCACGAGGTGACGCTATGACGAATAATCAATTGCACAATGGGACAACGAAAAGTGAATGACAAGACATGCGACTAAGTGAGAGAGCAATTATATGAGATTAACGGTAAAATATAAGAAAAATAATGAAGGATGTAAATGGATTAAAAGAAAATAGCGTTATCGTGTGGCCTTTGTCGAGATAAACATTTTGGTTCTTTGATTCCCCGTAAAGTCCCGCGGGGTTGCTCCATGTCGAGTCTGTCGTTATAAATTATATATTATATACATATATATGTATATATATATATGTATATATATATATATATATATATATAATGTTTATACAGTCTATATACATATAAGCACCTATGATATAATATATCAATAATCACACACCCATAACATACGCCTGTGTATATTTTATATAATTTTCTCTACATCTTTTTTTTTGTTCCTCTCTTCTTTTTACTTTTGCTTTGCTATCATGTTTTATTTTCGATTTCGTGTTTTTACTCTTTTTTTAATTTTAGCGTCCCGTAAATTTTTTGGACGCACGTGCACCGCATTCTTAGCAACGTTTTACACATGCGATTCGTCGGTGTGTGATTAATCGCCATTGTAAACGTGCTGTAGGTTTAGAGTAAAGAGGAAAATTGATACAATGACTAAGCCAGGGCGAAGAGGAGTGGGAGGAAGGAATTCGTGAATCCTCAACGAACTGTGTTTAGTATGCGAAAACAAATATATATTATAACAATAATACGTATTCGCTCGCGAATCGCGTATTGTCGTGATGCGTGTACAAGTTTCTCGATCGTCATACGCATTAATAAAGGAACGATCGAATGCTCGTACGATAATATATAGATTATATATTTCATTATCGGGAAAATATTGTATAAAAGTTAATATGAGGATTTAGCGAATATTTGGCGGGCTGGGGGGTTCCCAGAAGGATGCAGGCAGGTATGTGTATATATATATAACAAAAAATATATATATGTACACAGTATTATGAGTTTCTAGAGGACGCAATGCCGCCATGCGTCTTGTCACAGCAAGTGCCAGCCCTTGCCAAGGATACTTTTGAAAAGTCACTCCGTCGTATTTCATTGTACTTCTACGATCATAAAAACAAGATTAATGTACACATGCCCATGTATCGAACAAAAAACATTAACCATCAGTATTTGTTTCTGAAATATTTCATTCGAATCCATAAAAAAAACAGTCGATCATTTTTACCTTATTGCTGTAATAGAAATAAAAATTCTCTCGCATGTATAAAACAATTTTAAAAAATATATCGATTAATAAATCCATGTATGGTATAATATCTAGGTTCATGTATTATATCCTTTAATTTAGTATAGATCTGCGGAATGTCAAGGAGCGCATAAAACTTGCATCTTGAAGCGCTCCTTGACGCACTGTGACACACTGGTGATCGCTCTAGGTGGATTTTCGAAAGGCCCGGGGTCTCTTCTGATTGGCTGTTGTTGAGAAGGTGGCTGAAAGTGGGGAGCATCTTACCTATAGACGTTCGAGTAGTGGGGAAGTGTCAGCAGTTGCGCGCGCTTCGCACGCGCATGTAGTGGTGGGCGCGTGTCGAGTGGAATGCGCAGAAGCACGTGGGATTTGTTTAGACAATTGTCAATCTCGTTTGGTAGTGGTTTGGTATTAACGAAGTCCCTGGGGCCCTTCCGGTAAGCCCCGTAGCGCAGAGGCGGCACTTCCCTGGTGGGTCGGTTTATGTGGTCGGCAGTGGTGGCAGTGGCTATGGTTCACGTGGAAGGGGTTGTGCTTAATGGAGTGGGGATAGAGCCCAGGATTTCCACCTAGAGGGAGCAAAAGAACATCAGCAGAATAAGTCCGCCATATTGAATCACTTTCGTTAATTTTTGCGCGGAGGCGCGCCGCGAGAAATTTTTTCCTTGAAAAAAACGGAATATCTACGGCCGTGTTACCGGGTACACGACCTCAAGTACTATCCCCTACGGGACATCGCGAGTTCCCGGATCACCAGGAATTGTCCGCGAGTTCGGTCAATCCTCCCGGAGGATGTACGACACCCGGGTGCGAGGGGCCCTCGCGGAAACGTGCCGAAATTGTCGTGCGTGTACGATTTCGTGTCTGTAGAAAAGTGTATATGTTGTTGAAGATTTACTGTTCCTTGTGGTGTGCGCCTTTCGGTATATACCCAGTGGTAGAAAAGTTACTTGCATAAAGTACAGTGTACCGCCATCTAATCTCATTGTGAAATTATACACAAATCAAGTAATATCTGGATTAAAGAAGGAAAAGAGACAAGCCCTGCCACTAAGATTACTGAGCTTCGTGCTGATGCGTGGCGCGTAGCGCCTCTAGTGTATATAATAGTGTACTCTTTAGTGTACTTCGATGTACTACGGTGTACTAGTGTATTACTAGTGTAGTAAGAGATCCACGACACAGTGGAAAGCTAACCGGCTGCTTCCCTGCCTGCTTGGTTGGCTCATTCGACAAGATTTCATTACGTCTGTCTGCCTGTCGATCTGTATGGGTTCTACTGGCAGCTAAGCCGATTTCGTTTCTCCGTTCGTTCCCACCAAATTCCTTGGGATAGGATTGTGTGTTCAAACGATTTACGCATACTCGGAAGAAGCTTCGTCGTAACAACAGGTACGTACCGGCTTGGAGAGTTGTGGGCGTATTGTGTGTCAAAATAATTGTTTGATCAAGAAATACATTGTTGTATGTACAGAATGTTTGGCTATGACGAGAAATGATTAACTTTAAAATAAGCCTATTATGTATACTATACCAAATATTGTGTAACTTAGTCAAATTTCAAATCTATGAAATATCTGGCAATTGCGAAATAATTGGAGAAACTATGAAAATTTCTCTCATGCTGTAGTCTGTCAGCTGTCATAACAGTGATAAAAATACGCGGTAAAAACGTTATTGATGTTCTTGAAGGAAAGAGAGGATAACTAATAAGGGCGAGGAGAAGGGAAGAGAGAAGAAAACATCTTGTTAGCACAGTTTTGGACAATTTTAGTGCGAGAAGCGTCATACCAGGGGTGCCGATAGTCACGTGATCGGTTGTAAGAAAATGGGGCGGGAATTAGGCAGAGTGTACTGCCACCGTTATAATACAGGACCATGTATACGTCGAGAGGTCGTTAGGCCGGTATATTCACAAGATTCTAAGTTAATGAAAACGGCCACGTATAAACGTATGCGCATACGGATTTATGAAGAATAACGTATGGAGGAAAAGTATACTACAAGGAAAATCGTATAACTAGGGAACCGTTGGTTGGATGAGACGATGGAGGGTGAACCAAAAAGAAAATAAAAAATCACCGCAAATACACCTCGTGGGTGGTAGACATCAGAACGTGGGGTGAGAATGGGTGGCCAGGGCTGGCTGGCCGTGGTCCCGGTTGAAAAATCGATTTCCCGTAGGGCTCTTGACGTGAAGGTGGTCGTTTCAACCGGTAGGCGACAGAGCGATGGTCATAATTTGCAAAAATTCCTAGAAAACCGTAAGAGTGGGATATATTTTTTTTACGATGTATAAGCATGTGTATACAGGAAAATATTACATAGCAATGATATTAGATACAACTGACTACGGTGATGACCCTAACGTTCTTATAGAAACTTTATTGAAGTATTTTCAAACTCTGTCAATCATCCTCGCAGGGTGCCACGAGGATGGCTTAAAGGATAGTAGTAGGACTTAGCAATTTCTCGAAGCAGCTGATATGCGCAGTAGTAGTACCCGATATTATTTTCTTTGTTAGATACTATGCCACTGCTATTAATATCATTAATTCTTCTTCCTGGTACTCCCTGAGAACCCCTGAAAACTACTGCCGCTTTGCTTTGGGCCCCGTTCGTCTCCCGTTATTATGTACGGACCTGCCTACCCGCTTCGAGTCTCGTACCGCTACGCTTAGCTGCCATTGTGCCGAGACGCCACTTCCGAAGCATCAAATTCAATTCCACGCTCGCACTTCATTCGAATACTTCCGCGACTTTCTAGTGTACGTTCATCTAGGATCTTCCACGGAGAGTTGGCTCTTATATCGCTCTGTAGTAACATTTTGAGTGCTACGGTAATATGTGGGTGGTAGGGTTGTGCCGCGTTTTCAAACAGACTTTAACCCGTGGAGGTTAGAATAGTACTTGTCTGCCGAACGGTTACCTTATACAGTACTATTGGCAGTACTTTATACCTCACGTATTAACGAAGGTACTGTGTCTCTGTTAAAATTTAACACTTGATTTTGTTAATGATTTCTATTATGAATTCACTAACACTAAGTATTGTGTATACATTTTTAGTATTGTGACTTTTAAGGGTTGCTCATGTTAATATTGTTACAGGGTTGTTGCACTGGGGAGAATGGAAGCCATGGACTTGGATGGGGATGCTGTAGTTGACCTAAGTGTCAGGTACGTGATGTCGATAGATTTTGTTTTTAATATTTTCTAATTCTTTTTTATGTGACAGAAGTATACTTTGTGTTATCTTTAATAAGAAGGAATGTTGTAAGTATAGAGTTACCTATCAACAGAAAATTCTAGTACAGATATGTATGCTTACGTAAAAAAGAAAAAAAAACTTGTTTCTTATCGCGATCCACGAGTGCTATACATAGTATATACCTGCAATATTCACTAGTTATATATCTTTAGTAAAACTGTCGAATATTGACATAGCTAAAAAGAAATTGGTATTGAAAAGATCTTGTTCCAGCAGTAGCGGAAGAAGGGACTCCCCGTCCGTGTCAACAAATTCTGGCGACTTGGGAGCTCCGTTGGATCTAGGAATACACTTCTCTAATCCAAGTTTGGAGAATAATATGCCGGAAGCACGAAATATACAAAATGCTGCGAGAGGCATCCTGGCACCAAAGTCCGGCGACGATAGGCGTCCACGTCGTAATCTAAGGCCGCGGACAGAACGTAGTTACGCTGAGAGTCCGGACGAACCACGTATTAATGGCTATTTAAATGGAAATGCTTCAGATAGCGACGAAGGTAATTTACGACGATAAAATTAATAATATAGGTTATCCCTGAAATATTCAGGTTAAATGGAAACTGTTTCAAAGACCACTTGTTCCTTCATAGGAGATATGCCGCCGTTACTTCCGATCAAAGAACTGTCTTCCGACGAGTTAGCCGAGCGCGAGAGAACACTGCGTAAATTGCGTGAAGAGCTCAGGTCGGAGGAAATGAAGTTAGTGCTCCTGAAGAAGCTTCGACAGTCTCAACAGCTTAAGGAGAATATAGCAGCGGTACCGAAGGTACCGAGTAAATTACCACCACCAGTTACGATTCAGCCAGCAGCTCATAGGTAAGTATCAGGGGAGTTACTGACGTAGATGGCATTGTTGGGTACACGGTATAGGATCTTCTTGACGCGAAGGATATATTTAGTCACAGGGCAAGCAAGGCACCACCACCGTTACTCAGAGGACAACCTGCACCTAGTAGAAGTAGTAGTTTACATGCGCCGCCTCCAGGAATGCTACTTCCACCGACAGCCGGACGTAGTGCGACTTCGAGTACGGGCATGCCACCGAATATGGTGATACCACAGCCACCTCATTCTCGAGGAAGGCCCACCACTGGTACACCTAATGTTCCCAGTTACCATGCACCAGCTGATAGGACTGAAAGGTCTACGAAGGACCCTACTCCGGCTCCGGCTCACCAGGTGTGTACACATTTCTTTTTGTATTGCACTTTTCGTAACATTTTACGTGCTCGTACACGACCTATTCGTATGTCCTGTCTATTTTAAGAATTTGTATATCTAACCAAGATATATAGACAGTATGGCATGGGCTAGGTGGTCGAGATACGCTGAAGTTATCGACTCTGAGACTAGTTGGTTCCCTGGCGTAGGGATATAGTTAACGCGATGAATTAGTTATTCATGTTACCTGGCGAATAATTGTCATATTTTTATGTACAATCATAAAGCAGCTTATTGGAAGTCAAGAAAATAAAGCTGTGCCACCGATAAATACACCCACCCCAATACCCGAACAGGTACATACAAAAAGCTGGTTCCATGTTACAAAAGAAATTATTGCGAGATTATTGTTTTATGTAGGGAGCGTATACTTTTTTTTCTGGTTCTCTTCTGCTACATATAATTCATCGAGTATGATAATTTTGTTCTAAACGAAACAAAAACTCAATTGATTTGCATCTAATCGTAATTTTTGTTTTCGCTATTCGAATGTCGATGTTATTCGTCATTTTTGTTTAAAAAACAAAGAATAGAAATTCTCGGAATATTTTTCGCATCGCACTATTTTTTATGAATACAGGAAAGGCCACGCGAGGATAACCAAACCCCGGCTCAACGTCAGGCGGCTGCGAAATTGGCTTTGAGAAAGCAGCTGGAGAAGACCCTTCTTCAAATACCTCCTCCAAAACCACCACCCCCAGAGATGCACTTCGTGCCGAATCCCTCGAACACGGAGTTCATATATCTCGTCGGGTTAGAGCACGTCGTCGACTTTATTACAAAAGAGCCAGCTATACCACCTCCGCCGGAACCATTCGAGTGTACCCAGTGCAAGACAGACTTCACACCCGTCTGGAAGTGGGAGAAACCAGCGAGCAGTGGTAAAAAGGAAGGACCTAGGGGACAACATGCGACGTTCCAGAGACCACCAGCTGGTCGTGATCCCAGGGTCATTTGTGAGCACTGTGTAACGACCAATGTAAAGAAGGCACTCAAAGCGGAACACACTAACCGGTTAAAAACAGCTTTCGTGAAGGCTCTTCAACAAGAACAGGAAATAGAGCAACGATTAGCCCAAGCAGCCTGTCCAAGTCCGGATCCGCCAGCTCCAAAGCCGGTTCCGAAGGCGGCTACGCCTACGAGAAGAGTAGCGACACCACCTGCGCCGCCACCGCAGGTCCCTCAAGCGCCACCACCAGCGCCAACGCCTCCTGCACCAAAACTCCAAGAGCATCCTCTGGTGAAGCTCGCCGAAAGTGGAAAATTCAGTCCTCATCACGCTGCCGCTGCGGCAGCCCTTCAGCAGCAATTACTCAGAGGTCAGTTTTTTGATGCAGTTGTCTATATTATAACCTAACCAAACCATGATTATTATTATATCTGTAACTTATACCTGACGAATCTTATTCGCAGAATTGGCGAAGAATCCAGTTTCTGGGTTGCCGCCGCATCAGCCGCTACCAGCGCACATGATGCCGCCATTCAATCCGATCCTATATCCTTATCAGCTAGCGATGGCGCAGGCCGCCGGAGGCAAGGGCCTCGTCGAGTTACAACGGCAGGCTGCTGATCTTCAGCGTCAATACTTGCTTGACATGATACCCTCGCAAGCATCCCAAGGGCAAGGAAGTCAGGCCCCACCGCGGGCTCATCCTCACAATTGGAAGACGTAACCGACGGACGTGCCGAAACGCTGAACGCTAAACGTTTTCAAGTGCGGTTGTTTTAATAATTGAATCGCGCGGACTCGCAACCGAAGGTGCTCGAGAGTAATAATAATAACAACAACAAGGAATATAAGCCAACGTTGCCGTGCGCGAATCTCGAAGATACGAATAGACACACGAGCCATAACCTAACTCAACCTGGAAAGCTGTCGAATTTGCTCATTAAAGATTTCTCCAATTATCATAGCATATATATTTTATTTCCTGTAAATGTCGTCATTTGCGCGTACAGTTTACTTTAACCGTTATAATCTTAATCTAGAAAAAAATATCTTGGCCGTTATACGGCCGAGTTTATCGTACTAGTAATGAGATTCCTACCAATAAGAGGTCCCTGTGTACTACTACGTGTGTTTGACTGCTCTTTCCAGGAAGAGGTTATTTTGAGGTTAACACGTGTGCAAGGCCAAGGGTCTTTATGAATGAAGTTAAAATGAAGAGCTCGAAGGAGTTTGAAAAAAAAATGAACGCTAATAAACGAACGGGTGCATAATGAATATGGTTTGACGAAATCGGCATGTTATGCACTCTCAGGAGTAAACATAATTATTAACAATTATTATACGATATTGCAATTAGAATGGAGGAATTTGTAAAGCTCTAAGACAGTAATAAGTGTTCTACGATTAACTCGTTCGTAATGATTAATTAACAATAACAATGAATGGGGGTCACGAGAATAACGCACTCGCGAAAAGATCAAGTGCACCGAGTGAATCGAGTAAGCAGCAAGGAGCAATGACAGAAATGGGAAAAATCTTTCACAATTAGTAGAATTAAAAACGAGAAGAAAAAAGTAAATATCTCTTCCGTTGGTCAGAAAATTTTATGTACGCTCATGGAACACACGCAACGCACACACATACCCATGGTCTTGCGGTAGTACCTGTACTTTACGTATCTTCTTTTTTTTTGCAAAAATTAGCTATTTTTTAAGATGAACGTTGACGTAACCTTGTCGCGCTCGCCCACAAAAACAAAAGAAACAACAAAAAAGTGTGTGTATAAACGTATGTATGAATCTGAGTGGCTTAATTTCCACCGTGCAAAGTTTGAACAGGAGTTAAGCAGCCTCATTGGTCAATTCCATTCAACTCCTATACCTGGTTGGTTAACTCTGTTTAAACTCTGCACGGTAGAAACAGCCAGTGTGTCCTTGACGACGAGTTTGTTCTTCCTGGGTTTTTTTCTTTCATTCTTTCATTCTTTCTTTATATTTCTTTAAAAAAGCAATTAGCAAAGCATTTGCGTGTCTGATCTTTGACGAAAGTGACGATGAGGTCAACTGAAGAAAAATCTCGCATTTGTAACATTTTGCATAGCTCCGAGAGTGTTGCTGTATCGCAAGATTTTTATTACGAGTATAGTATATGTGTGTATATATAATATAATATGTGAAACAAAAAAAGGTACATACTTCTATTCTCTCGAGTATTTAATAATTGGATAATACCAGTACTTTCGTTTGTCTCTTTGACCGCGTCATTCCGCGACCATACATTCATTTCACATTTGAATTCTTTCCCACGAAAGCAACTGCTCTTTCTAAACTTAATTTTATAATGGGCCCATCTAACAATCGATATGTTTCTGTACACACGACTTTGTATACCGGAAACCAAGTTAATCCAAAAACAGTCATAGACAAACATAAAATTAAACTTCTACAACCGTCAAAATGTCAATGCTGTTAGACATTTCTTTTTGTAGTCTCGATGTTTCTCGGTTACACAAAAAGATAAGAGAATTTACCAAAAACAAAAAGGAAATAGGTAAAGGATGGTTGAGAGTGGGAGAGATGAAACGACAATGATAAGGGAGCGAAAAATACATACATGTACACGTTATAGCCATTCATACGTACACATATACATAAACATTTAGCATAATTCCCCTTTGTACTACCATGATAGTTCTTCGAGCTACTTCAAGAGAAACGAAAGAAAGTAGCAAACAAAATATGCAAAAGTACTCTCTACGTATATGGTACGCCGTAAATAAGTCTTACAATCTGCATAATAGATATTGAAATCTCTCTCTCTCTCTCTCTCTCTCTCTCTCTCTCTCTCTCTCTCTCTCTCTCTCTCTCTTTCTTTCTTTCTTTCTCTCTCTCTCTTTCTTTCTTTCTTTCTTTCTATCTGTGTTTTGTATATTCAGTTTTGGCATAGACGTATCCCAAGGATGCTAATCTTTCCTTTGGCCGATGTGCAAGATCACGCGTCACCGGGTTCACGGTTCTGTCGACCTTCAAATAATAAAACAGAAAAAAATTCAATCAAATGGATGATAAATCAGAAGAGTACATGTATGCACATACGCATTCCTATGTTTTACGCATGGCAAGTTTCGTACGATTAATTTGCGTGTTAAAGACGTGATAGACGCGTGCGGACGTTGATTATTAATATAATGGCCAATCGAGAAATAGAGAGATACATATCGACGAATAATGTAAAGAAAAAGAATAGAATGTTCGACCGAAGTAACGAACAAAGAGAAAAAGGTTCAAATCGAAGATAAAGCAAAGCCGTCGCTCGTTAAAAATCGTCCAAAAATTAGATTCGCGTAATTTATGAGTGATCGTGCGTCCCTTATTCAGGAAGTGATAATACTTGTTTTTTGTTTTATTTCTTTTTTTGTTTTATTTTTTTTTTTTTTTATATCTACGTGTCCAACGCTAGACGGGGAATATAAAAGTTTAATATTGTATGTGTGTGTTTTTCCGCTGTTTACGGTGCTACTGATTCGTGAGGGATGAAAAACAGGAATGTTATTCACGCACTCGCACGCACTTCCAAAGTCAAAAATATTTATACGAAAAAAAAAGTTAGAAGATACGAAAAGAGTTAAAACGAGACGAATGTACCATTTTTTTGTTTGTAAACCGATGATAACGTAGTCAAATTTGATTAGAGCATTTTGTTCGTTTTATTTCTTCTCTTTTCTTTTCATCTTAGTCACTCACGTGGAATCCTTTTGCTTCCCTTTGAACATCGTCATTCTCGTCAACATAAAAAAAAAAGGAATCTATATGTCCTTCCTTCCACGTACGATCGATAAATTTAACAATAATCCAATAAACTATTACGAAAGGTAAACGAATAAAGCTTGTCAATGATTGTATTTCAAGATTTTATTTTAAACTGTCAAGGCAAAAGTCGCACATATGCGTCTAAGCGTAATGGTGAGTATGTGTACGAACAAAAAAAGAAAGTGAACAAATTTAAAAGGGAAGTAAAAATATATATTTACAAGCAATTCATATAACTGTTGACTGATCAACGTTAAGAGGTGAACGACGCTTTGCAAATGAAAGGGAAACGCAGAAAATAACAAGGATACAGAAAATTAAGGAAACTGAAAAGAAAACTTTACCTTCAAAAAAAAACGAAACCCACCGGACTGCCTCGACTTTACGACCCAGTTTAGCCAGTCAATAGACACGAATGTTGTATGTTTATGTACACCTATGTACTCATGTTTTTACATATATATATGCTGTTTCGTACTGGATGTCCCTTACGCAATGATCTTACGGACGTTTACGGGCTTGAAAGTTGAGTATATCATTTTATTCGGATTAACATTCGCGGTGCGATTCTGTCTCTCTGTCACTTTCTTACGTCCGTTCGTCAGCAAACGATATCTTAACGCTGAACAATTTTGTTTTCACCTTAAAACCACCTAGTTCTATTGCTTCTTTTCGTTCAACTGTCCCAGACACCTTCTAAAGTGCTTAGAACAGAACGGATAGAGGCTCGGCTGGTCGCAAGTCCGACATGCTGCTGCTAGGTGTGAACAGCAACGCACGCCCTCGCGACAGCATGAGGCCCACAATTCGGGACCGGCTGATGCACAGTTGTTGCAATAACAGTCACCTGCGAAGAGAAGGCATATATGTGGTTTATGAATAATTCTTTTCTAGCTCAGGGTACGATTAGAAAATTACGTTTTCTATGCATTGGAATTTCATAACGATCTTGTATACAGTCTGAAGTATTTTGAAAAATTATTTTTGGTAGTCCTGAAAGAGGATCTATTACTATATACCTTGTGTATAGAATCCGTAAATAACTACTATGAGTAGAAGGTTTGTTGACAATCGTAAATTCTGGTATCAAAGAATTTCCATATAAATCAGTACAACCAGGAATTGATCTCAAGGTTTTGCTCAATGATTTACTTATCTTATATAGACTTTGTCACCATTACCTAAATTTTGCCGCTGGCTACCCGTGATAGTTCCGGATACAAAAGGCGAAGGACTGAATTAATATTAAACACGGTACGCGCGTTGATGTGGAATGTATTTTATGTTTTACCGGAGATCATGACGATTCAACATTTTTCTCTATTCGGTGGAGTTATCGCTTTGGAGGATCGGCAATGTCGTTCGGGAGTGGCTTATTATTGTATAGTAACCAAGGTCATGGTTCATTGTTATCGAGAAGAATAATGGGTTGAAAATTGTAGAAATTTAATCTCTTTTTGTTTTCATAATTGCAGGAACACGCATGCGGCTGTGAATGTACATGCAATTTCCGATAATTACAATAATACTCACCACGAGGACAATCTGCCGATCTGCGCGCTTCAGCTCTACGACATTCTAGTCCATCCTCGTCTTGGGGGCACGTTGTGGATGTTTCCGTAATATTGTTTTCGCCCAGAATTTCCGCAATCTAGAATGAAAAATAGGAATCATAATTTTAGAGTAAAAAGTGAAATGGTATTTCGGACTAATTTTTTTACGGAGGATATAATTTTGCAAAAATGTTTCTACTAACCTGCTTGAACGCACCCGGTTTTGAAAAGAGTTTCACCAATTTTGTTAATGCTTTTTCGTTCTGTGTTTCTTTCGTAGTGTTTCCCAGACAACTGGCGACGATTAAAAAAATTGTGAGATACGGAAATATAGTGAGGATACGCATTGCAATGTTATGAGCGAAATTTGACGATGAAATTAAGGTATTAATTGTTGGCACTTGCGGTTTTTACTGATGTATAATATTCTACGTAGAATCCGAAAATGACGACTTGTCAAATACACTGTCGTAATGTGGACTCCGCGATTTTCAATCTCGTGCATTTCACTTCTTCCATGTAGTAGGGGCAAAAGCGATGATGAGAATTAGGGTGGGAGCGATGACGTGTTATCCAGATACAGGTAGAGAGCAAATTAGATTTATGAGAAAGAGTATAGCTGAGTGAGGATGGTGAATCATAGCACTTAAATTAGCGAATATTTAACAATAGCATTTTATATGGAATTTATGTATGTTTTTGAATATGCCGCACTGTATAGTCAAAATCATATTTGCAGACTCGCAGGATTGCTCATACATTCAGGATATTTCAGATATAAGCATAATAGTTTCTACTTATATATATAATAGTATTTTATTCTTCAATGTAACATATTATATTCTTTCGCGTATAATGTATTGCATTGGGTATAGTGACTACATCGGACAAACAAAATTAAAGTGCAGCGGTGTATCTAGGGAATTATTATGATACTAGGGAGTTTTTACAAGTTGCCTAGTGTGATTCGCCAGTGGCATCTCCACCGTGAAACGATGTGGCCAGCGCCGTACATAAATATTACGCAATACAGCGGTTTTCACAAGAATTTCCACGAAATTTTTATGTTGTACGCATTCGCACAGTCGATCTGAATTATCAGATGTGATTTAATACAACGTAAGTGCTAACGAACAGTGCGTGCGCGCGTGTGACGCGTGACGAAAAACTCTACAGAGTTTGAGGAGAATAGAGAAAGAAAGAAAGAGAAAAAAAGCAGAACTATAGGAAGACGCGAAGGGGGTCTCGCTACAGTTTCTTTGATATTGTTTGTGGTGTAGAATAATGAGAATAACCGTGTTTGCGGATTGATCTGGTAGAAAGAATCGTGTAACTTTTTCGTTCACGACGGTAGTTGACCGTCTCGCTCGCCGAGAAATGTCAAAATGGCGTCTTCCCAGGACGCTTGGTACCTATCGTTGTTGGGCCTAGCTGAAAACTTTCGCACCTCAAGTCCGCCGAACATCAAGTCCTGTATCCAGTGTTTACAAGCTGTATTTAACTTCAAGCCGCCGCCCCGGGTCGAGGCTCGTACACATCTTCAGCTTGGCAACATACTCCTCACCCATACGAAGAACATCGACCTGGCGCGTTCCCATCTCGAGCAGGCGGTCGGTCTTCTTGTTACAATTTTTCTTGTATCTTCAGTAATTGTCTTATATTATTTTATTGTCAATTGGATTTTTTCTGAGTTTTGTATTGACATATTATTTAAGGTTTTTCGAAAAATTCAAACTGTTCCTAACCTGTATTCAAATTGTTTGACATTTTGTCAACCAGTTTTATGGGTGACTGTTATGCTAGAACTACGAGAAAGAGATTAGCGACAGAGATTGTGATAGTGCATTCATATATTTTCAGTGGAGGCTCAGTCAAAATATAAATACATTTGATGATGTTAAATTTGAGGCTGCCAGTGTTGTTGCTGAATTGTATGAACAGCAACAGCAGCCCAATCTTAGTAAGCCCATATTGAGGAAAGCTATTGAATTGTCGCAACATAATGTCTACTGGCACTGTAGACTTATATTTCAATTGGCTGTAAGTATTATAAAAATATGTCTTTCAATATTTGATTATTAATATAGAACCGTGGTATAACTGTTTCTGTTAATTATTTCTAGCAAATCCATGCATCCGAAAAAGATTTTGTTGTTGCAAGTAGTCTTCTTGGAGTTGGCGTGGATTATTCTCATATAAGCAATGCCAGTTATACGAGGGTCTTGTTTCTATTAAGCAGAGGGATGCTTCTGTTGATTGATAAAAAATTTACAGAAGTACATCCACTTCTTAATCAGGCAGGACATCTCGTAGAAAATTGGCAGGGTAGTACACATCAAAAGGAATACCTGAAAGTTTATTTTTTGGTTCTTCAAGTTTGTCACTTCCTCATGGCAGGCCAGGTATGTGAATTTATGTAGCAAAGTTAGCTATTATAATTTTATGTGATACAAAGATGTTTTTATTTTAATTTTAGGTCAAAAGTGTCAAACCTTGTTTAAAACAATTGCAACAAAGTATACAGACAATAATGTCGCCTAGTTGGCCCTCCGATGAAATTGTTACTGGTTCGAACATAGGTGACATGTTTGTATGGATGCCAAAGGAACACTTATACGTTTTGGTTTACCTCGTAACGGTGATGCATTCAACGCAAGCGGGATATATGGCTGAAGCACAAAAATATACGGACAAGGCTCTCACGCAAATTGAAAAACTTAAAAGTAAGAATAAGTTCAGTGTACTCAGAGCAATTCGTTACTAAAAAACACACGTAATAGAAGTTTTTCCTGATTTCGCAGTTGTAGACAACAAGCCAATACTATCAGTTTTTCAACTGATGCTATTGGAACACATAGTAATGTGTAGACTGGTTATGGGAAACAAAAGTTTAGCCCTTGCTGAAATCTCTCAGGCGTGCCAGCTATGTAGGCGGCAGCCTCGGCTTCTTCAGGCGCACAGACCACAACTTCATGCGTTGTTAGGGCTGTATGCAATGTCCATGAACTGTATGGAGGCCGCCGAAGCTCAATTCCAGGCTGCACTCGGGGTAAGTTTCTGCTTAAAGAAGAGTATATCAGTAATACTAACAACTTTCTCAATCGAGGATGTCCACTAGAAATGAGTTTGATTCTAATTTTCGTTTATAGACATCTCAAGAAAGGGAACTGTGGACGTTCGCCAATCTAAACCTGGCTATAGTATATCTGAGAACAAAGAGGGATGCCGATTTGGGAGCACTCCTTGAAAGGATAAATCCAGAGTCTTTACCGTCACATTCGCACTCCTTACGTGCAGCTGCGTACTACGTCCAAGGTCTTCAAGCATTTTTCGGTGCCAGATATAATGAAGCCAAGTATGAAAACATCAGAATCTTAAAGTAATATCTAGCTAAATATCATAAATGAAATTATTGTTCATCTTGTTTGTCTACTAGGAGGTATCTTAGAGAAACATTAAAGATGGCCAATTCCGAGGACCTCAACAGACTAACTTCCTGCAGTCTTGTACTCCTTGGTCACATATTCCTCTCTGTGGGAAACAGTCGAGAATCCATGAATATGGTGACACCAGCAATGCAGCTAGCTTCCAAGATACCTGACGTTCACGTGCAACTTTGGGCAAGCGCTATTTTGAAAGGTAAACGAAGGAACAAATTAATCATAGAAAACCATTGTTATTTCATAACCGTCATTCTTCTGTTATATTATAATATATTATATTTTTGTTTGTAATCTTTGCAGACTTGTATAGGTTATGTGGTGATCCGAATCGCGAAAGTGAGGCATATCAGATGCACTGCAATTTCTCGCAGATGCTCCTGAAAGATCACTTCCAAAGTACGCAGATGAGTGAACACTCTCTTATTCAATGGACTGACGGCCCGGTACCCGCATTGCCGAGCAATCCGCCACCATCCACCTCGCAGGCGATCCTCTAACAGGGCTCCACGAATCTTAAGGATATTTGCGAATTTACTTAACGGTCGCATCAGGCCCAAACTCTTATCGGGAATTCTTGAGAATTCTGAACAGAAATTAAGATAAAGAGTTAAGGCTCTCAGGAAGGTCTCCAATAAGTGTTAGATTATCTTTGCGACTTGAAAAAGTAGAAGGGGTATGGGTGAGTGAAGATGATACAGGGCTCGGGAGCATTAACGCTCAACGACTCTGCTTAGTCGTTGCGGGATGCGCAAAAGCGCAGCACGTTGGCGTGTCGCAACCAGCGAGAAAAATTGAACTGTACGAAAAGTTGCGTGTAGTTTTATATTCTGGTTTCTCGTTGCATTCTTGTTTCTACGAATCGTTTTTTATTCCCGCATTTCTCACATCCGGACGCAATGTTTCAACAAACATTTTTTATACCATTATTTTGTGCCTCCTTTTATTCTGAAAAAAATGTATTTACTATTGTTTCAAAAACATCATTGCATGCAGAATATATATAAAATATACGGAGTATCCACGTTTCTTATGTTCGCTCTCATTTATGTGCAACTTTCATAACATCGTTTACGATTTTTGTAGATTTTCATTTTACGTTTATTTTCTTTTTCATTCTTTGGACAATGAAAGAGCGTTTATTCCGAATTAATATGCACGCAAGAAAGCTTCTACAGACTCTATTAATGCGAACAGTATAATCGTATATCGGAATTGGTAATTAAGAGGAGAATCGGTGGCAATACTTAATTCCTCGCAGGCTAATAATTTATTGTTTTAATGATTTTGCAGTCATCAACATATTGTTTTAAATAATTCAAGAATCATTAAAATAACTGGCATTTGTTATTTACACTGACGGATATGAATTGAACAAATGAAAAGTTGAATTCCGCCGTACAGAAATACTTGGACGCGGATATTGTCACAGTTATATGGTCATGCGGATCCTTTTAATTATAAGTACAATGTGATTGTAATATAACAACGAGATCAAGAGATCAACCGGAAGATTTTCATTCTCGTCGCGAGTAATTTATCAGTCTTCGAGGAATGTAGGGATAATGTGATCATGGTGTGTGTTATCAAATGAATGAAAAATCGTACAAATTATCTCAAAACAAAAAATTAGAAATTATACAAATGAGAAAGGAAAATGAAAAGGACAGAACCGAAGGAGATATCGAGATAAGGCCCGAAGGAGCTAAGGAGGGTTAGTTGGCCAACAAAGTGTGCAAAGTCATCGAGATTTTCCAGATCTACAAATATGACATACAAGCACGCGATGTAGGCGATAGTAGGTCACACTTGTACAGGACATTTCACACGTGATGCACGTGCGAATAGTTTTCGAGAGTATTTTTCATATCTGTATGCGTGTGTATCATTGCGCGGATGATCTCAATGCAATCCAACTGCCCGATTAATTAATGTTTCTTTATGCTACTGAATTTTCATTCAAGACAAAATATATCCCGTAAAAGTGAGAATGGTACGCGTGAAAAGTCCAGTATAAACGTTACCCGATTTCGAAGTGTTAAAGACTATCTGGCGGACACTTTGAAATCAAAAAACCTATATCTTTGTAGGTGTAGGCGCGCCGTTAACATGATTATATAATATTGAAGATGAATTAACATGACATATGTATATATATAAAACATATATATATATAACATAATAATATATATATGTATCATATTGAATATAATGATAGCATTGCAGCAGGGGCCTTAGCGCGCTCGGTCACTCGAACAATGGGAAAATGAATGTGCTTGTTTTTTCTGGCCCGTAGCTCGAGTCACCTTGTCACGTCAATAACTTGTATATATTAATAATTTCCATTATTATATTGATAATTGCATAGAATGATAGGCGAAACGAAAAATGGAACAAACCGCCGTTTGCGATACGATCATTCTGAAGAATCGTTAGTTATTATTATTATTGTTGTTGTTATATAGTCGGTGCACGAGTAAAACAGCTTGAAGTAACAAATGAGAACACGTGTTTCGTGCTAGTGACTCCTGTAGCAAAATTTCTCAATGACCATTGCTCTTGTGGAAGGTAATGGAATGGTTTTTCATTGATGTGCCGCACATTTCCTTTGGCAAAAATGCATTGGCAACGGACTTCGCATTTTTCTATCTGTCATTCTAAGCTATTTTGCTTGTGGACTGACTACATACACCGCCATTCTGTGTGTGGGCTAGGGGTGAGTGGATCATATTGGATGAATGATAGGCAGACAACATGAGAAAGAGAGATGACGATAATGAGAGTAAAGGAAATTCATACTGATTTGCCAATAGGGAGTAAGATTAAATTAAAAAAAAAGATTAAACGTGAATTCTTGTATAAAGACTTTTGTGCTTTGAGTAAAAAATCGTGCGTGTATGTGTGGACGTGATGAATGAATATGTAAAATGTGAATGGGAGTGGTCGGAGGAAACAATACAAAATTTGTCAAATTACAGAGAAAGTATGATTGAGTAAGATACTTTAACCTGAGCCAAATGTAAATTTTTTATTTCTTTCCTTTTTTAGTACTTTTATAAAATATGACGTTGATAGGCATGTGATGTCATGCATATTATAGTTTGAAGTTGTACGAAATACGTACTAGGAAAAATGGGTTTTTGTTTCTGTTTTCTTATCTCGGTCCATCTATGATACTCAGTACTGCTGTTTTCACTATGTAGGATTATATAGAAGAAACTTCACGGCTTTAATGTATTAGAAGAAAAAAAAATGGAAAACGGCTTAATTTTTTTTTCTAAACTTTCCTTTTGGGCGCATCGTGTGCGCGTATATGAGTATTACTGTATATATATTGTGTTGGTAAGCAAGTGTGATATGCGTATTGTCTTCAGAGGATGCCTAAGGAAATAAAATGAAACGGTTTAGAGGTATGCACGAGATTACCAGGACTAATGTTTATTTTATTTTTTCGGAAATCCGTGATCTTTCAAAACGATGCGCTTCTGCAATGGAGTCAATTGGTGGATCATTTGGACTGGACTTTAAATAACAATGGGTTATGTGATAGATCTTTTTTGTTGCTGTTTAATAGAGAATGCGAAAGAGAGAAAGAGAAAAGAGAGTGTGAGTGAGCCACGATTTTTCAAAATCTTGTACAGACTGTTTTACCACAAATGTATGTATTTTTTAAATATTAGACAAAGAAAAAGAAAAAAACATACTATGTCAAGGGGACCTATACCTTCACACTTTTAGAGGCTTGTACTTAGTTGCATAAGAGAAGTGTGTCTTTAATTAACAAAGCAATTGCTGTGGCTGTATTTTATATTAAAAGTTTATTGCATACTTCTTTACTATAGTACAACGCTTTTGCCTCGGGAGTAGATCCACATTTACTTTTAATGCATCTTGAGAACTCCAAAAAACATTTAGTTTTTTAACTGAGAAGAAAAAACTGTTGGATTCACATATGATCCACTTTATATGGATAATGTATGTAATCCAATTTATATTAGATATTTATATTAATTTACATTCAACATATTTTTACTACACATTTATTTCTCTGGTTGAACAGTGCTATATTTATTTTCTATACCAAATTTGAGTCGTCTTCATGCGCTTCACCTTCTTTTGTAGCTGCAATATGCCATAGAGGAGTGCCTCAGCAGTTGGGGGACAACCTGTATAGTAATTTCAAAAATAAAATAGGTTACTAGGATTTTAATAAGATGCAATTTCTACATACCAGGTACGTAAATATCTACAGGAATGATCCTATCACAGCCTCTGACTACAGAGTAACTGTAGTGATAGTATCCACCTCCATTGGCACAGCTTCCCATAGAAATAACCCATCGTGGTTCTGTCATTTGATCATAGATCTTTCTTAGAGCTGGTGCCATTTTATTGGTCAATGTTCCAGCAACAATAATCACATCAGATTGTCTTGGAGAAGCACGGAAAACCACTCCATATCTGTCCATGTCGTATCTAGGTGCAGCAATGTGCATCATTTCTACAGCACAGCAAGCTAATCCAAATGTCATAGGCCAAATAGATCCCTTACGACCCCAATTAAGTAAGTCATCTAAACGAGCTAATGCAAACTCAGCTAGATTATTTGTATTTTGAAAAGGGCTGTAAGGCATAGGCTCCTTTTTGGCAGGTAATTGAAAATCCTTAGCCTCGGTAGCCTGATTTCTGTTTTGCTGTACACTAGAGCCAATAGAACTTAAAGCGCCGACATTCTTTCGAACCAATGCCACCAAGCTCTGTTGGGCATTTTCTAAAGAAAAAAAAAAAACGTATGATATCAAATACATAATTTATTATATATATACACATATATATATATATCATGTACGGAGCCCAGGAAAAGAAATAGAGGTTATGTCAGATACAGAGCAGGCGATAAAACTGTAAAACAAGAGACAAGGGATAATTGTTACTTTTCCATATTGTATATGAAGCTAATAAACGAATAATAATATAGAATAGGGTATTTGAAATCTATGTGATCCCGAAAATGCGTAATTCCACGACGGTAGGTCGTCAAAGTTGTTACGAAACAAGTGACAATCAGTATTCATGAAAATTCGAAGTAATTAATTTGTGACCCGTGTTATTATTAACCGAACGGTTATTGCGAATTAGTTGTATTTATTTCGCATGACTCACGATTCAATACGATGGAACGCAACATTTTTCAGCTCGATCGTACACTGACGTCAGAGAGCTGATTGCAACTGCATCTACTGAACATGGACCATAGTTAGGTGGCGTTTAATCGCGATATACGCCGGTGTTTATTCTTACATCTTGTTTATCTGTCTTGTCTCGATACAAATTTAATATGTTGTTCTGTAATTTCAGAATTGATTATTTTTCCAATACTGTCCTTCAATTTATTATTCACATTATGCAATTCAATGTAAGATTTTAAAGAAATGTAATTGCGCCTGTCGACGGATACTCAACTATAACACCAGGGTCGTTCCAACGAGAATAGCCCATAAGTATAAACGTCCTCGGTTTCTCGATTCGTAAATAGCGTTATCATCAATGATATTACATAAATTTGGAAATATTTTGAAGCTTGTTAGGCTTTCGCACCAAATTCAAATTAGAAATAGCTCAAATTTATATTACATACACCTACTACAGGCAATCTGATATATTCGCTCTTCATAAAATCATACTTGGAGCGAATATTATAGATGGCATTGATGTTTCGTTTTAAGAGAACTAAGTAATTCTCCGATTCTGTTTAATTCTTGTTGAACAACACAAACGAGACATCAAGGTATGAATTATATGGATAAATAATAGTATTGTTTTAATGAATAAAATCAGTATTTCAGTGATGTACAAATTTGTGATGTTTCAGTGCATTAAAGTATTGTGTAATATCTTAACCTATACCTGACAACAATTAAAATTTCTTTCATTTTCAGATGCGACACGTTCCGTTTATATCCCGCACGGTATTAGTGCAGAATAATAATGTGGAAAATGCTTTTCGTATCTTGAATAGAATTCTTGGTCAGGAAGAAATTTTGGATCAGTATCGACGAACAAGATATTATGAGAAGCCAACTCAAGTCAGGCGTAGAATTAATTATGAAAGGTGCAAAGCTATTTACGACGAGGATATGAGCAGAAAAATTAAGTTTATCCTTAGGAAAAATCGTGTGGATCCCTTCCCTGGATGTTTGTAGTTTCATAGAATTTAACTCACAAATTAAGTTTAAGAAATCAATTGTCCAAATTCAAGTAAAAGAGATATCAAGTCAGTTGTAAAAGTGTTTGTATTTTACCAAATATGTGAGAAATTATGTTTCTATACCTTTTCCTTTTTAAGATCATTTTTTCGAACGTCTCTTTAATGTAACTTGCATTGCTTTCACTCTGTGTTACGCTCAAACTTGGTCTGCTGATCCAGTTTAGTAAAATAGAGTGAGATACATATTTGAGTAGTGGTAACTTTTCAGTGGAAACAACAAGCAGCAACCTTTATAGAATATTTTTGTACTATGATTGAATAGAGTGTAGAGGAAAAGAGACAACAGTAAAACTGATAAATCGGTTATTGTAAACTGCAATTGGTAATTGATAAATAAAGAAAGGAATTACAGTTTCCGTCAGTATGGGAAAATTCAAGGATGCGTGCTTGCCAGGAATGATTTTAGGGTTGCTACTTCATTTAATCATAATTACATGGAGACTAAAGTACTCTAGTCTCCATGCATAATTACTTCCGACATGCATTACAAGTAACAGAGTCCAATGACCATCGAGAAGTTAGCGTCAAAAAATAAAAATTTATGTTTTTAATGCTTAAAAATGTTACTTATGTTTTCCTAATTGCTCCGCTGCTATTATATAATAAGTCAGTTCGTGCAAGCGTTTTTACGTGCTCCGGAGCATTAATAGCTGATAATAGTATTTTTTAGAGAAATTTTGGTACGCATAGATGGATCCACAAAAAGCTAGAATGGATAAACGCTATTAAACATATAATCTTCAATAACATAACTAAGTAAATTTAGTTGAATTTAGTAGTTGACTGTAGTACGTGTTAGTTGTTTTACTGAGTACGTTTACACGCATCGGTTTTAGAAAGGATTAAATCACGTTAGGTTTTTTTAAACAAAATCTCTCTTTAAAACCGAAACCGAAATCTATTAAATTCGAAAACCGAAACTGAAAAAACCCAAACCGAAATTCAAGCTTTTACCATTATAAACACTGTAACCGAACCAATATTTCTTTTGTTTGCAGTCTCTGATTTCGGTTTTGGTTTTAGAGAGATAGTTTCGTTAATAAGAAAAACCAAACGTGATTTAAACCTATCTAAACTCCGAGCGCGTAAGCGTTCTCATTGCATATGTTTTTACCGTGTAGGGCTGAAATAGAGTTAACCAATTAAAAACAAGATTTGAGCGGAATAAGCTAACTTGATTGGTTAACTCTATTTCAACCCTGCATGGTGGAACACATGCATTAGCTCAATTTCCACCGTGCAAAGTTTAAACAGAGTTAACCAATCAAGTTAGCTTATTCCGCTCAAATCTTGTTTTTAATTGGTTAACTCTATTTCAACCCTGCATGGTGGAACACATGCATTAGCTCAATTTCCACCGTGCAAAGTTTAAACAGGGTTAACCAATCACATATAGGAGTTGAATGGAATAGACCAATGAGGCCGCTAAACTTTGTGTAATCTCTGCACGGTGGAAAGTAACTGATGAAATTAGTTACTGAATGCATGTATTTTTGGAAATTCTTAATCTGAATGGATAATTACGTCTGTTAAGCTCAGTTACCTTTGGCCGCCTGCCCTAAAGCCTATCATATTGACAAATGGCGCAACAAACCGAATGCTTCACCAATCACCCAATGCAAATTCTTGTATACACGATGTATTATTGGTCAAGTGTTGACGTTCTAGGAGTAATTAGCTGACATCGATGGTGAACATGACGGAATATTTAGGGTGTATTTCACAACTTTCTGCAAGTACTGTGATTATCGTCGTATATCTGAAAAGGATATAATATTGTTTGCAGCACTTGCAATTAACTATGCAACACATCGTTATGTTTACACTACGATCTGAAACGATTCAGTTAATACTGGTCTTAAGGAATAGACAAATTATAGACATTTCTACTTGTAAGGTATATTTAGGATTGGTCAATTCCTTTCGATCGGTATTAAGTAAAGCAGTTAAGTTAATTGTGTAAGCGTAGTCTATAATGTGTGCAACACCCGCACTGAGTGTTCGAACACAGGCCTAATATGGCGGCTTACGTAAATGAAGAAAATCACATATTTAATATACAATGACAAGAATAATATGTGTAAGAACTACATTTTAGATACCCAAAATTTAATAAACGACATTGAGAAAACATTTCCAATTGTAAATAATTCAATTACTCGCAATACTATTGTATTCGCCAAGTGTTTTATCTTTCCTTTCCTTATAAAAACCCATCCATGATCTTCGCAGTGGCGAACAGTGATGAACACCTTGGTGATTCCCAAGGCACATTGTTTCGCTTCTATATAACGAAATATCACAACTCAGTGCTAACGTCACGTTAGGTTGGTCTAATTATGTTGTATATTATTTACGTATACGTATTTTGTGATGTAAAGTAAAAGTTTTGGCTTTCATATTTTGTTAACGCATTTCATACATAATAAAATATACGAGTCTGAGAAGCTATGTCTTATTAATATATATTTGCTATTTATATCTTATGCTATTGAAAAGTCAGTACTTTGAAGGTAGTGGTGTTGCAAACATATTGTTTTGAGTTATGTGATTGATATATGTATATTCATATTTAGAGCAATTGTTACTGGCTCAGTGTAGCTGGGTCTTAATTCTCAAGATAATTATATCCTATCTTAAATTTAACAATTGAGGTAATTCTGATGATGCATACAAATATTTATGGTTTTAGCAATTGATTGTTAAGAATGCCGTTCAAATTTCATTTGAAGAAAAGTCGCCAATACAATGTAGTTTCTAAAAATCAGTATATGATTTGTGTTGAATTACTGGACACTACGACAATAGAATGTACACTGAGTATCGACAGTATAGGCCAAGAGTGTTTAAACAATTTAACACAAAGGCTTGGGCTTGGTCAACCTGAGTTTTTTGGACTACGCTATATCTGTCGGCATGGTTCACCTTCACCACGATGGGTTGATATGGACAAACCATTAAAACGACAACTTGAAAAAGAGGCAAAGAGTTTTAATCTTTATCTCAGAGTCATGTACTATGTTACGGATATTCAACTTATCCAGGATGAAATGACAAGGTATATAAAAATATACATCTTGAATATTAGTCTTATCTCTGTTAATACAAAGTAATAACTTATTTTAATATTTCTTATAAACATTTATAGATACCATTATTACCTCCAACTTAAAAGTGATGTACTAGAGGGCAGAATTCACTGTAACCCCAGACAAGCCAGTCTTTTGGCTAGTTATTCAATGCAAGCTGAGTTTGGAAATTACGATGCTGAGCGTCATACTGTCGAATGTCTTCAACAATGCACATTCTTTCCTAAAGTACATAAAATAATTATTAAATTCATTGTTTCTTTTCTTGATAAAATAATTATTAATAATTTCTTCAGGATGTGATTCAAGCAGAACCAGGAGGACAAGATGTATTACTAAATGCTGCAATGTGTCAGTATAAAACTTTAGGTGGTGTTACTCAAGCAGCATCAGAAGAACTCTACATTTCCATTGTAGTTCAATTGGAGGGTTATGGCCATGAAACTTTTACAGCAAAGGTAAATACTATCATAAAATTCAAGCCAAATTCAAATTTATTATTAAATATGCATCATATCGCAGGATGAAGGAAACAATGAAGTAATATTAGGTATCTCAGTCAATGGAATCATGATTGGGTATCCTACTACTCAAATAACACAATTTTACAGGTAACTTTAAATATTAACAATTTCAGAAGTTCTTTCGTTCAAACGCTATAACTTTATTGAAAACTGATTGTATATCTTGTGCTCCCAAATCTTAATACTCACAATCACTACACTACTTCTGATTTCAAGGTGGAAAGATATAAGTAACGTCATTAATCACAAAAAAACATTTAGAATAGAATGTCAATCAGAGGTCGAAGATGCTAAGCAATTTATATTTGGAGATTCGCGTAGTGCAAAATATACATGGCGTTTGTGTATAGCACAACATACATTTTATATGCAACATCAGGAAAGCCGACCGGCAGATAGATTAACCAATGGCTATTTCGTAAGTGCTTCAAATTCATTAAGTTAATCAGTATATTATATGATCAACATATTGACACAAACGACTTATCCACTTCAGGATAGCGATACAAATGACTCGAGTGAACAGGCGGCATCTGTTAATTTAGAAAATCGGACGGCGGAAGATCAAACTCGATGGACAAGTTATAATGACCTTTCTGCTTCGCCATATCCAGTAGTTTCAGTTTCTTCGACAGATATTAACAATTTACGAGCGCTGTTGCCATCTTATAGGCCAGCGCCAGATTATGAGACGGCCGTACAAATGAAGTACAATAATGGTGGAAATCCTCCACAGCCTTATTATGCGAATCAATCGACTATTGTTGGACAGGATTTAACGTGCCTTCTTGGTACCGCAGTTAATCGAAGTAGATATTAACTTATTTTTTATTGGAGTTGTAATTTGCAAATACGCAATATGACAATGCAAAGTTTTATCCAATTGTGCCTAACGTCAACTAAAATGAGATTTGATTAAAACAGTTAATGCGTTTTTCCTGTAATTTCAAGACTGACACGCATATATTTTTCATAAATCCTATTTCTGGTTATTGTGAAACTTTAAATATTGGATTTCATTGAACCTGTTAGGCTCAGTAGTATATTATTGATAAATATTGAAAAGGAATGTTCAACTATATCGAAAATGGTGCAAAAATATATGATATTTAAACCTCTGCCGAGCGCCCCTCAAAAACTCTTTACGTCAGGCGGGCTGTGCCGAGAAGCTCATTTCCGAAAATCGTGTATAAAATCTATATGAAACTATCTTATACTAAAAATGAAAATTACTTACCTTCGTAGGGATGTATTCAAAAGAAATATCTAAAGAATTACTAAAAAAGCAGTTATTATTTATAACAAAGACAAAACCAAAAAAGACGAAGAAGAGGGGGGTAAACTGAAACGTAATCGCTATGCCTGACAGGCCAGCCGCGCCCGACGGAGGGTTAATAAAATAGTCCATTTCATGGTTTTATTGTTTTTATGTAACAAGCAGAAAACTATGTAATAAATACTTGAGTGACTGATTTTCATTTATTAAAGAGTTAACAAATTTAGTAACGTGTGAAATCGTTATAAGGTACTTTGAAGATACCTTTTAATTGCACTGTATGTAATTTCAAAGTACTTGGAAATAATTATAATCACGTTGTTAACTATATATAGTATTATATAATTGTATCAATGTGAACTAACAAATGTTTTGACAAAGCAAGATTATTGTTTGAAAACGTATTAAAGTCATTATTTATTGATATTATTATAGTCTCTAGATACCGCGTTTATAAACGATAAATATATGTCATAAATTGATGATTTCACTAATTGTTGCATTCCTTCTTCAATACCTACTGTCACATTGTTATTAATTTATTTGAAAATACGGTTTATGAAGTATAAATCATACGGCAAAACGTTTGACCTGTAATATGCAAGATTGTTTACATATTCAAAAAATGTGGTACAACTCAAAAGTGTAATCAAAAAACTTAAAAATCTAGTTATTCCATATTTGTTCTATTAGATTCATTATTATCAGCTGCCTTTATGGCTTGCACCAAACTAATTGGGTCAGGTTTACCTGCAATAGCATAAACTTTCACATTAGCTTCTTTTAAAACATGTCCTGTCACTGATCCAATAGCTACCGCCTTTGTTTTTTCTAAAATACCATGATTTTTTAAAAGACTTAATGTGTACTTCACTATCGAAGGACTGAAGAAAACAAAAGCATGTGGCAGCGGATTAATGGTTTTAAGAATATCCTCCTCTAAAGTCTTACTAGGCAATGTTCTATATACAACCAATTTTTTCATTTTAACTCCACCAGTAGTAAGAATCTTAGAAAGAGTATCTCGTGCAATTTCACTACATGGATACAACAGTGGAGCACTCTCTTGACACTGATCATTTAGAATCTGCTTTCCAAGTTGCTCAGCATTACCAGATTCAGCTCCAGGGCAATTTTCCAAACCCAGAGAATTATTTGCTGCAGTTCTTGTAGCTGGTCCAACACAATAAGCAGGCAAAGATTTCCACAAATTAATAATATTCACATTTTTAGATTCTTTTATTGCCAAATTGACTGCCTCTACTGCCCGAGTACTTGTAAAAATAATACCTGTTAATATGATATTCAATTATCGATTAACCTATTACAAAATAACATGATAGTCTATTTATACAAAGAAAAAACTAATTCACACTTGATTACCCGAATATGATTGTGATGTTAATAAACACGTTAAAAGCTCTTGAAGGTTCATAAATTCAAATCGCAAAGCAGGTAGATGTTCGCACGTGTAACCAGCTGATTCCAAAACTTCTGTATACGTTTTTTGCGTTTGGTCTTTATCATTTTGGCCTTTACACAAAATCACCTTTTTTCTACCCAAAGCCATGTTTTTCGTTACATAAAACCAGCTTTTCACTCTGAAAAATTTTTCATAGTCATTGGCTATGTTTCCACCGGAGTCGAAGGAGAGTTGAGATACATTGAATGTATACGTATAGTAGAATATCTACAGATATGCACACACGTATTTCATCTTTTCAACTTGATGCCAGTGGAACATAGCCACTAATTTAAAACAGTAAATACTGCTAAATACCTGGTAACGAAAAATGATTGAGTAATGAACTCTTATCCGATAAGAAAACCATGACTAGCTGCGCATGTTCTAAACTTGGTGAACAGCGAATGGCTATTTTGTGATAGCCGTATAAAAAATAAAATCCTGGAATTCTAACTTTCCTAATTAATGTTCTATATTTATATTTTTATCTTTTTCGTGAATTTAGCTGTTAAATGAAAATACGTGTAAATTTTATATCAATTCAAAATATCTATCATTGAGGATATCATTAACCAACATTTTAATGTAAAATAATATGATTTTTGTTTGAAGTTAGAACATGCAATATATTTAGTCGAAACACTTTTTACATACATACATTCACTTCATTTCCGTCCTGGTTCGTTAGAAAGTGGTCCTGTACCTAAATGCCCATCGCTGTTAATAAGTTAAATAATTCCACATAAATATATACGTACGAAAGTTTGTATTTTTATGATATACATACAATGTGAATAATATTTACATTGCCATTGCGATTTAATCGCGAGCAATTGCTACAAATACAAAAATAAAAAAATGTAACTTGAAAAATGCAAACATATTAGAACGCATAAACTTTTGTAAATTTCGAATCCGAATACAATCATCTCTCGTGTACATTGAGCATTTTGAGGTATCACGATACGTTTAATATAGGCAACATTTTAAATCATGTGAAATTATACATCAGCATCTTATATTAGAAACAGGTATTTAATTTTGAAAATTCAACACAGCACGACACGCAGTCCAATGAAGTGCAATCTATTTCCTCATAATAAATTGAAGTTTGCAATTTTTATGTTGCACAGTGCAGACTTAATTCCTCTTGCTCGCACGATATGTAATGCTTGCAGTTTAAAAAAAGAAAATAGAAAAATAAAAACGAATTATAGTTCAGCTGCGTCTTCCAAACGTTTAACAACTTTTTTATACTCCTCTTCGAGCAAACGGTATTCCTTTTCCAAAATTTGTATGCGCTGTTCCGTTGACGGAATCGGCATATTCGGAAGCTTCTCATTATTTTTTCGTGAAGACTCTAGCTTTCTCTGATCATGCTGCTCGCGTTTGTAAGGCACATTCAGTCTTCTTTTCACATCCAGCCTATACTCGCGATACTCATTCTCATTTGACAAATCTGTCGCACGCAATTTGAGAATCTCGTAGACTCTGCGGGATTGTTTCTACAATTTTACGATAGACATTGCATAATTATTATACAGACATACATAATTCTTGTTCCAAGCTTAAGATTATAATAAAAAATATACCGAATTAATCTTGAACTTTTCTCTTGCTTCAGTAGCCATTAATTTGTTAAATCCCTCTTTCAGGCGATCTCTTGCAAAACTAGGTAATGTAGAACAATTAACGGCGTCTACATAATCTCTCAGCCGTTGAAAATCCATAGATGGATCTTCCACTATAAAATTGAAAATAATCATAGCATATTCATTAAATCCATGCGCATACAACTCTCATATTAACGCCTGTATTTCAGTGTACATGCAAACGAAAAATCTAGCGGAAAATGTCGTTCAACAAAATTGGTGACGTTGATAGAATACACGTGCACAGCAATGTATGCTTCGATTCTGGATTTGTGCGTGTGCACTCATACGCGATAGTGAAAGTAATACGGTATGAATAAGCTTGTACTTTTGCAAATTGATATAGTCACAATTGGGTTGTATAATAATTTATTACCTGTTATGTCTTTCACTTCATTTCTCCCAGTATATTCGCGGTATATGGCTCGCAAGAGTTGGGTACCCAGTCCCATACTTTGGAAAGGAGGTAATATCAGAACCTGTGCAATGCGTGGCCGTGTATGATGAGGATATGCATAATACTGATACACAGTGGCAAAACCGACAGTAGCATACCGAGGTAAACCATCTTTTGAAACGTATTTTTCAAACCTAATAAAACAAAATTGTCAATGTATTTATAATCCAAAAAATAATTTTCCTCATACTATTGTTATATAAAAGTATACATTACATGTTAAAATAATGCCACTGATCATCATCAATGTCGATAAAGTTTGCAGCATCTATGTACCACAGTAGAAAAGTTTGAAGACGTTGGTGATACTCCCGAAATCCTTTATAACTCATGTCAGCTTTGTATACCTCAAAGTGCCTTATATCACCTTGATCTAAAAAATTAAAAATCATAGATTACATAGAAAATATTAAAAAATTGCAAGATTCATAAAGTTCTATTAAGATATAAAGCCTAAAGGTGTATTAAATATTTATACCATTCACTGAAAAAGAATGTAATTGTTCTCCATGTGGTCTAAAGGTATCATCTTTTTTCAAAGATTTGATGAAAGAATCCAAACTATCATGAATTTGAGCTGTCAGTTTTCCAGAAAACTTTGGTAGTACTTCATCCGGTTCGACTCCCTCATACATTAACTTATTTACTTTTTCAGCATATGTCATTCCCAAATAAGTCTCCAATGAACCAGCCGAGTAGTACAATTTTACTCTTAAATCCCGATATCCAAAAATTGATTCACTGTATAAATAAACCATTTTATCAAAATAAGAAAATAATGCAATGTTTAAATATTATGAAATATGATTTACATACCCATCACCAAACACTTGATGAGACATTTCTGGTCTAAATGTCGCTTCATCATCTTCAAGATCTTCTACAGAGCGAACCAACTTAAATTCTAAAGCATCATTACTACTAATAATAAACGACTTTAATCGAGCAGTCGCTGCATCGTCCATCATCCTGCAAAAAGCCATCTTTAAAAATTATGTATTTATAAATTATTCTACTATATTTTCATATGGAATTGACAAAATGTCCATTTGAGGTGATAGGTAAAATTCATAAAAGGAATAAGTAACCCCACTCTTAAATATAATTGTTTGAAAAACATTCGTTATTATAAATTTATTGACCTTGAAGGTAAAAACTATAATAACAGGTTACATTATTTCATATTCGGAAATAAACCAAACCAGAAAGCCAAGTTTATTAATTTTAAATTCTCATAACGTAGTTTAAGGCAAAGTGCTAAAATAAAGAAAAAAGAGAAATACATTACTTCTTTAACCTCTATAAAACGAAAAGTAGTTAAAAATCATGTAATATGGACAAATACGGAATGAAAACACTGACAGAAATCGAATAATCTAATATAACGTTAAAAAGTTTAATCCTTACCCTTTTATGGTTTAATTATTCGTATTAATTTCCCTAAACCTGCAAACAAGCTTTCACCATTTAAAATATGATCACGAAACAGCTTCGCGCCAAAGGTAAAACGTTACAAATTGGCCGGGAACATATGATTAATAGCTATACAACTATGCAAGAAGAAATGGATAATTTTCACCTTTTCCTTCTAAAGGCTACTTCAGTTGTTTGAATCTTAAGGATAGGTAATAATTGTTAATTATATATTTTGTATATTTGTCTATGCAAAATAAGTAAGTAACAGAATATATTGTAGCCGATAATTATGGATTACCTAAAGTAAAGAAAGATAAAAAAAATTTGCTTTATTTTAACAACCACTAACGCCTGTGAAAATCATAGATATAGAAAAGACATAGATGTAACATAACCCTGCGTGGGAAGCCGTCCAGGGAGGGGTGCTGAGGTACACTGAGCCTACTTGTGATTGGTTACTATTGAAAGCAAGCGCAGTGATGTAAAAGTGCTACGTAAGCTTTGTCGCGGGTCTATCGTTCCAAGAGAACCAATCATGTTAAGCCATGGTAAGGGAGGGGTCAGCTTGAATTTGATTGGTTATGTAGCGAACTCCCCCCAACCCCCCTCATCATGCCGCTCGCCCCTTGCCAAAAATATCAGTTTATGCTACATCTATGTCTTTTCTATATCTATGGTGAAAATGACTTAAGCGTTAGGCAATATAGTAATCTGGCACATCTCCTCATTGGAGGAGTCTGAAATAAGGAAAGGAAGGAAGGCAATATAGTAATATTTTATTTGAAGAGTTCCGTGTTGGCGTCTTGTTTTCGAACTAGCAGCAGACATACATATGTGATATTCCGGTGGGGAAGATGTCTCTCTGTAGTGCTCTATAGTTGATAATTATTGTAATGACACTAAACATGATGGATTACGAGTTTAAGATAAAAACGCAGAAGGACCGTACGAAGGTCGAAGATCTCTTCGAATTTGAAGGATGTAAAGTTGGAAGAGGTACCTACGGGCATGTGTATAAAGCCCGAAGAAAAGAAGGGTTAGTTTTTGCATTCTAACCTTCATGTGGCTGAATTTATTTAAGTTGAATATTTCGAATTCTCATGATACTTAATAAAAAAATGAATTGAAATCTTTGATATAACTTTAGTGGGTCAATTTTTATATTCCAATGGATCACATTATATCGTATCCTCTGTTGTGCTACCAGTCCCCTGTATGTCAATAATTGCAATGATATTTCTCTAAATTTTTCCAATATTTAAGAATAATTTATATAATTATTAATTTTATCTCTACACTGTATTATATGGATATAATATGAAGACCATACATACAGTGCATTGTAAAGTATGTTAATTTGATAATATAAATTTTCTTTGGTATTCTTTTCAATAAAATTTGTTTCTAATTTTTTAATTTTCTCACTAGTGTGCCAGATAGTGAATTAAAATCTAGACCAGATACAAAAGACTTTGGACTGAAACAAATTGAAGGCACAGGACTTTCTATGTCTGCCTGTAGAGAAATAGCAGTAAGTATTTTAAATATTTATATTTAATATATTCAGGCAACTAATGTCCTTGTGGTTATTTTATTAGGAACATGAGATCTGATTTTAAATGAGGTTAAAATCACAATACGTAATATGTGAAATCTGTATTAAATATATATAGATTATTTGATTACTTTGCAGCTACTCAGGGAACTAAAACATGTCAATGTGATTACTCTTATTCGTGTATTTCTTTCCCATAATGACCGCAAAGTATGGTTACTTTTTGACTTTGCAGAACACGATCTGTGGGTATGTAAATTATTAGTATTTCTGCATTACAAGATGATTTAGCTATTGAAGAAATTAAACATATAATACCTTTGCAGCATATCATTAAGTTCCATAGAGCAGCTAAGGCCAATAAGAAACCTGTTATGGTACCAAAAGGCATGGTTAAATCCTTATTATATCAAATTTTAGATGGCATACATTATCTGCATTCCAATTGGGTACTTCACAGAGATTTGGTAATAATCTTAAAAATTACTAATGGTTTAAAGCTATTACACTTTTAAAACTTTATTTATTTTAATTGATTTCAATACAATATTATTGATTTATCTCTTTCAGAAACCAGCTAATATATTAGTAATGGGTGAAGGAAATGAAAGAGGACGAGTTAAAATAGCTGATATGGGTTTTGCCAGGTTATTCAATGCACCTCTCAAACCATTGGCAGATTTGGATCCTGTAGTAGTAACCTTTTGGTACAGGGCACCAGAGTTGCTACTAGGAGCAAGACATTATACTAAAGCTATTGGTATGTAATTATACATTAATTATAATTATATAAAGTTTAATCGCCAACATAATTGTAGATATATGGGCCATTGGTTGCATATTTGCGGAGCTCTTGACATCCGAACCAATATTTCATTGTAGACAAGAGGACATTAAAACTAGCAATCCATATCATCATGATCAACTAGACAGGTAAGAGAGTGATGGAATATGTGATCATCATAATTAAGCACACATTGTATTTTAGGATATTTAACGTCATGGGATTTCCACTTGAAAAAGATTGGGAAGACATCAAGAAAATGCCAGAGCATCCTACATTACTTAAAGATTTTAAACGTTCTAAGTGAGTCGGCTTACCTGAAAGAAAACAAAAAAATTTAGTAATGCAAATAAAACACATTTTTATTGTTTTAGTTATGCCAACTGTTCACTTACAAAATACATGGATCGACATAAAATCAAGCCCGATAGTAAGGCTTTTAATTTGGTAAGAATAACATGCATAGTATAACAATTATTTTAGTAGCATTTCGTTACGTAACTTTAATACGGGTATTGCAGTTGCAAAAGCTGCTGATGATGGATCCAAATAAAAGGATTACATCAGAGCATTCAATGCAGGATGCCTACTTCCAAGAGGAACCACTGCCAACTCAAGAGTATGTATTAGATAAACTGTTCTATCCATTTATCAAATATACAATCATTTTCCCTTTTTCATTTATTTAATACTAATATTCTTACATCACACAGTATCTTTGCGGGATGTCCAATTCCATACCCTAAAAGGGAATTCCTAACGGATGACGACACTGAAGAAAAGACTGAAAATAAAGCTAGGCAGAACCAGCAGCAAACGGTAAATATCTTACAATAAAAAAGTTTAATTAAAGAACGCAATTTAAATCACTATACGTAGAGATCTTTTTTTAAAAGACCTGTAGAGTCATGTCTCCGTGAATTTTTATAGCAACAGAATCAACAGCAACAGGGGAACAGTGAACACAGCCACGGGCAAAATCAGAAACGAGTGAGACTGAACGGTCCTCATGGTGCTCCAGAGTTTCATCAACACCAAAGTCATGCAATGACACATCAACAGCCTCCTGGAATGGTCTATTCGACTGCTCAACCAACTCAATCCTCAAATTTTCACCAACGTTTTTAAAGGAACGAGAAATCAATAAATCAGTCGCATAATTTATCGACTCAATTTAATGAAATTGTATGTCAACAGAATGACCTACGATCATTGTATATTCCCTTGGTCATGATATTACAAGTTTATTTATATACTTGACAGAGTACTTTTATTATTAGGCTTTTATCCTATCCTAATATATGTATGTCGTTGAGCCAAATGTATCTTTCAATTTATAACGGAAAATTCCTGAAACGCTGATCGTTATTATTAGGTTTTACTTAGAACAATAATGAAACACCTTATCTCCCTCAATTGATCATTTGCTTTACAAAGAGTGTTCAGTGGGGCTAAAACTAATGAAATCGTAGCATATATTGCAGCAGGAATTTTTAATAAAGATAATAGCCCGTATTCAGAACTCGCTTTTAGTGCTAATAGCGCGCTATTAGACGCCATCTTGTGACTAACAGCGAGAGAGTAAGAAATCCGTAAGTTTTTCAAAAGAGACATGATCCGTTTGAATTGTATAGTTATCGTGAATTTCGAAACAGATATCGCTTATCGAAAGACAGTGTACGATTTGTGATTAGTTTAGTGGAAGATAGGTTAGTGTCTCATGCCGGTCACCACAACGACATATCCCCAGCAATGCAGGTACTTGTAACCCTGCGGTTCTATGCTAAAGGATGCTACCAGACAGAATTAGGTGAGTTATTACCATAAGTCAATGCTCGTTGTGAAAATTAATATTATAATAAATTATTATTATCCCCAGCAATGCAGGTACTTGTAACATCCGTTTGAATTGTATAGTTATCGTGAATTTCGAAACAGATATCGCTTATCGAAAGACAGTGTACGATTTGTGATTAGTTTAGTGGAAGATAGGTTAGTGTCTCATGCCGGTCACCACAACGACATATCCCCAGCAATGCAGGTACTTGTAACCCTGCGGTTCTATGCTAAAGGATGCTACCAGACAGAATTAGGTGAGTTATTACCATAAGTCAATGCTCGTTGTGAAAATTAATATTATAATAAATTATTATAATACTCTGTCATTTGCATGATATCAGTAAAATTATTATACATTTTAGGAGATCTGCATGGCATTTCCCTGCCTAGCGTATCCAGAATAGTTGCAAAAGTATCTGATGCTATTGCTACACTGCTTCCACGATTTGTTGTGTATCCAGCTAGAATGGAAGCTCTTAAAATGGAGTTTTACAACATAGATCACTTTCCTGGGGTTGTGGGCTGTATTGATTGCACCCACATTGCAATAAAAAACCTCAGTCAGGAGTGAGCTATGTTGTATGTTCACCGTAAGGGTTATTATTCTATCAACGTGCAAGTAGTGTGTGATGCTCAGAGATGAATTCTGAATATTGTTGCTAAATGGTGAGGCAGTTTTCATGATGCACATATATGGGGCTCGTGTTTTCTGAAGGAAGAGTTTGGGGTAAGCATTTTTTCATTTATTAAAAGTATGTTTGATATTAGGTAATCAATGAAGTGATAATATATTTATTCTTATTTAATAGGCCTCGAGGATAAAGGGAATCTTGCTTGGGGATGCTGGATACCCATCCAAGCCATACTCCTCAAACTCAACATGAACAGAGGTATAACAGGTCACATAAATCTACGCGCAAAACTGTAGAGCACTGCTTTGGGGAAGGGAAGGCATGTTTAGAGCCCTTTGCAATTTCATGCACATATCCCTTCCGACAGCGAAAACAGCCATCATTGCCATCGTTGTTATTGTCGGCGTATAGGCGTCAGCTTCGGCGTTGGCGTATAGGCGTTTGCACTTGTGCCTGCGCATACGCGTTTTCGCCTGCTCCTGCGTATAGGAGTTTTGCCTGCGCCTGCTCATACAAGTTTTCGCCTGCGCCTGCGCATACGAATTTTCGCCTGCGCTTACGCATTTGCACCTACGTCTGCGCACACGCTTTTGCACCTGCGCATGCGCATGCGCGTTTGCACCTGCGCCTGCGCATGCGCGTTTGCACCTACGTCTGCGCATACGCGATTGCACCTGCGTCTGCGCATACTAGTTTTCTCCTGCGCCTGCGCATACGAATTTTGACCTGCGCCTGCGCATACGAATATTGACCTGCGCCTGCGCATTCCAGATTTCGCCTGCGCCTGCGCATACGAATTTTGACCTGCGCCTGCGC
>NW_014333020.1:0-1755 GCF_000341935.2 Cephus cinctus
TCAATGCGCCTGTCAAGTTCAACATCCTCTAGCTCATCATCATAAGGATCTAACCCCTCAAACCTATCCTGCACCTCCTCCGGTATCGAGTCTCCTTCTGAAACTGTACCTAATACGACTTCAACGTCTTCGTCGTCCTGAGCCGGACTCGCCCCTTTATCTTGGAACTTCTCCTCCAGAACACGTAGAGATTCATCAAATTTACTGAACGACTCCTGAAGTTGCGCAATTAATTCGCCCGTATCGTCCATAGAAGGTGTATTAGTGGCCTCTAATTCCGGGACAGCTGGTTGTGGATTTTCCTCTGTATGTTCCTTCGGTTCGATAGGGGACTCGCCGGGTTGAACGTGCTCATTGAACACACTATTGTCCGAGCCCTCGTCAACAGAACTCAGATTGACAACAACGGTTTCGGGTGTCTTGGTGGTCAATGAACCGCTCGGCCCTGCTGACAGCTCGGGTTCAGTGTTCTTAGGCGGCAACTCCGCTGGAGTTATCGGGCGCCTCGACGGTAAGAGAGGTGCGGGTAGCGTACTACGATGCATTCTCTGTATCGGCGGATCGGATGCCTCGGTACTTGACTCATCAGTTTCGGATATTGTGGGTATCGCGGGAGCAGATTGCGTGCGAGAACGTGTCCTAGCGGCAATGCCACTAGGGTTTTGAGTCGCCGAAAGTCTAGTAACTCCCGCCCGTCTAGAGGGTCCCGGTGGTCTCCCCCGACCCCTTGCTCTCGTCATACTACTTCCCCCGTGTGCGGATGTCGGCACATTGTTCGAGTTTATCGGAAGTACCTTTTTGATGCTGTCGCTTCCGGAACACTCCGAGCTTGATTCTCCTGAAATTACTGGGTTTCGAGAAAGCGCATCCGCGTTGACGTTCAGTTTCCCTGCCTTGTAGACAAATTCGTAATCGTACCTTCTCATTTTCCATTTCCACCGCGTAAGCCGTTTTCCAGGATCATCCATGGCTCCTATCCACTTCAAGGGTTCATGGTCGCTAACCAGCTTAAACCTTCTACCATACAGATAGGTATTAAAATGCTCTATCGAATCAATGATTGCCAGGCATTCCTTATCTGTAGCAGAATAGTTTCTCTCAGCCTTTGTTAGTACCCTTGAATGATAAGCTATCGGTAGATCTTGCCCGTCATGTTCTTGCGATAGTACTGAGCCTATAGCGATATCCGAGGCGTCCGTTGTTAAAATGAATTGTTTATCCAAGTCAGGGTACTGCAATACTGGTTCCTTGCATAACGCTTTGCGAAGGTCCCTGAAGCTGCTCCTCTGCGGAGATCCCCATGAGAATGCTAACCCCTTTTTTTGAATTGTTTATCCAAGTCAGGGTACTGCAATACTGGTTCCTTGCATAACGCTTTGCGAAGGTCCCTGAAGCTGCTCCTCTGCGGAGATCCCCATGAGAATGATAACCCCTTTTTTAATAGGTCAAATAGCGGCTTTGCGCGCGCTGAGAAATTGGGTATAAACCGATGGTAGTAACCGGCTAAACCCAGAAACTGACGTACATTCTTCTGAGTTTTCGGGGCAGGAAATTTCTCTACTGCTCTTAATTTCTTAGGAACCATTCTCAGCCTGTCACGGCCTACTATGTGTCCGAGATAAGCAACCTCTCGATGAAGAAATTCGCATTTGTCAGGTTGTAAGGTGAGATTGGCTTCTTCTAAGCGTCTCATGAGACGTCGAACCTTGACCTTGTGTTCCGCCATGGATCTTGCGAAGACCACGACGTCATCCA
>NW_014333020.1:2356-23516 GCF_000341935.2 Cephus cinctus
CCCTCTGGCATCCTAGCATATTCATAATGTCCGTTCAAAGTAGAGAAAGCGGTTTTTGCTCGATCCTCGCGGTCCATGGGAATTTGTTGAAATCCGCTGGCTAAGTCGAACGTTGAAAAATACTGCGCCTGACCCAACTGGTCCAGTATATCTAGTATATTGGGCAGTGGATAGGCGTCAGATATCGTTTTCTCATTGAGCTTGCGGAAGTCTATCACCATTCGCATGGGCGGACGGCCCTGAGAATCAGGTTTCTTAGGCACTATCCACACCGGCGAATTATATGGCGATTGTGACGGAGTAATTATCCCATCGCGTAGTTTCGTTAGTACTTGTTGTTCGATCTCTTCCCTATGAACTACCGGAAATCGGTACTGTCTGGTGTTTATCGGCAAGTCATCAACAGTTGGAATTCTATGATAGATGCGGTCCGTGCATCGTAACTTATCGCCTTGAAGCTTGAATCGTTCGGGGTACTCCTCGATAATTTCACGAACGTGTCTCTGTTCCTCTTGGTTGAGATGGTCTAATCATAATGCAGCTAAAATGGCGGTTACGCGGTCTGCCGGGGGAACAGCGTCTACGTCCGTTGACTCGGTATCCTCGAGTTCAAATTTCCCATCGGGACTACAGCATTCCGCTCGGTTTCGGTGAAAGACCTGGATCAGGCGATTCCTGTCGAACCGTATATTCCCGCCGGGAATCCCGATATGCAGGAGATGGGGTTTCAAATTTCCCATCGGGACTACAGTAAGTGAATGGGACTAATTCCTGTGCTCCTGGTTGAATTTCTATATCCTCGTTCGAGGTATTAATCGCCATCACGTGGCATTGGCCGTCGGTCTGGGTGACTAGGGCTTCGCCCAGGAACAGCCCTTCTGGTGCCGCCACACGGGCCAGATAACCTTCTTTTAAATCGCTATTCACCACTTCTAACGTTACTTGTTGTGCGAGGGGCGATCATAATACGCAGGGCGAGCAAAGTTATCGCCTTCCTTCGCGTACAAGACGCGAGTTGGACTTATTTCGCGGCGTTTCCGTCGGTAGTCTCTATCGGCGAATCTTTGGGCTATGTGAAAAGCCTCCTCCAACGTCGCTGGCTCCTTTACGTCTACGGCATCGCTCATTTTTGTCGGTAAACCGTCTATAAACGCAGTCAGGGCTAACTGTCTCAACGGATCCTTCTCTCCTTCCGGTGGGTCAATGTTATGTTGAGTCCGATATGCAGACCGCCCGCCGCTAAGGAGGATCCGTATCTTATCGTAAAATTCACCGACGTGCTGACCCTGTTTCATCCTTATCCGCGAGAGAGCATCTGTATAATAGTCGTATGTTTTGCCCGTGGCAAGACGGCTCTTAAGATATTTGATATAATCTGCAACGGTGTTTATTTGTTCGCCGTAGACGATATTCCTTATGTCGCCCTTTAGGTTTGCTATTGCAGTTTTGACGTATTCACTTTCCGTTCCTGGTTGTAGTAACGATGCGCCGTTCTGTATGTCTTGTAAATAGTGTCTGAGGGACATATTTTTCCCATCATATTTGGGAACTTGCCCCAACCGTTTCTGTAGCGTCAAGCTGCTCATCATCTCCGTTACATTATTAAGCAATCGCGTGGATATGTCTGGGTCGGTCGCCATAATGATCAAAATTCCTTGCGACGGAGTTTGAAAGAAGAAAGGAGGTTACCAATTTAGATTCTAAATCCCAAAAAAACTACTGCTCCAATATCGAGCATCCACCAATTCCGTTTTCAATCCTCGGAGGTAGTCAAGAATTATCCCACTTCTGACACCAATTAACTTGTGACGTGCAGGGCGTTATCACGCGTCTAACAAAGTTAATCTCCCATGCTACGCGTGGAAGTTTATATTTATTTTTGTTCTGGGTAAGTTCTTGACTGCCGTCCTATACAGGCCCGGTCCTTTGGATTGTGCATCTCCGAGATCGCGTGGTTTCTTTGTTGCATATTTGTGTGTGTGTGAGATCCAAGTTCAAAAAGGCACGGCACGTGACAACGTCACAAAATTTGGCGCCCAACGTGGGGCCCGAGGTGAGATCGAAAATTATAAATCTTAACGTCACAATACATATGAATGTGTATGAGTGCGGATGCATGCATGAGAACTATGAAGGACTGTATCCCTTGGGATCCAAAGGAGCAGTTCGATTTCTGATCTTGAAGGGTGTACTTCGAATCTATATCGTAGAGTCAATTAGCTAGATTCAGTTAAGATAGATTGATTTAGATTAAATCACATTATAATTAAAGTAAATAAAATTAGTTATAGTACTCTCCAAAAGCACCTGCATTTTTATTTCTAAAGCCTTTATTCAGTTGAAAACCCATAACATCACCGTACCAGAAATCAACATATATACAGAGGATCGAACACCGTTGGAGTGCTCATCAGAGCTTTGGTGGCTAACGAACCCACCTCGCCAGATTCACGCAGTCGAATCTGCCGCGAAAACGACGGTGGCGACGATCAGCACTTCTCCCACTAGTGCTTTCTTCTCGTACGCACTTCTCACACTGCGTAGTGTTGTGTTCTCGCATGCTGTCACCACACGCCTTCACTTTGCAGTTACGAAAAGTAGCACTTCTCATGCATTCGTTACAAAAAATATGCGATATTGGTGCAATAAAGCGAACATTATATGCAGATCGTGAAGTTTGTCACACTCGCCTTCGGCTCGTGCCGTTGTGTTACTCGTGTGCGGCTCATGCGAGTAAGTTCACCGTCTGCCTATAAAGTTCGCTTTCTCACACTCGTATCGCAAAGTACTATTACAGTACTGTCAGTTCATTTCGGAACGCACCCCAGGGGGTCGATTGTGTAACTCAAATGTAGTGAAAATACGAAAAGTGAATAGCTGTTAGCCAGTCGTGCTTGTCTTCCTTTGAACCTAACACGCGATTGGCTAAGAGCTATTTACTCTTAGCGTTTTTACTACATTTGATTTACACAATCAACCCCCAGGCAGTGTTGGGCATTTTTGTAATTAATTACATTTTAATTACAAATTACAAATATAATTAGTAACTGAAAAATTTCTAAATACAAATTACAAATGTAATTAGGATTAAAACTTCAACTAATTATATATAGTTAATAAGTAATTTAGTGGTAATTACAATTCAATAATTTTTACCTTCCTGTTTTGTTCTGAATATATACAATACAACCAATAACCTTGAGACGACCTCTTTTATGTCTATGATAAAATATCGCGAGAGGAACATTTCTTTCGCAATTACTACAGTTATTCTACAAGTCACGAGTTACTTGGATACAACTAACGGAGTTCTCTTCAAAATACGGAATCGCAACGTGTATCACTGTGAATAAACAGTTTCTTTTATAAAATAACAGTGACGTATATATTGTTGTGTTATACTGCAAAACAAGTAAGTTTCATTTTCATATTCATGTGTCAACAATGGAGCTTTATATCACGGTGCCGAAGCCCGAAAATGACAGAGTTTTTATTTCACAAAGAATTTCACTGGGTTCACTGTTTACGCACACCAAATTGTATGTAAAAATATTGAAAACTGCAGATGTTATCGCATTTTTTCATCTTTCAAAGCCTTATCAATAAAAGCAAAAAACAACTTTTGTAATTATTTAGAATAGTGACTTTTCCAAATTTCCATATTTTTCCTTTCGACAAAAGCTTTTATTTTAACACCAAAAATGATAATCAGGTGGGGGCTAAAAAAAAATGGCAATTTTCACTTTCTTTTGCAACTTTTCATTCTCCATCGCCTGATTACCATTGTTCGTGGTACAGTAAACGCTTTTGAACAAAAAAAAAGACAAAGAAAAAACGTCAGTGATTTCTTTTTCGAGTTCCCCCGCCTTATTATCATTGTCGGTGCCGAACTAAATGCTTTTGTCGAGAAAAGAAAGCACGAAAACTCGGAAATGCCGCTATTCTATATAATTATCAAAATGTTGACTGTTACGATTATTTTTGGCTAAAAATTGATTTGCCCGCTCAGGTCACTATCCCAAATAACCTTTTCAAATTTGTTATATTATGCTATTTGCCGATTCTAAAAAATCAAAGCGAATCAAATATGTATTTTTCCACCTTGAACTTTACGGCATAAGTTTCAAAACACGAATCAGTATGAAGAAAAAATCCGACAGCCATTTTCGAACAGTCCTTGTTGCTAATTTTCGACCGACTCCCGCCACTCTCATGTAAGCTAAAAATGTATGCATGGTCACCCAAATTAGTGTATTGGCTGCTGAATGTATCAGAAAATACTTTTCGAACAGATTCAATTATATGTATATGATAATTAATGATACAAAATTGCACGTATATTATGTAACATTATATGATGAACACATATTTGATATCATATAATCAGGACAAATTATAATTATATGCTTTTTCTGGTTGTATGATAACATTTTTCCACTGTGGATATCATAGAATATGGTTTTCAGTTTAAAAACAAATGTTATAATTTTATATGTATATGTATCTCGGTTATATATTTAATTAATAAAAATTGGAAGTGATATTAAATAAAAAAGAATATTTGAATTATATAATTGAGACAGTTTATGCGAATTTCAATATTTTAAATTAAGTATACAATATTCAATATTTTAAATTAAGTATAAAGTTCAGAGTATGTTACTATACTTGCGTACGAGCTATAGTTATAGAATAATCATCGAATCCATATAGGAAGTATATTTTACTCATCATATAAATAACCACGCGCAGGTCCTACGATTCGACAGACTTACATAGTAAAATTCCATATGCATGGAGTTCCACAATAAAATCTAGAGTATCACGTAAACTGGTATGTATTATTATATTAAGATGAACGAAACCACAGTTGAAGATGTCGATGAGCCTATGGATGACATTCTTGTCCAAGAAATCGGTCATCCTGAAGGCAATGGTAATCCTAACGATCATTCCGAAGACAGTGGTGAGGATGAAGCACTTAGAACCTTGCTGAAAGAATGTCAGAAGCGTCCATACCTGGATGGGCGATACTTCACGGTAGATCCCCAGGCATCCTCGCGCGATGGCTCCATTGTAGCTGCGTGCATGTCTGTGCCAACCGGAAAAAAATAATGGGGTCATTATCCGCGCCATCTAATTTTACGACTCACTTACAAGTAAGTTAACTCATCAGCAAAATTAAATACTAAAGAAAAAACGCGAAGAATGATTGTGAAAGAACTAACACCAAAAATAAATAGCTTTTGATCACGTGAAAGGCGATATGCAACTCCAGTGTATATTAGGAAATATAACTCACAAGGAAACCCCCCCAACCCGACCCCACCCATTTCAATAATTTTTTGATATGTTGTAGTACTCGACAAAATAAGAGACACGTTTTTTTTTTTGCGCTGACATCCACTTTAAAGGGGTGAAAACGACCCTTGAAATTCACCCCCGAAAATCGTTTTTTTATCATATCTCGACTTCTAATTAATATTTTTTAATAAAACCAAGTGGAAAATATTTGTCATAAGAAGTCGAAGATATGAGGTGTGTTTATGACCCAAGGGGTTGCAACCCTTATTTTATATTTTGAAAAAACTATATTTTTTATGCTTTTTTTCTGCATAAAAACCGGGGTATGGGCTCAAAAAAATAAAGAAAAGCGTTTCCATTAACTCTATCAAATATTTCAGTTGGGGTGTTTCAGGATTTTTCAAAGGGATAAAAACCACCCCTAAATTTTACCCCCGAAAATTGTTTTTTATCATATGTCAGATTCTAATTGATATTTTTTAATAAAACCAAGTGGAAAATATTTGTCATAAAAAGTCGAAGATATGAGGTGTGTTTATGACCCAAGGCGTTGCAACCCTTATTTTATATTTTGAAAAAAGGGTCAATTTCAGGGGTCTTTTTCACCCCTTTAAAGTGGATGTCAGCACAAAAAAAAAAATACGTGTCTCTTATTTTGTCAAGTACTACAACATATCAAAAAATTATTGAAATCGGTGGGGTCGGGTTGGGGGGGTTTCCTTGTAAGAGTCACTTGGTTTTATTAAAAAATATTAATTAGACGTCGAGATATGATAAAAAAACGATTTTCGGGGGTCAATTTCAGGGGTCTTTTTCACCCCTTTAAAGTGGATGTCAGCACAAAAAAAAAAATACGTGTCTCTTATTTTGTCGAGTACTGCAACATATCAAAAAATTATTGAAATCGGTGGGGTCGGGTTGGGGGGGTTTCCTTGTCAGTATAATAAAAAATATAACTCGGTATAGTAGGAAAATTAAAACCTGTAGAATATTTGGAGTACATGCATCAAACTCTTAAATTACCTGATTCGAATAGGATTTTTTAGATATAAATACAATTTTCCAGAATAAATACAAAGTAATTGGCTTTCGATTGATAATGAAACTCCAAAACTGTAGCAAAATTTGGTTATATACCGTGATGCCATACCGTGGCTTATTATTAATGTGAAAATTTATAATTGATTTACAGCGAATACATCCTAATATATACGAGCAATATAGAGTTTATAAAGAGAGTAAACGAATATTGCGGCAAAATGAAAACCCTCAACGAAGAAGACAGATGCTGTCGTCTTGTACTTTCTCCCAACAGGATTTTGAAACAAATGTTTCAAATTATATACTTGAGAGCATGGCACCACTGAACACGGTCGAAATGCCAGTTTTTCGAAAAATTTTCGATGATACGTTATTCACTGTTACACCTGAAATTAATATATTAATTAAAACCAAACGATGTCAAATAGATTATTATAAATATATGGACAATTTTATCGTTGAAAACACAAAAAATAGAAAACATTACAAACAAACGAGTCTAATCAACAAAATTAATTTTAGCTTTCGAGATTAACAGTAATAACGTAACTATACGACATTTGACACGGCGTAAGTTGGCCAGACGTATTAAGGATATTCATATTCAAAATATGAATGGCTTAAAGACGGCTATCACAGAGAATGCAGATTATGTATGTACCACAGCTGATATCTGGACATCTAGAAACAGAAGGTTCTTAGGCGTAACCGCTCATCGGGTAGGCATTCATGCTTTCATAGAAAGGGATTTAAAAATAAAAAAGGAATTTTTAATAATTTTTATGAATGAACAATCATTGTCATTGCTATACTGTTGTAATTATCGGCGACTATACAACTTACAATGTTTTTGATTGTTAAGATTGATCGAGAAACCCTCGATAGAAAATCTGCAGCAGTGGCTTGTCGATGGTTTCCAGGAACTCACTCACATACAAACATTGCGAGAATTTTATCAGAAATTCATGTGTCCTTTGGATTGAACTTTCTAAAATTGTGTGCTACAGTCACTGATAATGGAGCTAATTTCGTTAAAGCATTCTAGGAATTCGGAGTTGATCTGGCGGACCAGTTTTTCTATGGTAATATCATTGGCAAAGTTGAATTACATTAACGATGCAAATAATGAAGACTGCAGTTCACGATAATTTATTCACCATCCTTCTAACTCTAAACATATCCTGTAAAAACAAAAAATTGGTTAAGATTGTCACAATTACTCCAGATGAGTAAATAATAAAACTTATATTCTTTTAGTCGATCTATACGGTAGACCATTCGTTAATGCATTTGTTTTTTTTATTTGACAGAAACAATTCCTGAAGTTCTGGAAAGTCAAGATGATGAAGACTCGCCTGATGATGCTCAAAACGTTGCGCTGCTGGAGGATCATGCTTCACTGGCAGAAGAATTCGCGGTTGGGCTGCCTCAACATCTACGGTGTGCCAGTCATACCCTAAGTTTAATTGCGATGGAACTCTTTATATGATGCAATCAGCCAGATTGTTTCTTTAAGAGACAGAATCCCCCAGGTCAGCGCAACTCTCGGCATTCGAAGTGCATTGAGGGATGACGATTTCGTTTATCTTGTAGAGTATCTGTTGTCCATGAAACCTGTCGCAGAAGCAATAGATAGATTGCAAGGCGAGATATATTGCTACTATGGATATCTGCTACCCACTTTAGTCGCTGCGCGTCGAAAACTGACACAACTACTAACTGATGAACGTATCCAGTACTGTCGGCCTTTAATAGATGGTTTAAGATCTGCACTCGAGAGAAGGTTTCAATCCTTTTTCATTGTGTCTAAATCCTGCCAAAATGCAGCTATTGCTGCGGTGAGCCACCTCAAATTCAAGACGCGTTGGCTTGCTTGTCTTGATGCAGTGACCCAGACGAGGGTACGTAACCTGGTTTTAAGAGCTGCTAAGGACTCATCAGTTCAAGAGCAGTTAGTCCAAATAATGGAGGAAGATGATTACTTTGATTTTGTCGAATCACCCGCTTCTAGGAAGCTGCAGTGCTCTTTGGTCACGGGGAGGCTGCAATTCAATTTCTCAGGTACTTAAACAAACCAAATACGGATTTGGGCATGCTACGAGATTTTCCAATCATGCGATCCGTATTTTTCAAGTATAACACACCGCTACCATCTTCAGCTCCCGTAGAACGTTCATTCAGTTTTGCCACAATGATAAACTTACTTCGTTATAACCGGCTAACCGATTCACATTTCGAGGAACGCGTTCTGTCGAAGGTAAGTGCCAAGAAATCATACCTCTGATTGTGAGTTTGACACCAGTACTGACATTGTGTTTGAATCTTTATTATATGACTCCTGTAATACTATAATAACGTAATGCTACTGACACATGTCTGTCGTATTGTTTGAAAATAAATTATTTCACACAGACGTATAAACGTGTTCATGACTAGTCATGAAAATATTTTCAACTATCCGTAAATCACAGTAGAAATAGCAGTCAATTATGTACTAATTGCATATCATTAGTTCATATTTTGATTCTAATTACATTTGTAGTTTGTTTTTTGGTTACAAATTACAAGTGTAATTGGTAATTTGAATGTAATTAATTACTCTAAATATTTAGTGATGCCCAACACATCCCCCAGGTATACAAAAGGCATTTCAGCCAATCGTGCGGCTTTCTTGACATATCAAGGATGCAATTCGGACTAATTTCACACTCCACAGATGCACGTACGGCTTTTATTTTCAACGAAACCGCTTACCAACAATTGTTTAATTAGGTAATTCGTGACCAACAAAAAATTTCTAATCGAGTCCTTTCCGATTTCTGCGGATGATTTTAATTGAGAAATATGCATTAGATCTGTGTAGCCCAGTTCACAGCCACGCGGCATGGTCGCCCTCCTTGTCCAGGAATGGTTTTGTTTCGTTTTCAACGAAACCGCTTACCAAGAAACTTTTTAACTAGGTAATTCGTGACCAACCAAAAATTTATTGCACACAAAAAAAGTTATTTTTGTGAAAAATAAGACTTGTGGGGCTAACTTCACATTCCAAATTTTATTTTCCATTTTCCAAAAAAATGAGCAACCAATAAATTTTCTAATTGTTCCAACAAAAAACGAACAAGTTTTTAGCAAAAGAAAAAATTCAAAAAGTACATGTTGCAGTGCTAACTTCACATAGGTGGATTCCAGTATAGTTATAGTTTAGTGGTCGCCATGTCTAGTGAGTTGTTTATGATAATCCTATCCAGATGTGGATGTGCATAGGATCCTGTCAAAGAATCCTCTTCGACGGTCGTCATCTGGCCTTTATGAGTCGAGGTGGCCTGGCTATCTTGACCGTCGACGTGTTGACTCTTCGTTTAACTCTTTATTCTCACGTGACAAAAATCGGTTAATGCCATTGGTTAAAATTTAATAACCCCAACCGTGGTTTAATTACAGAATATACTCTACATTTCCTCCGACCCTCTCTACCTCAAACCTAGCAGCCTGAGCGGTCGTGCATTTCCGTAACCGTCCGCTCCTGTTCGTGTATCCAGTTGCGTTTCTCGATTTTACGCGTCCCCAAAAATCGACAGGATCCGTTAAGCTATCGCCTCATCTGATAGGTTCCGTCAGAGTTCTCGTTCTTGGTGGAGTTGGGCCTGTTCCATCCCAACTCCCAGTTTATACCGGCTCGACAGTTCCCGGTGAAAAAAGAATTGACTGGCGCCCGCCTGGCTTGCGGATGCACGAACGACGGGTGGACGGCCGAAGGTAACGTAGGTTGGTTCTCAAAGATAGTCGTTCCCGTATGTCTTGCTATCGGTGTCGGGTCAAGTTAAGGAAATACGTTACAACATATAGCATAAAGACTTTTATAGTGATTTTTACTTTTTTTTTCGTAAAAAATTAATTTTTTTTTAAATTTCTGATTTATTGATTTTTAGGTAGATCAATCTCAATGTTGTGAATTTGAATCAAGTTTGAAGATTGAAGCTTTCGTCATTTTCACAAAAAATCAGCTTCTCAAATTTGAACAATTTCACGAAAACGACGACCTGGGAATGTAATAATTCAGGAAAACGACATGGAGCCCCTTTGAAAAATGTGGTCAATTGCTCCAAACACAATTCCACAGCTTACCGTACTTCGAGACAGTACCACGACCTGAATATTGGTCAAGTATTATAGTTCCCCATTATCAGTCTAAACAATAAAAATGTATCAAATGAGACACGATTCGTGAACGCCGAGCGTAAAATTTTTGTACATAAATTATATTATTACAGAATACACCGTTTACAGCATAAAATGAACATATGTTGCACAAATTTTAAACACTTGAGACTAATTATAGTTTCTTTTCTACAACTTTTTTTCTAAAGGTGGTATTCAAATTAATATCCAGTGTATGCAAATTTGTCAGGTTTTTGTTACAAGAACATACATTTTATTTATTTAAGAAGAGACCATTTAAGTTGCTCTTTGGCAGATTGTAAAACCTGGAACATAGAAAAAATTAGCTGAAAATATCTAATTAATCTCAGACATTGAGCCTATCCCTTTTCGCATACTGAAAGAGACAACTTACTATCACTGACAATCCAAGAATGTTGGATAATATATGAACAAAATTAAAAAGGTATTCTAATCTAAAAGTCTAAAAAAAAGATTTTTCGTTTGCTTTTTCTTCAAATATAAGGTTTTAAAAATGTGCCTGCACAATATTACAAAATTCATAAAATTGATGAAGTTATAGAATTTTTAATTACGCAGGAAGCGGTAGAATAACAAGTCAAGCAGGTATGGTTTAATTAAAAATAGGACAGTCCATCATACCTATAAATTAGTATAAACTGTTGAATAACAAGATTTTTAAATAGAAGAAGATAAGTTCCCTTTACGGATAGCGACTGGCTAATTAACCGTAAGTGTCAAATTTTATATTAAACCCATCAAAACGGTACGAAAAACTTTAAACGCGTTTTTCTAAAAAATTTTCTAAAAATTATTTTTTTTTTAAAGTGGTGACTAATTGCCCGATTGAATTAAAATTGTATATACACGTAGAATAAATATCTCTATAACATCCCTACCACATTTAACTCCAATTTGTTAATATGTTCTTATTTGCAAATCGCGTAATGTGAAAAAGTTAAATCCGAAATCGATAGATAGTTTTTAAAGTACCGCTATGTTGTCAATTTTTTTTTTTTAAATTATGAAATATGATACCGACGATGGACATACTTATATAGATTGAGAATTTTATCCAACTTTCTTATTTAAAAAAACTGTAGTAATCATTTTTAATAGAAAATAATTGTTTCATAAGAATTTCATGAATCTGTACCGTTCAGAAGCATAGCGCAATTTACGTTCATGTCATTGTGTCTATCTCTAAAACGGACCGGACAATTCTTTAGAAACTTTGCAAGCATGAAGATTTTGTGCCAAGAACATATCAAAATTTCAGATCGGTTACTTGCATTTGTTGAAACAGCCGTACCTCCTCAAATATCAATAAATATGTGTAAAGCGTTTCAGAATCATCTAATGGTTTTTTAATCTCAAAAACCCTCTTAAAATCCTCCCCTAAATTAGAATACCGCCTTAAAAAATGGGAGAAATATTTGTGCGATATGGTACCATAAAAAACAATTCTCATATTTTATTATTTTCATTCTCTTATTGAAATAAATAAAATGATTTACAAATTCTTACTTGTGCAACCGTTTGCTCTCCGAGTGGAATATCGTCTGTACGTAAAGCTACTCGTTGTACCACACTACTAGCGTCTGCATCAAGGATAATGCTAAATAAAAACAGAATAAGTAATATCTCATTAATATCTAAAAATTTATAAAAATATGCTTACCCTCCATCACAAATTTCATCAACAGCTAGCATCACTATATCCAAACTATCAAGCACTGCTCTCTTTTCCACATTTTTCCTAAGGATTTGGCTCACAGAATCATATAAGCAGTTTAACACACTCATAAGAATAAGCTGAAATGTTATAGAATAGATAAAGGCAAATGAATATAAAAAACAAATTAATATACCTAGGTTATATCGTTTTTACATACAACGTTATTCACAAGAAATCTCCCACTTAAAGCTTGCCTATCGATTTGATTTCTATGGTAGAACAACCTTCAGGTGGTGTGTTTGTGGTGATATTCTTACCTCATTTTCATGAGATGAGCCCATTACATAAAAGAATAAATCGACATTACTCCTGTAGACACAAGTTAAGCCATCTAACATAATTATCTCAGCATTAGCCCTATGTGTCTTGTTAAAGAGATTTTTTTCAAAAGCCTTTTGTTCCTTTGATGTGGGAAATATTTTTTTGTCATAATATTTTGCTAGTATCCTATTACCATCATTGTCCAGAATTGCCATTCCTTTAACAGTATACAGTGTAGGTTCCTATATCAAAATAATATTGCCATTAAATATATTTTATACATAATATATTACAAATATTTCAACAATAATACAATTATCAAGTAAAGAAAATATGTCTAATTTATATCAAGTATTCAAGTTGAGAAAAAACATGCTGTTAGATTTTATATGCAAGATTATACGAAAAATATTACTATTACGTTGATAATATATACGAAATGGAATGCTGCATTGCACGCTGTTATAATAACTTCATGTGATAAATTTAACGAAAATCATGCACGTAGTTGAACTTTAAATTTTGATTCTCCGGCCAAAACAGTAGATAGGTTATGTTGCGAGGCATCTGAAGAAATACCGCGATTCATGACGGCCTCCACGTAATTACTAACTTTTTACTAAACTAACAAAATTATGATTAATTAAATGAGAAACCCACTAATAACTGCCCATCCATGTTTATGTCAAAGTTGATTAAAGTGACGTGCACACGTGTCACAGGACGTCCTTCCTTCCTTCCTTTCCTTATGGCTGTATCCCCAATGGGGAACATGAGCCAGCAGAGATCAGTAGGGAGATTGCCAATGAGCCTGTTTGTGGTGATCACAATTTTTCTCTGGTTTCGGCGCGCCACCTTAGCGGAGGGCCCTCCAAGCAGTTCCACGTTTTTGATTGGTCGTGTATATATAGTAATACTACGCGTGACAATCTGGAGCTATGTTTTGGCGCGTCGACGCGCCACCTGAACGAGACTCTCGAACTAGTTCCACGTTTTTGATTGGTCGAATGAATTCGTGTGTTCCCCGAGATTCACGATTTTAAACCGGGTGAACACTCAAATAGGGAGACTTGAATCCACCCTTTCTTACTGCATATTACATAAACCGTAGTAATGAGGTAGTAAATTTTGCCGATGTTAATTCCCTTAATATCCATATAAAGCTTTGTAAATAATAGAGTGAGCAAATAAAACTTTAAACAAACCCTCGAACGTGGGTAACTACAGAAATATAAGTTTGCTAAATGATATATCACAATGATTCGATGGCACACGTGCTTGGTGCTGGGTTAACGGCCGAGAGTCTCGAGTTCGGAACTCACGTCTCAACCCTTTTTTTTTTTCTTAATTATCAACTATTCTTATTGGTTTACCTAGTTAACTTAAGATTCATTAAATATATGATTATATTAGTCTACAAATATTGTATATATTGTATTGTGTATACGTGTGAGGTTCGAAAGAAAACAAGCACAACGATTGGTTAACAGCTATAAACTTTTCGTATTTTCACTACATTTGAGTTACACAATCGATTCCCTGATGCACCATTCTACAATTGCTTAGTTTCCACCGTGCAGAGTTTAGAGTTAGGCAGCTTCATCATCGGTCAATTCCATATAACTCCTACACGTGATTGGTTAACTCTGTTTAACCTCAGCACGGTGGAAACTAATTTAATGATCACTATATTCTGCTCACAGACCACTTATGCCCGTTTCCTCCGACGCGGTTTAGTGTTGAACGTAGTTTAAACTCCGATTACTGAATTTTTACATTACTCCAACAATTGAACGGAAGATAACCGGCGTTTAACTTGAACGCCCGATGTCGACCGTTCAGGGACTTAAACGTCGTTCAATACCGTTGTTTGATGGCTGTGTCAATGGTGGGGAGAAGGGTAGCGTTGGTTAGAGGTTAAGTTGTTTGGTTCAGTTCATCTTCTGATAATGATGAAATTATAGATTTTATTAATTGAAGACCGGAAAAATTCAAAATTCGCCATAATTACTTTGAAGAATTGGATGATGTAGAATTTAAAATGAAATTTCGAATGGGCAAATAATGATGTGGCTATGTAATGAAGTACAGGAAGATGTTGACGTTCCCTTCAAATAAGTAAGTATTTTATAGCATTTAATTTTAAAAAGTCTAATTATAATTGAGGAATGCAAATTGTATATATTATATATTTAGAAATTAGCTGATACCACCACTGGATCAGTTGTTGCTCACTTTAAGATTATACGCAACAAGATCCCATTACATGTCTGTAGCAGATTTTTCTAGTGTAAGCATAACTTCTGCACATCGTATTACTTCTTGTGCTTCTTGTGGATGTGATTGCAAGATTAAAACCACGTTTCGTGAAGTTCCTTTCGACAAATGAAGAAATTCGTCAGCAACAAGAACAGTTTCACAGAATTGCAAGGTTTCCAAAAGAGGTTTCTTCGTTGACAGCAGCGATATAGTTTTCTTAAAATTATAAATTGCATTTATTCCAATAATATAGTGATGTTTGCTTCTCCACAGGTTGTAAAGTTCCAGAATCAAGTCGACACTTAACAACAGAAGAATGGTAAATAATATAGGAAATTCAAGGACATTAATCAGAAGATTGAATTGTACATAAAATTAATTTGGGTAATGATTGTTTTATTAAAATTTTGAGAACCCATGGTTCATAATAGTAAATAAATATTGGAAAAGATATTCAATAAATAAAGCAGTAACGATTCGTGTAATTTTATCTCTAATCTGTTTCATTTAGCATTCCCATCATGGCATTTCTAGATTTTTCCCGCATGAAAATGGTCTTTTTCATTTTTAAAACGTCGACTTCTAGTTTCTTTCGGATCAATTTTTCGCATGTTGGGCGTAGGCTATGCATATGTTTCTACCGTGTAGGGCTGAAATAGAGTTAACCAATTAGAAACGAGATTTGAACGAAATAAGCTAACTCGATTGGTTAACTCTATTTCAACCCTGCATACTGGAAACATAGGCTTAGTTTCCACCATAGTAAGAGTTGAGCTGAAACAAGGTTGAAACAGAGTTGAGTCGAACGGTAGTGCGTTGGAAACGCCAAACTCAATTTAGACCTAATCCTACGAATGATGCCGGGTTGGGCGAAATCAGGTTCGGTGGAAACGCGCATCTGGGGTTGAATTGGAGTTGAAAGCGGTGCTGCCAAGTATGTAGTACGAACAGTTTGAAATGATTTAAAAGGTCCTACTGAATCCTACATGCGGATCTTGTGGATTTATAACGTTAGTTGGAAAGATGAATGAAGAAGATATAAATATGTTCAACCAAAGAAGAGAAACATTTAGGAAGTGCATGAAATAATGTGCTGTTGGTATAGCTGATATTTCAACTCAACTTCCATGAACTCTACTTGAACTATGCCTAGTGTGAGTGCGGTGGAAACGGATGAAGGTAGACAAACTGGTCTCTATTTCACCTCCGAAAAGTTAGCCGGGCAACTTCGACTTATCGAATTTCTGTACTTACACATCGATTGTTAGCCATTTGTTATTGATTTTTAGACTAATTAAAACATTTGTTAGATAATAGTTTTTTTGCAATAACGAAAATAAATTTTAGTGTTAAGTTAGCCGAAAAACATTGATTTTTTCACAGTTTTTGTTTCGAAACGAGTGCAATCGATGTGGAATCGTTTGTTAGTCCCGAATAAACTAATTAAAACATTTGTTAGATAATAGTTTTTTTGCAATAACGAAAATAAATTTTAGTGTTAAGTTAGCCGAAAAACATTGATTTTTTCACAGTTTTTGTTTCGAAACGAGTGCAATCGATGTGGAATCGTTTGTTAGTCCCGAATAAACTAATTAAAACATTTGTTAGATAATAGTTTTTTTGCAATAACGAAAATAAATTTTAGTGTTAAGTTAGCCGAAAAACATTGATTTTTTCACAGTTTTTGTTTCGAAACGAGTGCAATCGATGTGGAATCGTTTGTTAGTCCCGAATAAACTAATAAAAACATTTGTTAGGTTAAGTTAGGTGAGATTAGCTAAGAATTCCAATGCTGTCACACCCCAAGGTATTAGATTTAAAAAAAAAAAAAACATTAGCTTGCAGTTTTGACCTCAATTATATTTCCGGCGATCTTCACATCGCATATTCCATGCCTTACCTTCACTCCCGGCCAGCCAGACGGCAGTCGGTTTTTCGCTATTTTAGGTGAAACCGTGATATAACAAATGTTTTTATTAGTTTATTCGGGACTAACAAACGATTCCACATCGAATTAACCCGTTTAGAAACGAAAACTGTGAAGAAAAATTATATTTCCGGCTATCTTCACATCGCATATTCCATGCCTTACCCCCACTCCCGGCCAGCGAGACGGTAGATGGTTTTTCGCTATTTTAAGCGAAATATTGATTTTTAGACTAATTAAAACATTTGTTAGATAATAGTTTTTTTGCAATAACGAAAATAAATTTTAGTGTTAAGTTAGCCGAAAAACATTGATTTTTTCACAGTTTTTGTTTCGAAACGAGTGCAATCGATGTGGAATCGTTTGTTAGTCCCGAATAAACTAATTAAAACATTTGTTAGATGACGATTTCGCTTAAAATAGCGAAAAACCATCTACCGTCTCGCTGGCCGGGAGTGGGGGTAAGGCATGGAATATGCGATGTGAAGATAGCCGGAAATATAATTTTTCTTCACAGTTTTCGTTTCTAAACGGGTTAATTCGATGTGGAATCGTTTGTTAGTCCCGAATAAACTAATTAAAACATTTGTTAGATGACGATTTCGCTTAAAATAGCGAAAAACCATCTACCGTCTCGCTGGCCGGGAGTGGGGGTAAGGCATGGAATATGCGATGTGAAGATAGCCGGAAATATAATTTTTCTTCACAGTTTTCGTTTCTAAACGGGTTAATTCGATGTGGAATCGTTTGTTAGTCCCGAATAAACTAATTAAAACATTTGTTAGATGACGATTTCGCTTAAAATAGCGAAAAACCATCTACCGTCTCGCTGGCCGGGAGTGGGGGTAAGGCATGGAATATGCGATGTGAAGATAGCCGGAAATATAATTTTTCTTCACAGTTTTCGTTTCTAAACGGGTTAATTCGATGTGGAATCGTTTGTTAGTCCCGAATAAACTAATTAAAACATTTGTTAGATGACGATTTCGCTTAAAATAGCGAAAAACCATCTACCGTCTCGCTGGCCGGGAGTGGGGGTAAGGCATGGAATATGCGATGTGAAGATAGCCGGAAATATAATTTTTCTTCACAGTTTTCGTTTCTAAACGGGTTAATTCGATGTGGAATCGTTTGTTAGTCCCGAATAAACTAATAAAAACATTTGTTAGGTTAAGTTAGGTGAGATTAGCTAAGAATTCCAATGCTGTCACACCCCAAGGTATTAGATTTAAAAAAAAAAAAAACATTAGCTTGCAGTTTTGACCTCAATTATATTTCCGGCGATCTTCACATCGCATATTCCATGCCTTACCTTCACTCCCGGCCAGCCAGACGGCAGTCGGTTTTTCGCTATTTTAGGTGAAACCGTGATATAACAAATGTTTTTATTAGTTTATTCGGGAATAACAAACGATTCCACATCAATTGCACCCGTTTCGAAACAAAAACTGTGAAAAAATCAATATTTTTCGGCTAACTTAACACCAAAATTTAATTTCGTTATTGCAAAAAAACTATTATCTAACAAATGTTTTAATTAGTCTAACAATCAATAACAAATGACTAACAATCGATGTGCAAGTCAGAAATTCGATAAGTCGAAATTGCCCGGCTAACTTTACGGAGGTCTCTATTTCAGCTCTATTTGAGCTCGACTCTGTGACCTCAGTGAAGTTAGCCGGGCAATTTTAACGTTTTAACTTTTTATCATACCAAATCGATTGGTGGTCGTCTGGTGGTCAGTGGCCTAATAAAAACATTTGGTGGTCAGTTACTCTTTTATAATCAAATAATCAAAATTTGACTTTAAAGTTAGCCGAATTTTTTTTTTTCAACGAATTAAGTTTTTCAAGTGCTCAATCGATGCGTAATCGTTTGGTGGTAACGAATATCATAATTAAAATGTCTGGTGGTCGTTAGTTTTCGAAAAAAAATTAAAAAAACGATTGCAGTGTCCAGCATTGACTGGATATGGGTGTAGAAACACACATTTACGGTCGATAAAACAGATATTTCTGAACAGATTCTCCCTTCGAAAGAATTAATCAATGCAAGAACGCTAGCCGATGATTGGTAGTCTAATTAAAATATTTGGTGGTCATCGATTAATGCACGAGGTATGAAGAGTCATACCTCGTGCATTAATTGATGACCACTAAATGTTTTAATTAGACTACCAATCATCGGCTAACATTCTTGCATTGATTAATTCTTTCGAAGGGAGAATCTGTTCAGAAATATCTGTTTTATCGACCGTAAATGTGTGTTCGTACACCCATATCCAGTCAATGCTGGACACTGCAATCGTATTTTTTAATTTTTTACGAAAACTAACGACCACCAAACATTTTAATTATGATATTCGTTACCACCAAACGATTACGCATCGATTGAGCACTTGAAAAACTTAATTCGTTGAAAAAAAAAAATTCGGCTAACTTTAAAGTCAAATTTTGATTATTTGATTATAAAAGAGTAACTGACCACCAAATGTTTTTATTAGGCCACTGACCACCAGACGACCACCAATCGATTTGGTATGATAAAAAGTTAAAACGTTAAAATTGCCCGGCTAACTTCACTGAGGTCACAGAGTCGAGCTCAAATAGAGCTGAAATAGAGACCTCCGTAAAGTTAGCCGGGCAATTTCGACTTATCGAATTTCTGACTTGCACATCGATTGTTAGTCATTTGTTATTGATTGTTAGACTAATTAAAACATTTGTTAGATAATAGTTTTTTTGCAATAACGAAAATTTTTTAATTAGACTACCAATCGTCGGCTAGTGTTTCTGCTTCGAACGGGACCATGCCGAGCAAAATCGGTTTAGAATTATAAGTTTTATCACGTAAAATGTGTTTCGACACGATACCCCTGTATCCATTTCTCAGCCAATCACAGCCTTTGGTGCTCGCCGTGCAGCGGAGGTATGACTCTTCATACCTCGTGCATTAATTGATGACCACTAAATGTTTTAATTAGACTACCAATCATCGGCTAACATTCTTGCATTGATTAATTCTTTCGAAGGGAGAATCTGTTCAGAAATATCTGTTTTATCGACCGTAAATGTGTGTTCGTACACCCATATCCAGTCAATGCTGGACACTGCAATCGTATTTTTTAATTTTTTACGAAAACTAACGACCACCAAACATTTTAATTATGATATTCGTTACCACCAAACGATTACGCATCGATTGAGCACCTGAAAAACGTCACGGTCAAATTTTGATTATTTGATTACAAAAGAATGACTGACCACTAAATGTTTTTATTAGGCCACCAATGACCACCAAACGACCACCAATCGATTTAGTATGATAAAAAGTTAAAAAATTAAAATTGCCCGGCTAACTTCACTGAGGTCACTTCTTAGTTCATAGTCTGCACGATTGCAAGTTATGTTTATCTGCGGTACCCGATAACAGCGACGCTGTTTGAAACTAAATTCAACCTCACTAAGCGACCATACTATACCATACCATACCCCCACCATTGAAATTCGAGGAAGTTTCAAGACTTGTATGTAAGACCGTGCTCACAGCCCGCCAGTCCCCGGGCGGCGCCGATCTTACGCGAGCCTGCCCGATCTTCGAGCTCGGTGTTGCCGGTTTCTCTCCCCGGCTTCTTCTTGCCACGAACCTCCGCCGTCGTAGGTATTCTCTTACCTGCGTGAAGTTGACCAGCCAACTTTTATTTTTTAAACTTTTTTTTATTCCAATCGTTTGATAGTCGTTTGATAGTCTTGTAAAACGTTTGATAGTCAATAGTTTTTTCAGAAAATCAAAATCAAAATCTGGTGTGAAGTTGGTCGGCACTTTTTTGTTTCTAACCGGATTTTGTTTTTCCGGAACTCAATCGATGCAAAATAGTTTGATAGTTGCGAATTAATTAATAAAAACGTTTGATAGTTCATCGTTTGCAAGAAAAATGAGAAAAACCATATGCGAATCAAGGATTCCAATCGATACGATACAATCGATTTCTCGATCGGTGTGTCCATTGAATTAGACAATATAACAAACTTTTTCTACTTCCAATCGTTTGATAGTCATTCGATAGTGTTTGATAGTCTTGTAAAAACGTTTGAGAGTCAATAGTTTCTTTCAGATATCAGTGTCGCGATCAAATGCATCCAATGAACAGAGAAACAACGATGCGCTCTCCGCTCTCGACTCATTTTCGAACCCACCTATAGTTCTCCGGCGCATATGAAAAAGCTTCTACGAATGGACTTATAGCCTTTCCAGGGCTCAATCGATGCGAAATCGTTTGATAGTTACGAATTGAGTAATAAAAACGTTTGATAGTCCATAATTTATTTATAATATTAAAATTAATTTTCTAGCTCTTTTCTTTGCCAGAAGAGATACTGGTGTCCAGGAGGTCGATTGTGTAACTCAAATGTAGTGAAAATACGAAAAGTGAATAGCTGTTAGCCAATCGC
>NW_014333020.1:23608-80759 GCF_000341935.2 Cephus cinctus
TAGCTGTTAGCCAATCGCGTGTTAGGTTCAAAAGAAGACAAGCACAGCGATTGGCTAACAGCTATTCACTTTTCGTATTTTCACTACATTTAAGTTTCACAATCGACCCTCTGACGTAATATGTACAATCACCTAAACAGCAGAAGGAAGAGTAGTAGTATTAAAAAAAAATTAAAAATTGTTTCAATCTAAATAATAGCTCGTTTACGTTGGTAGAGAATTCCAATCAATTTAATGAATATGAAATAGTAAATACTAAACTGTACAATTGTAAATATTTCAGAACTAAGAAAAGAGCACTAATAAATATCTGATATCTCGGATTGCAATATTTATGAACAATATACAGATAAGTACATGTAAAATGTGATTTGACATATTGAAGTCTTCACGCATGCGCGCTAGACGCAGTTAATGGAATTCCCTAGATAAAATTTCTTTCATTATTTACGACTAAAGAATCAATTATTTCATATTATTAATGACATATAAAGTACCTACAAACGACCTACAAACGATTGCATATGTGCAAAACACGATTAGTTTATAAAATATTTGAATGAGGGGCTAACATAAAGAAAAATTCCCTAGAAAAATAATTTTAATATTATAAATAAATGATGGACTATCAAACGTTTTTATTAGTCAATTGGTAGCTATCAAACGATTTCGCATCGATTGAGCCCTGGAAAGGCTATAAGTTCATTCGTAGAAGCTTTTTCATGTGCGCCGGAGAACTATAGGTGTGTTCGAAAATGAGCCGAGAGCGGAGAGCGCATCGTTGTTTCTTTGTTCATTGGATGCATTTGATCGCGATATTGATATCTGAAAGAAACTATTTACTATCAAATGTTTTTGCAAGACTATCAAACACTAACAAACGACTATCAAACGATTGGAATAAAAAAAAGTGTAAAAAATAAAAGTTGGCTGGCCAACTTCACGCAGGTCATTCCTTGGCGGCTTTCGTCGGCGACACGGCTCTCCGTGCCCCTATGCTTTTATATAACTGGCCGTCCCGCAGATGCCACGTTACAGTACATACATGCCGTGAACTTGGGCACGAAGCGCTGATACTGACACTCGTCGACCGACGACACCGACAACCAATCACGAACCGAATAAAGCGACAACAATACTAATACCCCAATTCGATAAAATGTAACATGACTTTTTTTAGGAAGGGAAGGAATACACAATTACACACGCTCATTATTTTGAAAACCAAAGTCCATATCAGGTGGTTCTATGAATTATGATAAAATTGGTGGTCCGGTGGATAGTGATGTTGTTCATGCTTTTTCAGGAAACAATCGTGCTGCTGATTTGCTACTTTCTGATTTATGACAATGGGACACGTAAGTATATGTATACTCGTTGAAATTATCTCTGACGATGGGCTGCAACTGATTTTATCATTGATTTGTTGTTATTTGAAGGTTTAGTAAACCGTTTCCAAGGGTGGAGATTGTAATCTTTGACAAAGATCTTGAAAAGTTACTGCACAGTTCCTTCGTGACGACTTGTCGGTCATGTGCAGTTTTTTGACAGCATCATTTCTAACACCTACATTTGTTAAGGATCTGAAAATAAGTTTATACGTAAGTATTCATTCATTGGGATTAATTATCTGCGTCTTTGAACGTCGTTTTCGAGGAAGGACATAAATTCGTAAAGTTCTCACACGAAAAGAATTTTTCGTTAGAAGCTTTCGTGAAATTCAATTAAAAAATAAACAAGTATGATAGTAACTTTGGGACGTCTTGACACTTTTATTACAATTACCAGTAACCAGGTAAATTTTACAAATTTTTATGGTAAATATTAATAGGCAATTTGTAATTCATCTCATAACAAATTTTTACCAAGTGAATTGTAAAATTTACTTGATGTGAGTTCAAATTTCTTAGATAATCTTAATGAATGAACACAACGTTCGGTGATATTTGCTAAATTAAATAATGACATGAAAATGCGATGACAATCATCGATGTTGATTATATCTGATGCTTCATTCATCATGCTAAAACAAGCCGCAAGTTAAAACTTGCAATTTGCTACCTCCGAATTGTAGGTAGTGTACGAAGTCCCTATATGAGGAAACATTTTCATTTTTTTATTAATCTTTGGCTTCCTCATAGATCATAGTCATAGTCCTTCCTCATAGTCATCTGACTTTTCATTTACTATTGAACCGCGAAATTTCGAATTGCTATAAAATTAGATCCGCTTGGTCGATTTTTGCCAATTTTCATATGTATTACGGCTAGATGATATTTCATATTTGCAGAGAATCGCAGTTTGATTCGTTGAAGTAAGCGCTAGTTACAGCGATAAAGTTGATTTTTCGAAAAATTCAAAATATGATAAAATCAAGACTTCTCGAGGAATTTGGCCCAAATGCAATACTAACTAACCTTGAATACAAATCTTTTCGTCAAAAATTATTTAGACGTGTATCACAAAATTTGCGATCGCTAGAGTGATAACGTCCTTTTTTTTGGAAATTTGAAAACGACAAAAAATTGGAGCCTCAGCTTGAATCATGACAAATTATAGTCAATGAAGGGATTATAGAGCTGCACGTGCCTGCAAAATTTGGGGGATGTAGCTAAAACCGTTCTCGAGTTATACACTTTTGAATTTTGGGAGGCCATTACACACACACACACACACACCCACCCACCACACACACACACACACACGCGCGCGCGCGCGCGCGCACACGCACACACACACACACACACACACACACGACGTCTTCTCGACGTTTTGGCACATTCTGGACATGGTGACATGAAAATCTCGACAGGAAAATTTTTCACCGTCACATAGCTTTCTCTATGAGGAAGCAAAGTAAATTTCAAAATAACACAATGTCCCACGATTACGGTGAGTTGTATGATAATGTTTAAACAAAAATTTTCTTCGCGTAGTAAATACATTTAAGGTCTAAAAATAAAGAAGAACAAGAAGACTATGGATTGCAAGTACAAAACTGATAGTCATATATTTTTGCTAATTAATTTACATTAGTCGAACATTCTCATTGTCAGTTCAGATGAAAGCGTTATATATAATGTTGTTATGTTATGTTATGTTATGTTAGCGTTATGTACGGCATTATACATATATTATAATGCAATTATAAAACGTTTTCAGCATAAGTCGACGATTGTTTACCCACTGACTACAGCAAAGCATAAGGAGACCCCTTTTGACATTTTTTGTATTGCACATTTTGTGAATGATGCACATAGTGATTGCTTAAAATTCATCAGAATGCTCATTCTAATGTGATCCCTGTGTAATTTATTTGTATGATAATCCTTCAATAATATTAGCTCTATGGGCTCTACTACTAAGAAGCTCTTTACGATTCCATGTTAATTGGTACCCTGACGCACCGAGTTTGATCAGAACTCACATAAATGTTATGTGCGGTTATCTGCGGAGTGCAGCGAAACTCATTCGGGACCGGAATCGTAAACTGCAAACGGTGACTTTATTACTCGACCAATTTCTGTAATAGAACCAAATGAAAGAAAAAACAGAGCCATCAAGTATTATTAAAACCCATTATGCATGCCCTTAATATTATTATTATCATATATCTATTGCAAAAAATACTCGCATCGCGTAATAGAGATAATATATATACCTACAATAAAGTTTAAATAATATAAACATTTAATCGATCATACAACAATTAAAATATTCAAATTTCCATGAAATCTTTTTTATGGAAAAGGTCATAATTTCAATAGAACTCTATCTACTGTTTGACTGTGGATAACAGAAGTAACAAGAGGAGCAATATGAAGCGCATAGTGAGTGGGAGAAGAGTAAAATGGAGGCAGGTTTATCATCGAATGAGAGGGACTTCAGTAGTGTATCCCCCGGCGAACCATAAAAGGTATTTTCCAGGAGTCACGTGTATTACTCACAGCATTTTAGTGTTTTAGTGTTTCGGCCTTCCAGACTTCTCGTTTCCGGTTCCGAACCAACACGCGTACGCACATGTGCTTATGTGCGTGCTTATACATCCATGGACGAAGAGCATACGTATTCCCAGGTTGGTTTTGAATATTTAAAATATGATTTGTTTGTCGGTGAACGAGAGCCCCTCTTGTCGACAGCTAGTTACACGCGAACACGCCTTTCGACTTTATTCCCGATAGGTACTCTCGCTGTCTCGGATTCCTTAAGTAGAATAGATTTACTTATGGCAGTATAAAGTATCCGTAAAATGAGCTGAGTAAACGGAAGTGTATAATGTTAATATAGAAAAACACTATAAGTTTATTTTGCTTAACGTATAATATATTATAACAATATATATATTTCTCAATTCAGAATATTCCTGAATAATCTACGTATATCTGCAATTCCCTTAATTATGGATATTATTGCACTGAGTTAAGCCACTATTCAGTGTACGCCAGTGTTTTATTGTAATTTCGCCCTAAGATTAAAAACGAATTATTCGATACTGTAACCATTAAGAAAATAGTTTGTCGCATGTCGAAGTTTGGCTAACATTATGAAAATTTTGAAAAATATGAATCCAAGTCTCTTGTGGGGTTCTAGAAATGTTGAAAAGAGAGTTGGAAGCCTGTAGCAAAATTTTGAGAGAAAGAAGAAATAGTACCAGAGGGTGGAAATCGGATGAAAGAATACCAAGGCATGATTCCCCTCTGATTCGTTTTATGGCGGCCATTCCGACGGATTAGGGCGAAATAAGAAAAATTTTTGGGAATTCTCGCCAGTCATGGCGTAGCCTCTGGATCCTCTTTGTGAAATGAAAATACTTGTGTTCCTCTTTGACTATATAGTAAATTTTCAAGAAAATTTTTCAGAGCTATTTAATGATCTACCCACCTAGCAAGGACATGTACTCTATGGCAATATTGTTTTGGGGTAATGAACCGAGGAACTGAATTTCGGACTGACTCCTTCTCTTGATACCGGTTGACAAGGGATGGTGGGAGATACGAGAACGATTAATCAATCCCGTGCAAGGCCCCTACGATGATATTACGAGAGATGAAATCTCTGCATTATTGATAAGCACTGCTTTAATTCGATTCAAGCCTGGCTTAGTAGACATATGCTCTTCCTGCATTCTGTTTTAAGATTTTTTTTTAAGATGATTTGCTTTTAATGTAATGCAGCGCACCTATTATATAATATAATGCAATATATACGTTATGCGTTGTTATTAACGAAATTTAAATCTAGTCATTATGTACCTTCATCGAGAGGAGGAAGCAAACTTTTATCTATATAATTAGTATTCCTGATCAAAAACACACAAGCATATGGGATAAATGAGTCTGTTTATCATTTGGGTGTAAAGCCAAAGTGGATTCGATGAAGGGGTGTAATCCGAACCTGCTGCTTGCCACTAGTAAATAATAGCTAACCCCATGGAAAGGGCTGTACTTGGGGAGAGTGTAAGAACAGTTGATAAAATTAATCTACCGTAAAACGTTGTCATCCTGTATGCATTTACATCTGCTCTAATTGGGTTATAGGTACTGTTTGCCTTCTCGGCTGTGGCTTTTTTAATTCATAAAGTGAAACTATATTCAATTATCTTCCATATTATATGAATATTTTCTATATACATATATTTTCTAACATTCGAACAGGCTTGTTTCAACGCTTATTTAAGTGTGATCAATGGAAATGTACAGTGAGTGTGTGTTATCACGAAGAATAATATAAAATTAGTATGCAAAGTAGGTGTGCAATTGGTAAAGAAATATGCGTATTGTACTTTTTTCGTTTTTGAAATTTCATATAGATCCAAGAAACAAGTAGAACTTAGTTCCATGATGCGTGCGATCATGCCTAATAAGAAGTTTATAATTTGTAACCGTAGCAGATAACAAAGACAAAAACATTTAATTCCGTTCTTCTGATTGAATTTAATTTATAAGCAGTAAGTAAAGTGTAATAGTGCATGAAGGAATTAAGGGCGAGACAAGTGTACGAAGGGTTAGACGACAAATATTCTCCAGTGAATAAGCGAGGATCATCAAATTCCGATGACAAAACATTCGTTCGGGTCGTCCCGGACCCCCAGAGAGACACATATGCTCCCCTCGTTGTGATCTCAGCCCCTTTCTGATGTAACACTCGCATTTAGTGAGATGAAATCCCTTTTAGGATTACCTTTGGAAAAATGGAAGGGCGTTAACGTTTTGATAAATTGACAACTTTTTTACATTTTTTCTGTTCCCCCATTCACCCATCCCGATATACGTATATAATACTGCATTATTATAGTAACAATATCATAGGTATCCTGACTGTATGTTAAAACAAATAACTTAAAGTCAATTATGAAAATACTTTAATACATTCCAAACGTAGGTTTGTTGTTTATTAACTAAAATAAAATTAATTTTTGAATATCAAGAAAGAGAAAAAAACTGTTGTTGAAACACAACTGAGCGGCCGACCTAAAATTATAGAGTACGGAAAGTTTGTAAATGGACTTTAAGATTCTCGAGTATTTTCCGTTAAGGTAGTCCTTTCTCAACACCTAGTCAAATAACAGTCCATCATGAGATAATTGAAAATAAAGATATTGCTACATCCCAATAATAATAACAACGTAAATTGTAATTTTACATACAGGAGTCAATCATATTTAATTACTTCCTCACTTGAAAAATATCACGACAGTAATGCAGTTGGATTCCAATTTTTCGTCCAAATCACCATTTGACTATATCGCCATATGCGATTATATCCATTATTTATTTTAGACATCAAAAGATAAATATTCGGTAAGCGCTTCTTTTTAAAGTATCTACGATATCTAGAAATTTCAACAAATATTTTAGGATGTTACGCTACATTAAAACTCTTGACTTTTAACATCATTTTCTTGCAAACTGCTGGTAGCTTCCCATGTTTTTTCATGCACATGCTTAGTATTGCTTTAATTCAACATATATCGAATATAAGTACTCGTCTATAATGCACTTTCTCATAAAAGGTTTTCTTCGAATCCTTCATTTTGATGGAAACTAAGAACACCCGATTCTCATTTTTAATAACCCCTTATGAATTTTTCGTAGTGTGAATATGGTTTCCGTGAGGCGTGACGGGATTCACGTAATTCACCCAGAGTCCGCGAAGTTCCAACGCTATAGGATACTTTTCATCCCTTCTCCGTAGTGTGCAGCACGTTCCAACTTTCACAACACCAAAGTATTGACCCAACCTACCCTCATACAAAGTCGAAGCTATCATGGCCGCCTGCGCGAATTACCATCCCGATTCCCTTTCCATTTTTACCCTCTTACAGACTTGCGAAATGCGTGCCAACCGGGTGCCCGGCTAGTTCAGTAGATAATATTTCACAAATCCTTGATACTCCAGCTCGTATATCCTCGATACCTTGTATAGGTAACTTCAACGGAAATACACATTTTTTTCAAACATTTCTCTTTTTATTTTATAATGCAAGATTCTGTTGATAATTCAGGAGAGATCTTAGCGAGGTTAAAAAGCTATAAAATTACCTGGGGAGGAAGAAGGAGCTACTAGTCAATTAGGAGAGGTTTTAGTGTGGGATGCAATATTCCGTTCACCTACGACCTACGACCTCGTATAAGCTTCGTCAGATCAGGGGTCGTAACAGCGCGGCGCCCAGCGCCTTATGGCCACCTACTCTACCCACACCTACATCCTTACACTTCCACATCCTCAGGCGATGCTTGCGCAGGGTAGTGGCGCAGTACTGTTCTACCACTACAAAGGATGGGGGAGGGGGGAGTATCTATGGCATTTATTAGGTATATTCACCTTCACAAACACAATTTGAACCATTAACCCCATCGGCCTGCTTGATCCTCAATCCTCCATGTACATATGTACATCCCTTGCAACCCCTATGTAAATGTATCTTTGTATATACTCTCTTTATCTGTTTATACATGTATACATAGAGACAGGTTCTACCTACTATCTACTGTATATATTCACGGTCTACAAGAAAATGTTGCCACCTAACTCGAGATTAGCGCCAGGGTCGGTTGAATAACTGGATAGTGCCTATAGCTTTTCAACGAAAATATAAGGAAGTTTCGAATATTTCATTTGAATCAAATTTTTTTGCATAAATCGCCGTAGTAACAGTACAGCGAGCTGCAGCTCTTTGGAATTATTAAAAAGCTTTAAAAAATTTATCATTACAGCACAAAGAGTGTGATTTTTAAGATTGATAAAAGTTAGCATAATTAATGTCGCAGATTATGCATAGTCATCGTCGTAAGATGCTATATTATTATGGTAAAAGCGAAATATTTGTACCACTGGTGTTTTCATGAAAGTTCTCAAAGGACTAGTTGCGTCCCTGGCTCATGGCAATATTCACCCCTAAGGCGGCCATGTTACATCCTCGGCAGCGGTAACGCCTTGCCAACTAATAAGTTTCATCCCCCACGTAGTGAGCACCAATTATGAACTTGCTTGAGGCGTAATTAAAAAATGTAATTTCACCGCCGCTACTCTGAAATACGCCTATAGATATGCATACGAATTTGACTTCCTAACCTATAGATTTAAGTTACGAGGTACATGGATAATTGTAAGCATCCTTTAATCGGCATATTCACGTTATTATTTACTATATACCAGTATATCGCATAAAGCATTTATAAAAGTCAACATTAAAAAAATGTACTTCATCCTTCATTCCATTGGGCAAAAGAACAAAAAGATGAGAGCCAATAGAAATAAAGACTAGGATGTGGTTCAAGGTATTAGGTATAGGTAAAAGAGGTTTTATTAATATCTGTATAATTCGTAACGTAACACTGAAGCTCCTCATGGCTGCTATTTTAACTTGGTGGCTCCCTCTGCCTCAGCGGCCACTTTCATTCGAGAGCTACGGAGGAGTCAGAAGATGAACTGAATGAATATAATATGCGCAAACTTTATAACCAAGTTAGAGGAGGCGCTCGCAGACCCCGGAACCTTGATGAAATTAGGGGATGATCGTACAGAATTAGAGATATTAAATTCCCGACCGGGCTCTTCCTTTACCATCCTAATCCGCTCCTTACTGCTGTGGGATGTTTTAACACTTAGAACAACCAAACACTTTAAAATAACGAATTTGACATTTCTCGTTTTAAATTCCAGAAATTATGAAGAAGTTTATTTCGAAATTGATTTGTACTTTTATCGGGATAAAAGAATTAATACGCATGCCAATTTATTTTCCATCAACTACTCTAATTTCGAAGTTCTTTACATAAAATATCTAAATACACGCTGGTTGTTCCAGTGTTGAGATTGCTGGCACGTCCTACACTATTATACTAATATTCATGCACTTTTTGCCTGAACTAAGAAAAGTTTTTTTTTAAATACTTCACTGAATTTTATTTTCCTTACTACTATCATTTTAGACACGCTTATATGGACCATGTTGAAGTATCTTATCAATCACTATTGCAAAAAGTTTTGGGTGTAATTGCAATTGAACGTATCATATGGAAATTTATAAGGAAAATTAAGCTCCTCCAGATATATGTTATATATGTATATACGTTTGACTAAGGGATACTTTGGAGACACGAAAAATCAAGGGGCATTCACAATAGCAAGCTAATGTTTTTAAAAAAAAACGACTAACTTGGGATGTGACAGCATTGGAATTCTTTCCTAACCTAACCTAACTTAACCTAACCTAACAAATACTGCATGTCTAACATTGGAAGAATATAAACAAATTTGGTGTGAGAGTCTGTTATATGGTCCTCAAAACAGCCACTTGTTCTCAAATAAGCGGCTTCGTAAATAAAATCGTCTCCAAAGTATTCCATAGCAAAAAATATCTGTATACATACAGCATTTATGATTTCAAATGAGCAAATGCACAAGAATAATCTTTTTTCAATTCTGTCCGAATAAAAAAAATGAGTACCGCTTCGGTCCTCATAGGTGCGATTTCGTTCTCCTTATTTTGATGTAATAGGTTTGGTCGTCCGATAAATAGGTCCTGATGAGTCTGATCTCGTTCTTTTGGCCGGAATCCAGGCCTATTCATTGCGTATTCCGAGCTGAAAGAAAACATAAATCCTATTGTCGTACTGCCTAGAAAGATGAAACAGAATCGAAACAGAATTTATCTTTTGATTTGGGATCTTAAATAACTTGTTTATTTTTATCTTATTAGAAAATCTTTTAAATGAAATATGTACTGTTCGATGGGCTATATCGAATACTGAACATTAGTTTCTCATAAGCCTTGTACTTTTTACGATTTCAAGGTTAAATCTAGCATGTATTCTTTTATATACAGTATTGTAGCTGATATCAAGAAACAATGAAGGAGTTATTGGGAAATAATCTCAACCCTTTATGTTTACATTATAGTCATACAAATGCGTGTATTTTTTAAATCTATTTTTAAAATTCAAGGAATTCAGGTTGGTATTCAGGAAGTACTTAGGTTGATGATTGTTGACATTTCGACATTATAGATACTTTGATATTGATTATCAGTGGATGATACTGACTACCGCATAGCAAATTGGGATATAAAAATGTTAATTTAGAGTGCCCACCCTGTATAGCTCTAAGTAATTAATGCAATATTGAAAGACACTAGAATAAATGATGCGACATATATGTTTCTCTCAGATTAATTCGAACGATTTCTTAGCAGATTTTCAATTATTTAGGATCCAGAACGCCATAATTATCTATGAAAGTTTGAAAACTGACAGTGGTCCGTCTGTTAGTAGATTCATAGCTTGTGCATTTTGTGGGCACGTCGTAAAGCTTTCACACTAAGTAGCCTATTGAGAATTGAAGCACTTACGTGAATGAGTCTTTTTCAAGTGCTGGTACATTCGTATGTATTTTAACACCATATAGTCCATCTATTCACTATCAACCTTGCCTACTGTATCTACTGTGTCGCTCAAGAATGGTATTCCAGCCAGCTGGGAAGAAATCTTTGCCACCTTGATTCACACTACAAAGAAACCGCTGCCACTTCACTGAGAGAGAGAGAGAGGGGGGGAGAGAAGGCCGAACTTATTGATATAGTTTATGAAAGTGCATATGCACGAGAACTGGTACGTATCTTCATGACTAGACACAAACGATTCGTTAAGCGTTGACTTAACCCAAACAGGCCGAGGTAGTACTGAAGACTTTGAGAGATGTGTCAAGATAGGAAGAGAAAAAAATATTTGAACAGTTTTTAAGGATCCACGACGTGTTCGAAATAGGAAGGGAAAAAAATAGAAAAAAAGACAACCGGAAATAGAATGGGACATTCATGCGGTACGGTTAAAAAGCTCGCTAAAACACGAAGTGCTCTTAATTGCTCAAAGTGCTTAAGTGCCTCGACTAATTTCGTTCTAATTCCGGAGTTATGTTTCTTTTTTCTCTCTTCGTGTATATTTTTTCATTTCTCTTCCCGCAATCTCACCGTACAGTTTCGATACACGGTTCTACATGTTTTCAAAAGCAGATTCCGACAGTGGTAAGTGTGCCTCGAGTACTGGAGTGCTTCCGTATCCGTTTGGACTCGTCGTATACGAGTGGATAGTAAGAGGGAGAAAGGTTAAACATCAAAGGGACACATTGAGAACGAAATGCTTACTCTCAATAATACTTTCAGGCAAACATTAATTATATCACGTATTACGAAAAATCGTAGTAATAATGTCGAGAAACAGACAAACAGTTTTTCATGTCGAAGTAGAAAATATTTGGACAAATAAATTTGCCATATAGTGTAACCGTATGAATCATGTAGTCGCCATTTATACTTTGCCACTGATAATAGATAATAATATATAATTATGATTAAGGATTCAATACGGATGTTGTAAACCATAATATAGATTTAGAAACGCGCCTGCGTCAGAAGTGACGGAATGGCCACGCTGCGACGCGGCACATTCCACTCGCTAATATTATGGAAACAAAGGTTCACACATCACCGACACCATGGCGAAATATAGAAACAAATCCTTTGGTTATTGCATCTCTAAAATTTCCATAATTAAGATATAAAAAGCGGACGACCTGTCGGTACGTCAGACGAAGTAAGAGAGCTACGAGTGAAGTGTTACTACGGTAACTTAGTCGAAGTACTAACCTCTAGCCTCGTGATTTCGTACTCACCACGTTTATGGTTTATTTCTAATAACGTACTCTAACGTAACTTATTTTGTTTCAAATAAATCTTTTACTTGTTATCGAGAGTTAAGTTCCCACTTTTTACTCGGGCAACGAATCCCAAAGTACCTGACTCCCGAAAACCCTTTTCGGCAGTCAAATCCGTGAATCCAGTATTTGGGCTCACAACACGGATGTACTGAGCATCTGCTGCGATTATTGTTACTTTCTACACTTAAAATTTGATGTTTATTCTGAATTTCAAACTGACTTACCTGGAATATGAATGACACAAATCAATGAGCGTAGATGCAAATTCTCAAAAATGTTTTGGATGCCATTATCTTAAACAAAGTTATAAACATCTGCATGTAATATTATTACGGGTACCTTTAAAATTTAATGTTTCCTACAAAATTGAACTTAACTGTTTCAATAGTTCGGTCAAAATTAGTGATACAAAGGTACGATGTAAATTATTTAAAACTTTGCACGACTCAAATAAAAAAAATATATCTATTGGATATCTGCAAGTGTTAGTGTCTGTTTTGCTTCAAAAACTTGATTTTTTTTTGTAAATTTTAATCCAACTTGTTTAGTAGGTTATTCAGCATATTGGATGAAGATACTGTCTTCTACTGCGCATATCTAATAATAATTATATAAAGTGCGAACATATAATTTATGTTGATTTTGAGGATTGAAATTTCGTAAGTATACTACTTGTTGCAAGGTGCATCATCTTCAATGAATAAAATGAAATTAGGAATAAAAAAACAAGAGAACGAAGGGAATAAATAAAGGGTAAAAAGTATCACTCTGCGTATCCATTCATTAGTGTAGGCTACCGGGTGTTCTATTGTTTCATCTAGGGTGGTTCAGTGGGGTATTCCAATTAGCGAGAACCCACTAAACGACCTCCTCAACACCCAACACTATAGATTCTCCTCCTTTCTAGCATCTTACATATATGAATACATGGAGGAATGGACCAGCATCCTTCTTCTGAAAATACACCTCTCTATGCTTCCTACTTTTCGAGATACAGAATTACGTGACATTGGTAAACTTCCAGACTATAAGAGCTGTCTTTCATTTCGCCGTAGTGTACGTGAAAAGTATAGTATTATTGTCTGTAACAATAATACTCTGACATTTGACGCTTTTCAATATTTTAACTTTTTCATCTGAGTTTTGGTATATTTGTACAGTCAAGTAAAGTCCGGCATCAATATGAATATCTTAATGTAGTGGAAGTTTCTTTATTCTGGTGGCTTGTATAATACTATATTTTACTGTGAATATGTTGGACAAATTATTTAATTTTTAAACCTCTCTTTTAGAACTGTACATAAGATGTCAATGATAGGAATAAGAGAGTATACTCCGTTCAAGAGATAATCTCGAGGGTGTCAGAGTATCCGAGCGTGAGAGTACGGAAATTGATTATAGTTTAATGTCAAGTATATTCACGTGTTAAATGAAATACCCTGTCTGTCACAACTATTTTCTTTATTTAGTTTTAATCTATAATTTTTTAATTCTAATCATATTATATTTGCTTCTTCACCTACATACATACCACAAATACACCTCATATGACTACATTATCAAGTATTTCCTTTTTACCCTGTTACATTATTTCCCGTCAGATTAAACCATTTGTACTACGTGCGTGATCACAACAAATTTTCTTGAAAGCTCCATCGAATATTGACAAATTATTTTTGTTATATTGCACGTTGAGCAATTTCAAAGGTCTAACCCAAGGACAAGTAGTGATGTGGCCTTTAGGAAACAAGGTTGGGTTAGGTTCACTACGGTTAACTACGGAAACCAATTTCAGTTGGTATACCTGACAGAAGCGACCAGAAATCATACTCGATTTGCTTCTGAAACGGCACTAAAGTGCAAGTTTTTATAAATGCGAGATTGTCGGTTGTTGAAGCCTCCGAAGGACGCTGCAGGGATGATTTTACAGTTATAGAAACTGCAATATATATATAAAGCCATTAAGGCTTTGCCCATGATGCTCGCAATCGTTAACTAGCGTGGCCGAGCAACAATGGTTTAATCATAGAATTTCAAGAAATTCTTGATACCTTTTCTTGTTAGAATACTCGGCTTTGTCTACTTTTTATCTTCTCTCACTTTCGATACTTCACTTACATCTCTTTACGAATTTTATAATTAAGTAGTATAAAACAAATTTATTCACCAACATAGATACGTACTGGCAATTGTCTAACAATCATACCCATTGTTTAATAAAATAGAATTTTTCTAATTAATAAAATTTATCTCCAGGAAACCATTGAAAAAAGAATTTTGTTTGCACATTTCAATTTTCGTTGGGTACAAGGTAATTCTAATTGTTTTGTGTCAACAGGGCCTATACAAGGGCTCGTAAAAGTGGACCCCATGACCGCTATATTGTCTCTTAAATCGGATTAGAGAGTCTCCGATTTTGAAAGAGTTTAACGTGGACGAAGTGGTTTTTGAAACTATTGTCAAACTTTGTTATATCGTTTGCATGCAATGACTAAAAGGATTAGCATCGATTGATTATTGCAGACTTATTCCAGACTTACTTCTATGGATAGACGTTGACACTTTCGTACTTACGTGTGTTACATTATACTCTTTGTTCTACGTAACTCCCTGCGGTGTCAGTGTTAAAAGGAATACACACTAGATTTCATATTTTACGTGTGCATGGAGTATTTTTATTTCAGAATTCATGAGCTCAGTTTTTATGAAACTTGAGCTTCTATTTAAAAAAAAATGATTTATTTAAATCTAAGGTCAAAGTTCGAAAATACAATATGATGAGGATGAGTGAAAAGTGACAAAAATGAAAATTTTTAATCATTTTCATGTAAATCGCATGATAAGGGTTTCCGGCGGTACTCTTTTTGAATCTGAGGTCAGAAATATAACATTGAAAATGGCAGATTCAAATTGCGGGTGTGATTAGATGTGTATTAATGACGAATGTGTATGAATGGTTAGAGAGGGTTGTATATACATATGTATATACAAGTATAGAAATTAGATACGTATGACTACGCAGGACTGTTTTGATGTATTTCTAGCCGCAAATCAGCCGAATGAAGTCGGGTCTAATTTTTGAATGTATGGTTTACATAATTGAACTACCATTTTGAATTTTCAATTTTTAAAGTCAGATACGAATTTAGTGACTCCAGAACCCTTTGCAAAATGAGTCGCACTGTAATAGTACCACTTTTTAAAACTGTGGTTCGCCACATTGAATTCGCTACTTGGAATTTTAGTTTTTTTAAAGCCAGAGTCAACTTCAGCGATCTTAAAAACCTATAGACTATGATTTCACATAAGTATTCCTTTATTAGAAATTGTCCATTTTCAAAGAGTTAACACGTTGTTTTTAGAAATTAAAATCAGAAAATCAGTAAAAATTTTACAAACTAAAAGGGAACGTTTGATTAAGCTCACTGCATACAGTGCAAAGTACATAATAAACTGTCGAACATAGGTGTGGTGGACCATATACCTAAACTGAAAAAAGACATAAGAATGAATAACGATAACAAAAGCAGAGGCAAGCATTACTGTATGTGTATTGTGTATACATAGGAATACGAATCCATGCGTGAATATGGATTTTACATAAAGCAATGTTACACCGTACGCGCAGCCAAATTAGACGCTTAATCAAACCGTTTAATCAGTGGCATGATTGCGACCGCATCTGCTCTAGCTGTTTCTGCCAATTTAACCCTTGTACCTGTATACATCAGCTCTATACAGATACGCAACGCATATAGCTCTGCACAGCTGTAAACTGTGAAAGCCAACCAAAATTCTGCTTTGAAATGATTGATTTTCTCTCTCTACATCTTACGCTAGTATATTGAAGTTTAAAATTTACAGTAGCTTTTCATTTATTATTTATGTTTGTTTTTTATTCAAAATTCAGTGTAACAACTAAGAACTGTAATTTTTTTTATAGGTTCTGAACATGGCCAGATTACCAATTAGGCAACAATTTTATTAACTTGTGTTTCTAAAAATAAATTACTTATATTAACGCACAGCGAGTTTCATTTAAGTTCTGTATACAGACTGATATATCATATTTTTACATTAGAGTGGCAGCTGATAGCGCTGAATTGATATTATGTTTTCTATTGCTAGATTTGTAGTCGAACAAATGATCAATTGGTCAATTTTCATAATTTAGCTTTTCTGCTGGATAATCGTATTTTTATGAATGACTATTAAAAACAAAGAAGAACATGAATAGAATTTATCTGATTGAACTTGCTTTTCGTATGCTAATTATTTTATATAAAATCACCATATCATATATGTGTATATACATATATACTTGATAGGTTTTGTGTCTAATAATCATGAGTTTCATTATTAGGCGTTATCTGCAATCCTAAGATTCTGATATTATTGTATAAAGTTTTACATAATGTATTTAGGAAAAATGAATCGATAAGAATTTTATGAGTATCTGAAAATATAAAATGCACAGTAATACATATATATATATGTATATGTATTTCAAAGCAATTATTGCTCAAAATAGGTTCTTCGATGTCATAAACGATTTATTGCGCTTATATTTAATATTCCCTCTTTTAACGATACGTATTTGTAATTAAATTATAAGCAATTGCTTTCCAAAGAGTCAAGTTGAAAATCACTGCCAACTTTTGTGTTTCTCATTATATTTACGGATAGAGCTACCTAAATGCTTTATAAAGTTTATAAAGTTTATAAACTGTAAAATGATTCAAAATACTTAATTTAGCAATATTCCCGTCAATTTTTCATATATTTAACATATTTTTCACTGATCAAAATATATAACTAATGAGAAGCGTATTATAGATTTTTTTGAACAATTTTTTGGCTATCTCCTGAATAAAAGAGAAATTCATAATGATAGAAGTAATTACTTTAATTCAATCAGAATCACATCACCAAAGTCAACTTTTATTCTAGCTTTATTATAACTATTGTAAAATATTTCAAATTTCTCGAGAATAGTCAAACGATGTTTCATACGTCAAACATAGTCACACACTATTACAATACTCACATTTATTTTTTATGCTTTGAATAGCCCCTATTTGTAATATGGTAAAATGATGTTTCAACTTAGAGGTGGGAAGGACCTTAGTAGTTGGGAACCCTTTTTCTCTAAAAAAACAAAAAAAAAACTTGAGGCATGTCGTCCTGAAAACACTGAAAAATTGTATAGGGAGTACGATTCAAAAAATAATATAAAAGGATTAAATTTAATTTTCTAATAAGTATAAAGATAGTTGTTTGTTTGCCGGTTCTTGGTGAAAGGTTATAATGTCCTAAGGAATATTTATCGTTCGTCGACTAGATGAGAGTTCGTTGGTGTTAGACGGTACTTCTTCACTTTGTTCCTCTCGCCTTGGGTGTTGGCCGTTCATTGGATTTTCGAGTTGTTGGCATAAGAGGATTATATGATTAAAAAAAACTAAGGGTTGTCTTAAAGATCCCTTGTATAGTCCTGTTTGCAAGATTGATTTTTTTAAACCGAGCCGCGTAGGGAAAAAGGGTTGAAGTTAGAGCTACTTTAATGAGTACCAATAAAATATTCGGTTCTCCTCGTTTCGATTTTATGATCAAACTCACTGTTTAACTAAAAATCTGCTACACGCACACTTGACGACCACTGGATTTCTCTGCGTCGCAGGTGTTACTATTTTATGTAAAATAAAGATGAAAAGGAAAAGGTGTCTGAGACGAAATTCATTTTGCCGTGATATGCGTTATGCTGTTTCAGACACACCTATCCCCTACCTAGTGGAGATACTCGTAATAAATACTGAGCTAAACATTCTCGAGCACTTTCTGACATAAAAAAAAACATTTCTGCAGGCGAAATAAGTACGCTGAAATGTTTTCGAAAATTGTAAAATTCCCTCCCAAATAGTAATAAAGCAAACAGCGATTGCTCCACTTTTTAAACGACTGATGTAATTCACAAAGAATTACTTAGAATTGCGTATACCTACGTGTACCTTTTCATTTCTATGGTCAAAATAATAGCTACCATCCTATTATAATTTATGGAGCATGGTTCTTCCGCGTCGGCATGTTTCCTCAAGAAAAAAAACACCAGTTTTCCTAAATAAACTAACACTAGCGGGTGCAGTGAATTAGGTACGGTCAAAAAGATTGATACAGTTTTTGAAAATAGCAACCTCAATAAAGATATTTTACGTAGATGAAATACAACCTTGGTAGGGATTGGTACCGTTGCTCCAATTTTTGTTATGGCATCGCAATTGGTCCTATAAGCACGGGCCTATTCATCATTTTCAGAAAGGAAATGTAAGGATGCATGATTTTGTCAGTGATAGGTACTGCTAAAGTGTTTTCAAATTTTTTGCTTCGAGCTACGTATCAATCTACGTAATTTTTTTACTTTGATTAGGCTACTGTCATAGAAAAATTATAAAAAATTATTTGACGTTACATCTAATATAGACGATATCCTTTGTGAATTATTACTACTGTTCCATTCTATTTATGTACGATAAGAAGGCTAAATAGAAATTTATAATATTATATCTTTTTTTCAACCCCCAATATGATACGCTGCCTTCACCAGCTATGAAGCACAGCCAGCGATAAACGTTCTCATCACATCTTACGGTATTAAAATAATTATGTAGATTCAACGCATTGAGTTATATTCGCTACGTACATTATAAAGCAAAATGAAACAAAATTCTTTCATTATTTTCCTATTTGCGGCAAGAAATAAAATATAAGAAAACGACACAAATATTTTCTCTTTTTCTTTGTCTTTATATAGTACTGAATCAGCTTAACTTTTTCGTTGGAAAATTTAGTATGCATCGCTTAAATTGATTTTTCCTGACCTGATTTTTAAAATATTCATAAAATAACTTACAACTATTTTTTAAAGTTTTCCTAGATCCGTAGTCATAGTCGTAATAAGATGTATTTTGGTGATTAACGAGAAATTCCATGATTCGTTATAGGAAATATCTACAATCCAAAGTCAAATTGATTTCAAGAAAAAAGACTGACACTTATCGAGACTCATAAGTTATAATCTTCTTTCGAATAAAATCTTCAATGTAATATATTCAAACGTATATTTGTAAAATAAAAAATATCATGGGTCTCCTGTATTAAGTAACAACTACCCATTGACTAACGAAGAATTTGTGGGATTAGAATGAAGTTGGAGGTTAGAAACGTTTGACAAATAATTTACAGTATTCTACACATAACTTACCTTGTTGCATGTGTCTTTAGGAATTTAGTACTAAAGCCAAAACATCTCGAAGTTTTAAAATTAATTAAAATAATGAGGAGAAAAACCAAATTTGTTTGAAATTATGTATAGTAATGAAGGCCAACATTTAGAACCACATATGAATTGCCAAAATTATTGTAAATTTTACGATTGAAAATGAATGTTTGCAGAGAATATTAGTTCACCTGAACGAAATTTACCAAAATTTGATTTATTGCAGTAATGAGGTTAGCTATTCGGAGTGTGACCAAAGAACATAATCATTGTTAATCTACTTGTCAGTGGAGTAAAGGTACCTGGTTGTAATCCTGTACCTTGGCTCTTGCTTTCTTTCTATTCTTATTTCAGGTAATTTCGTATACATATAGGACCTATAGGGAACGAGTGATGGTCGCTCCCATAGTTCCTTGCAAAAATAAAAAATGATTCGCTTCACACTGCACTCATATCAACGCATACTCTTTTTATTTATCACTGTAAAATCGCTCAAAAAGGAAGCACACCGTTTCTCTGAAAAAAAAGTTAGTAATTCAAGAATTGGCCACTCTGAAATATGCATAGTTCAAAGGGATCTCTTATTTCTGTCCTAGTTATTAAAATATCTAAAATAGAGCAAAACTATTGTGGAAAGAAAATCCTTTTAAGACAGTTTTACGTTATTTCATAATCTGTAGTTTCTGCGACGCCTACACATTCCCAGATGTATGTAGGCACAGTTCTCATTTTTTTGCCAGAATATTATTTTGAATGCTGGTTATACTGTATACAAAAGTCCACTGGATATAAAGTTAGAAACATAAATTCCACAGAAAATATGATCTATTTTCAAACACATACTCTAATCAAATTAACAAATCATTTCCCCGAAAAAAAACTTTTTTTTAATCGGAGTGAAATTCGTGTTAAAACAGATGCATATAACAAGATAAATTATTCGAGATAATTTTCGGCTAAATTTTACCTTACTGATGTTCGCCCCGTTTAAGGAGCATTTTCCCTGGAAAACGCATTGAGTAAGAGTGTCGTAATATAGGGGCGTCACTAGAAGTGCAAAGGACCAATCGCCAAACAGTCATAGCGCCTGCTCACCAATCGGACAGCTTCGGGCAACAATGGCTGTGCCTTCGGCTGGTCCCGACTGTTGACAGTGTGAGTTAGTCCTCAGGAGACTTTATAAAATCCCTGCTGGTCACACAGGAAAATACAGTCGCTCTTAAGCACTGGATTCGGAGTCGTCGAGGAGCGTGAAGAAGTTTGAGAATCGCGAAACGAGCTTTAAGATCCATCATAAGTGTTAACTAAGTCATTTGACTTCTTCTACAGTGATCAGTGAAGTGTTATCGAAGATAATATTATAACCATAATTGAGTGATTAGAAGTTCCTCTTGGTGTCTCGTCAAAGAAGATGCAGGGTTATCAACGTAATTTCGAGGAGCAGCAACGAGATCAACGAGAAGAAGAGACTATCGTCGTAGACCTGGTGCCACCGCAATATCAGCTGAGTCCGCCTCATAGTCCATTGCATGGAAACATGTCAAAAACTCCCGAAAAGGGTAAGTTTTCTAAAAAAAAATTAAGTGAAACCTTATCTGTTTGAGTATATTCTTTACCAACATTGAATTTCCTCAAAATGAAAAATGTTTATAAGTGACGTACATATAAAAAGTATATATTTCAACAAGTTCACGATATCATATTAATAGTTCCCACAGAATTATCTAGCATGGTGTTGATAGTCCAAGAGGTTAACGGCGAATTAGTAAGTTGACAAAAGATAATAATTGCTGGGTGTAATCCAATTGATAGTTGTCCTCGTAGGTATTTGTAAAACGTGAAGTAGGTAATGGTCAAAACCATAAAGGATTCTTCATTGGGACCTTACTAACAGTATTGCAATCCTTCTTAAGAATTTGTCTGTATCCCCGGGGTCCCGAGTTTATTGCGGTAATTATTTTACTGCAGTCCCATGCCCAATTTCAAGAAACTTAAATTTTTATTGACCGTAGATAATTTTTCCTTTAACTGGCTGCTGGGGTACATTATACTGTTTGAAGCTGAGTATAGTTTGATAATCCACGTCTCTGCATTAAATACGATTAATAGCATACTGTTTTCTTAAACAAAAAAATGGTTAATCATGCAAATCAAATAAGAAAAATAGAACATGAACTCCTGATTGAAAAAATTTTTTAAAAAGTGGTCTATAATTATATTGACATCACTGCTGCTTTATAAATTATTTCAATGATATAGCAAAAAAGAATTGTATAGGTTTTAGTTGGTGAATTAAAACTTTTAGACGCGGCTCAAATCCGGAAGCTATTTTTAACCGAAACAATTCGATATTTCAGAATCCTCGGGATCGCATCAGCCGCAACAACCATTATCCTCGATGGACCCGAACAGCCGACGTTACAGAACAGCATTTACTCGGGAACAGTTATCCCGTCTTGAAAAAGAATTCCATCGCGAGAATTACGTGAGCCGACCGCGGAGGTGCGAATTGGCCGCTCAATTGCAGCTGCCCGAATCGACAATTAAGGTTCGTACCCTCCTCACACGTATTTTATGAATAATAGTATTCAGGCATTAGTTATCAATGTTTAGATTTATCATGTTACAATGTTTTCATACTAGAATAATAATCGATATAATATTCACTTGTTTCAATAAGTAGTACACGAGGCGTCTAAAATTAATTCTCCTTCTTTTACATACAATGTTACGTTCTAACGATTTTGACGGTGTTCTGCTACGCGTTGTTTACTTCCATAAACCTTGACTTCTTATTGATGAACACTGATGCAAGTTAGTTTCTCATTAAATATTCATTCTGTAGTAACAGAGATAGAAGTGACGCTACTACGTTCATAGCGATTAATGTAAATAAATATCAGCCATTAGCACCTTGGCGAGATTTTAACTTAATTAACGGTTTTCGAGTAATTAAGAAAGTTAACGAGTACAGGGTCGGAAATTATGGGTTTTGCGGTATAGTTTACACCGTAAAAAATTATCGTCAGACTGTAGTGAAATGCAATTAGATTAAAAATGTAGAAAACCTAGAGTGGGAATTCCTTTGTGTATTTCCTCTGTGTATAGAAAAATCCTAATCATGATTCAAAAAGGATTCCGCAAATAGGATATTCCTAGCAAGATCATAAATAGGTTTTGTTTTTTAATATTCTTATAAGATACTAAGCAGTCTACTCATCAACGATTCTGTAGTCGATTTTAGAACTAACGACGCCACGGCCTATTAAGATATCCTGAAATTATTCCGATTTGGACTTTTACAGTTTCCTCTTTTGAGATATTAAGATGAAATTTTGGAACTAAGAATGCGAGCGACTATATTCGGATATCCTGTAACAATTCTGACGAGGTTGCGACAGATTTTCTAAACAATCTTTCAGACAAGCATTCTAATAAACTTTCTGCATTGACTTCAAAAAATTTAACGAAATATTCTCAGTTAAAAAATGATAAACAGGAGTAGGTTAGTAATACATGGAATGGTTTCAAGGGTGAAGGGTAAGTATCATCAATATCATCAATATCATCATCAGTATCATCAATACATATGGGTATGTGTGATGAGCCACCAGACAAATTGTAAACGTTGCTCAGGTTAAGAGTTATAATTATCAATATTTGTGTATACAGTATCAGTAAGTTTTGCCAAATTCTGAAAAGATATAAATCAATAACTACAACTTGCTGTTGAGTATATCGTAAATGGTGTTTGCGCATTATATATGATAATTAAATCTGCTAAGCTGTCTAATATATGTATTGATGATACTGACCCTTGATATTATTCGATGTATTACTAACCAACTTCTGTTTATTATTTTTAAACTGACAATCTTTCATTAAATTGTTCGAAGTCAATAGATCTATTGATCCCCTTACTATACTATTTATAAATACTAATTACACGAGTATGGCCACATTTTTTAATATTTGTTTTAATTATAGAATTATTGTATTTCGAAAATTGTATATTTGATATATTTAATAGAATATTAGTAATCTAATAAGCTTTTCTATATTTAATGATCCTGAATACACGACACGATTTCTGCGAGGATTTTAGGTGTCACTTATAACTGCAAGTCGTGTTATTTTGTAACATGCCAAGTAATGTAATGCCAAGTAACACTAGCTGCCTTACACTACTCGTTGACACGGTAATTGGTATGGACCTATATGTACCACTTTTGGTATCAAAACGGTGTTAAATTTCGCACTATATTTTTTACAATGCAAAAAGGGCACAACGTTGAGTGTTAAAAAATTTACATAGCCTATTTGACTATTAATTAACCAAAGCAATATATATGCTTCCCAGAGTAGAAAAAGAGGAAAATACTGAATGATCAATGGCGTTCTAAGTACTAAAGGAACCAGCAGTCAGCCAGAAGTCTCATAAGGACAGGAAGATGGCTCATGAGTCGATATCATATAAGACTGTTGCAGTGGTTGCGACTACTTTCGTGTACTTACGTTTTTTCTTTTTTTTCTTATATATGAAAGGAGGAGTGTCAGCGGCCTTGATAGCTTTCTTGTCGGTTCGGCCATGTTTGATCAGTCATTATAACACGTAAGAGAATCCCTTTGTTCATGTCTTCGTTAAATCACCAATCACCGAGGGTAAATATCTCGAGGAAGGCACAACTTCGATCAAAAGTGCCGCCGGTCGGTCCGTTGGAACTTTTCATCTTTTGGCCGCCCATACGTACGGCCCTGAAGAGTGAGACGCATCCAACCGACGGGCAAGGTGCTAAGCAGCTTGATTAGCGGGATACTAGTAGAGGCGAGATTTCGGCAGCTTTGTGACTTTAATGGATCCTTTAATTTCCCAGGAGCTCCTGTCAGACTTTTATTTTTGATTGTTTTTACATACTTTCCGTTCCTTTTCGCCTGCCGCCTCGAACTATTATATTACTTCTAGTTCTCTTGAAGGGTTCCATTATAACTATAGGAGTTGGAGTAATCGTAATAATTTTGAATTCATTAGTCTTAACATATTTTCTGCAGTATAAAATTGTCCTTTTTCATGTCACATTGAACTTGTTAATTTTAGTTGCATAACATTTGAACATGGAATATGCTTTATAAAACACATTCTGTATTTCTGTTTTAGGTCTGGTTTCAAAATCGACGAATGAAGGATAAGAGACAAAGGATGGCGATGGCATGGCCGTACGCCATATATACGGATCCTACATTGGCTGCAACCCTGTTAGCTGCAGCAACAGCAACCCTACCGCCACCACCATATCACGGGACCCCCGGTTTGCCGCCTACGCACCTAGCGCCAAATTACCCTGCAGCGGCAGCAGCCGCGTATTATACAGCGCGTTATAATCCTTATCCAGCCAGTGCGCCAGCGACGACATCGACTGGACTTCACAGGCCACACCCACAGAGTCCAGCATATCCTCACCACCATCATCTTCTTCAGCCTCACCCAGCCTTGCCGCCCCTGCATCTCCCAACTCTTGGCGTTCCTACCAACACACATTCTCCATTCGTGAGTCCACCGACCTCTACTTCAGCCCCCACTTACCGTCCAACACTTCCAGAGCTGAGCCCCTCCCATTCGGACACATCAAGTGACTGTGACTGTGGTGCGGCTCATCCCCACTCCCACATACACCCCCTCTCATCTTCTGGAGAAAAGACTCCGCCCCTCAAGCTTCCCACCACCATGGCCATTGGACTACCCGCGCAAATTCAAACGATCCAAAGTGCGTTTGAAAACAAAAGTTACTCAGGACCACTGAACACGTCAACGGTCTCTGCCACGACGAAAATTGACGCACCTAAACTGTTTCAGCCTTATAAGAGCGATATCTCGGAAAAGGCGTAGATAGAAAATGGTCAGAAATATGAAAAATTACGATGGGCATCATAATCTTAGTTGGGCTCTTGAGGGTTTGATTTGACCTTAGGTTTTTAAGAATTGTACAAAGTAGATGTATAAAGATTTTTGATTGGGCTCTCTGTTGCGGTCAAATGCCGAACCAACTGCCAAAATAGTGTATATAAGCTTACCAAGGAATAAGATTAAGGTAATTGTACAAATATTTTCTCCTGTAAAAAAAAATACCTGTGTATTGTGGAATCGCTGTGCGACCGTTAGTTAGGGAAAGAGTTGTGTGACTGGTGTCTATTCTCTTTATAGATAGTCCCTAAAACTATGTACAGTCTTAGTATTTAGGTACCTATTTATTACAAACGATACTTGCTTTCCTATTCTATATAGTATTCTATTATTGTACTTTATATTTTTATTCCCTCAGTACGAAGATTAAATTTGCGACTAATTCAAATTCGTGTTATCTCCAGTTGTTAAATGACACTTTATTGAAGATTATATACTCTTCTGAGTGTGGCATATTAAAAAAACGATAGATTGACGAAGGAGAAAATACAAGTAAAATAAATAAATATTCTATAAAAATTATAATCAATAATTATTCCGGATTTTTTATAAACATTACCCTGACTCTACATGTATCCTACGGTCTGTGTCCACACCTTTTACAGCGATAACTACCTAAATTTCGGATATCCCATTGTAATTATCGAAATTTTAATTTGGATGACCTCTTAAAAACTTTTATCCGTTAATCATCTTAAACGTTAATAAAATAAATTGCTGTCTATATAAATAAGGAATTTTTCCATGATTTAATTTGACCAAAGTATACGCAGAGTAGTTTCCGAAGGGTTGCCAAAATATAAGATGCGATGTGTGTACACGCTAGTAGGTATACCTATAATACCGATTAGTGTGACCCACGGAGCATATATATGGGGCAACTAACTCTCAGGATGGGAACATGCGATAGTGAGGGGAACAGGATAATTCCGCATGAACGCCAAGGTTTAATCATCTAATGAAGCTTAATCTACCTCAATTGTAGCAACCTTTGCTAAACTTACACTTTCAAAACGTCCAAAATTCCTAAAGTTTTCAACATAATTCGTATATATGTTTAAAAATGCGATTTCATTGATTTTAATGAGCATGACACTCTGAGTTTATTCCAATTTGCAGATATGAATTGTAGCTACGATATCCAATTAAAATAAACTGTGAACAACATTGAATGGTACAAGTTTAACATTTAAAGTACTAAAGTGCAGGTTCAGATTTGGTTTCAGGTTCAAATGGTAACGTTAAGCTGGAAAGCAGCTGCTTTCCTATAGGTTCGAAAATTTGACGCTCATAAAATAATAAAGCAGCCTTGAAATCTCATAAAATCAATGACCGTACATACCCTGTAGAAAAAACGCTAATCTACTGTCGTAAATACGAAACGACTTGTTTTGTATGAGCTGTGTAAAAAAATTATCGAAAAAATTTGAAATATTTCATCTTGTATCCTATAGTTATACAGTGAACAAACATTAGCGAATAGTGTTCTTCCTATTTACTGCACTGCTCTTCATCAATCAACCTCATCGCCTACACTGCGCGACATCTACATGCCGATAAATGGCTACTAGAGTAATGGTTACAATTTTAACTATAATTCTAGTAGCAAATTTTAATAATTCTGTCAAATTTTACAATATTGGTATTGTAAGTTTTACTATCTTACTTTGTGTATCTTGCTAGAATTGTTTTCATTGACCAAATAATAACCATTGCTTCAGTAATCGCCTCGATTATACATTTTTCTCCATGTATATATTCATATATGTATGTTTGTACCATATTTCTTTTTAGAAAATTGTTTACACATTGTTTAAAATATATTTTTATTAGCCTATAATAACTTTTATTCTTATACAGTGGTAACCGTCTTAAGAAAGGTGTTTGATTTGTATAGTTGGAAAAAATGCATTTTCATTTTTTACATTTTTTTAATACCACGTGTATCGAGAATGTGTTCCGATGTATTTCGTGCATCCAAATGTGTTTCAAAAAATAAGAGTTTTTCAGAATTAGTTAGATTGAGAGAGTCAGTTGCATGATTGCGATGAAGATATTATTATCGATTAATTCATTTAATTTCAGTGTTTGCTGCAATAAACTGATCGTTTGTGAGTTATGTATGAAAAGTGTAATACTTTCTGAATCGACACCTCTGGGCTTAAATTTGAAGGTTAGCCTCAGGTAAGTAACATTTTGTTATACGTATATCTGAAAATTCATTTTAAAGCTTCGGACGATTTTTTCTCAAATTATAATATTTTTATTATGCACAAATCACATACCCTTTTACAGCTCGCATGAAAACCGGTAGTTATTCCTGCAAAATTTTTTTTACAGTCACAATAAATGCGACTATTTTTCAGGCGAAAATCGATTAACTTTTCCCAAATGTCTGCCATTTTTTAAATGTTTGAATATTTTTATTTCGTGGCAGTTCCTACCATAGCGACACTCATGTAGAATAAAACCATGCACACGTTTTTTGCTTAAGAGGTATAGTCCAGTCGGAATAGACATGCGACCTATTCAAAGACCCCACCACAGCGCCAATTTTTTCGGAGGTTGTTTGGACCTATAGGAACATGCCCTCAAGTTTTCGTAAAAATCCTAGTTGCATTGTAACAAATAATAACTATTAAAAATTAAAAAGTCGAGTTTTTTCCGTTATTTTTTCTGTTATGCATTTTATCGAAAAATGCTTCCTACAAAAGTTGTGCGTCATAATGTCCTCTATAAAAAAAGTCCTATACAAAAACGACCTAATATTGTTAGTTAAGCAGTTAATTCCAATGAAAAACAAAAATTCTCATTTTGCTTTTTGCATCCGTTATCAGCCATTTAGTAACATATCATTTTGAAGTTCATCCATTATCTAGAGAAAACCCTCCCCAAAAGGTACGTGCAAGATTTATTGATATACGTTATATATTTAAGCAACAATCACCGATCTACGAAAATCCGGAGTTTTCAAATTCCCATCTCCGAAGAAGGCTCACAGAGTAGAAAAAAATTCAGGAGCTTCGTTTCATCATGTACATTCTCGATTAAAAAAAAATTTACATTTTCGTTAATAAAAAACACCGTTTTTCGACGATTTAAAATTTTTGCTTATAAACAGATAGAAATAAGTTCTTGAATTATGTAGATATTTGAGATATTCTTCAAGATTATGATGCGTTTTTGTAAAACGAGCAATTTAAAAAAAAAAGTTGCAATATCTTTATTACAACCCGAGATATCGATGTTTATACGTTGAATGAATTTGTTAACTATGCCGCTCGAGGAGAGTTGCGGGGCGGGACTCGGTACCCCCACTGCGCCGCCCGACCGAGCGACCGACGCTGCTCGCTGAGCCGCGCGCGGGCGATCGGAATAAATAATTACTCGCAACGAGACGAACGCTCCAAATTGTTAGTATTATATTGAATCTCATTCCCAAAATAATAGAGATGGCTCACAAATTCGAATTTTGCAAAAATCTTGATTACAACAATGGTAAATTGCAGAAACGTATAAACATCGATTAGAACTTTCTTTTTAAATTGCTTGTCTTACAAAAACGCATCATAATCTTGAAGAATATCTCAAATATCTACATAATTCAAGAACTTATTTTTATTTGTTTATAAGCAAAAATTTTAAATCGTCGAAAAATGGTGTTTTTTATTAACGAAAATGTACATTTTTTTTTAATCGAGAATGTACATGAAGAAACGAAGCTCCTGAATTTTTTTTCTACTCTGTAAGCCTTCCTCCGAGATAGAAATTTGAAAAATCCGGATTTTCGTAGATCGTCGATTGTTGCTTAAATATATAACGTAGATCAATAAATCTTGCACGTACCTTTTGGGGAGGGTTTTCTCTAGATAATGGATGAACTTTAAAATGATATGTTCATAAATGGCTGATAACGGATGCAAAAAGTAAAATGAGAATTTTTGTTTTTCATTGCAATTAACTGCTTAACTAACAATGTTAGGTCATTTTTGTATAGGACTTTTTTTTATAGAGGACATTATGATGCACAACTTTTGTATGAAGCATTTTTCGATAAAATGCATAACAAAAAAAATAACGGAAAAAAATCGACTTTTTAATTTTTAATAATTATTATTTGTTACAATGCAACTAGAATTTTTACGAAAACTCGAGGGCATGTTCCTATAGGTCCAAACAACCTCCGAAAAAATTGAAACGAACAACAGAAACCCTGACAACCAGAATAAAAAATTTTTCTTTTTTTTTTACTAAATCTTCAATTAACTCTATATTTAATGTTATTATATACATATATTCACTCAAAAACGTTCATGGCTAGTCTGTAAATACTAATAAGGATACTTGTGAATTTTTAATTCGAGCCATTATTTGCTTTTCTCTCAAGAAATTCCTCAAAATCCCTATTTTTCATTACTACAAAACAAACGCCATCCTCAACATTTAAGGTAGCTATTGCGCTGCATACTAGTCAAATGAGGGTTAAATATTTAATACAAAGTTAAAAGTATTAATTGACAGTAGTGGAGGGCGATTTGTATTACAGCACGTGTACTTAAGCTAGAGCAACATTAATAACAATGTACTTATTTAATAAAGCATTAAATGATCAATGCTAACTTCCATAGAAGTATATCTTCTTAAGGTTTCTTTAAAAAATAAACCGTAATACTTATATTTCAAGATACGGGAAATATGTTATGGACAAATATTGATAGCTATAAAGCAAAGAATAAGATTACTCGATTTTTGTAATACTCGATTTTACTAGTTATTTGTAAGCCTAGAATTTTTTAAAACAAATTGATACGATTTTTTTTATTCATCATACATTGTTTATCTCCTCAAATTTTGTAATCTACTATTTTATATTACAGTATTTGTACATCCTACATATGTATATGTACATTCTCTTTTACAGTATAAACATTAAAATTAAAAAACAAATTCACATGACTTCCAAGATATTTTATGAATATTAAGATTAAGCATATTTAAGACATTCGGATATAAGGATAAGGATATATTTACGATACTGAAATGGGTATTCTGTAATAAATTTATTTAAACTTTACTTTTTATCATTTCATTTAACAAAATGCTAATGTCTATTTAAGTAATCATGTTTCGCGTCTGTTTATTTTATGAAAAAACTTTTTAATTGTTTCGAATATAGAAATTAGTTATGACTTTTGATTATACTCATTTAACTACATGAAACTATAATTTTCCACATCTTACACATATCTTGACAATGATAATCCTCACATAAAAATTATGCGTACATTTATAGTAAAATTCAGTAGGAAGACACCTACGTATGGACGAGAAATTGCTTAAGAGTAATAGGGTGTAAATATGAGCAGTAAATGAAATTCATGTAAAGTAAAGGGACCAAATGATAGGGCTGAGATATGCCCCACTGTGTATCTAACCTAACCCTCAACGGTACTTTATGAAATATTAATATCCAATTTATACCCTTGATGAAAGAATCATCCCCTTTAGATTGTCGCGCGTTATTCACCCTCCTGTAACACTCCATGCACCCCGTATAGAAAACCATCCTCCAAAAATTATAGACTATCACCCCATACGAAAATCGGCTTCAATGAATTCTATCTTATCTGAAGGCTCATTCTAGCGATATGTTTCAAATTTCCCGCGCTCAATTAGACGCGCCTATTGATTCTAGTACGATATACCAATATCCTACATAGACTGTCAATTGGTGTATAATATAAAGGGATACGTCTATCACTACTTTCTTCTGAAATCATTGCGCTACGTGAAGTTAACATACCGAGTAGCACTATCTATAAGCAATTGACAGATCTAGGGAAATAAATTAGTTTCGCATCGAATCCATCGAAGAGGGGAGAGTTTGTACTTATCCCGTACGAAAACACAATCAAAAAAAAAGGACAAGAAGAAGAAAATCGAAGAGACAGCTGGAAAAGATTGCAAATTCCAACTGTCATGCCGATGGTTAAATCGTGACCGAATTGATCTTTTACGAATAACGAAATGTTGACAGTCTTTGGTTGGGTTCCCATAGACCACCCGTTGTTTTGGGTGTTCATGTTTTTCGTTTTGCGAGGATTCGTCTCGCAACAATCGTCAGAAGACCTGCTGGCTTTCTTATAGTACTGTTGGTTCTTACTACTCGTGTTGTTTTTTTTGGTATGAAATATCAATATGCCTGGATTCGACAAGTCACATTGGCGGCCTCAAATTTTGTAGTAATTATGTGCACATTTAGTACACATTTATTCTCCCTTTACCTGTACTTTCTGTCACATCATTCCATTTCTTATTCTTCTTTTGAATGTTTTGCAACGCTGACGTATCTACGACATCATCTCGACTAAAAATCCGGCATTTGGAACAATTAAAGATGTGCATATAGCTAGATGAGAGATGACTTTAAATTGCTAGATGACGATACCAAATATTAGTACCAAATTGCGATACCGATACTTGTAACACGAGATTTGCGGGAGAATCGATTACTATACTGTCTTCTTCTTATTCTTCTTCTATGTATTGCGTAGAGTGCACGTGCTTTTCACACGAACGGTCTGCTTTGATGATTTCTCGTGATGCTTTGACGCCAATTACAAGCACACGTAGTTATGATCTTGCGTCAACTATCTCTGCTATTCTGAATTTTACATATTTACGTCAACTCGTCACACGTCGATGCGTATTTACGTGATTTCTTTTAACGAAGCGAATGGCGGGCAGCAAATGAAAGAAAACGTTACGCCATGAAGGAAGGAAGTGACACTGGAATTTCGAAAAGAAGGAAAGTTCAAAGAATAGTTGCAATTCGAAACTGAAGGAGCATGTCGAGGTGGTACTGTGACGAATCTCAGAGAGACATAATATTTGGGTGAAGGCGAGTCTGTGGCTAATTGAAAAGTCAAAACTAGAAAACGGCGGCCTCTCCGTGAAAGCCCAAAGAGACCGCCCGTTGTTCGTACCTGACAACAGAGATCTTTAGGGCCCTCTACCCTACATTTCACTCTCTTACAGACTCTCGTTTAGACGGATAGTCTCCACGAGGCCTTATAGACAGCCTTCTACGATCCACGTTACGTATTAAGCGTTATTATTTATATTACATATCTAACACTGACCAACCTATAAATAAGGCAAATCAAGAACTTACGATTTAGAAACGTCTCTAGGGCCACAATCTTAACCTGGCGGTATTTATGGTAGCGTTTCGGGATTTTGAAAAACTTGGGCTGAAACGGATTCTTCACGCTGTAGGTAGAAATTCTATTTACTGGATAACTGTCATAAAGTGGACTGGGTACTTTTATAATGCCATGTTAACGTTCGTTTAAAGGAGTCAACCCTTTTCTGGTAGCAGACATCGTTTTTTTTCACAGAAATCGTAGTTATGGTCAGGCCTCAAATTTCTATTTCTTTGCGGTCCGACTTTTTTGCAACGGTTTTTTCACCGTTCCTTCTCCCGTCGTTGGATACAGAGTTAACCCCTGACCTAGAAGAAAAAATAAGTACCGCTTTGGGGTTCGCCGAATTTCTACGAAGAAAAAGGTTATGAAAAAAAGGGTAAACCTTTTTTCCCTCATCTTCGCTCGTGTTTCTCAATTGTGAATTTCTATGATTCCACGGTGTATCCTACTTAAGTACATTTTTTTATCTTTCAACACTGTAAATATCCTAACATTTTTCACTCGAACCCTTTTCTTTACAAATTTTTCGTAAACATTTTGACGACCCATCACACACTCATGAAAGAAGTGGCAATTAATCGCTGTACAAAAATGACAAAAGATCCTTACGTTTTAATAATTCTGCTGTTACAAGAATGATCAAAAAAATTCCTGCGAACAAATAAAACGTATCGATTTCAAAGCCGTATAATAGGTGCAAACATGAACCCGTAAGGCTAATCTAATCGTTCGTGTGATCTTCTTGGCAATAATACTATTTCCATTGGTCATCCTATGGCAAAGGGAGCGAACCAAATTGGTTGCCCTGTATAAATCGAATCAGGAGCCAATAAATAACCTCATATAAGGAAGCCCACATAATGGTGGCTATCCGAGTGCGCAGGATCTGGTATTCAATGCCAATTGTCGATGTGACATTTTGAAAGCAGCCGTGACCGACCTTCAGTCGATTTTCGATTTCTCGATTAGATTGTCGGCGATTATCAATGGCTTGTGGAAATTAGGGAGCTGCAGGCTTTGTGGGAATCGACTCTGTTGCACTCCCACACCCTCCTATTACGCATAAACATCGATATAGATATTACGTGTGCAGGTATATTTTCATGAAATAGTAGTTTAAGAATTATTTCATTTTGTACTTTATCTGTCCTCTCTACGGGGATGGTAGAGTTGGTTTACCGCATTAACCAGAAATGGTTAGACCTCGCAACGACCTTGGATTCATTAGAAAAAATATTTCGAGAGAACATCTGAGATGTACCCCGGAACAAATTGTAGTGTTCTGTATGTAGGAGCACAAACATGGCCCCGTAAATTTCGAGAATGTTCACCGGGGCTCGATGGGTTTATACATTTATGCGTTTATGCGTTTAGCATTTATGGTGCCAGAGTATGCACAAAGTCGAGCGGTTTTCTATACTGCACGTTACACGACTAATCATCAGGGAAGCAGCGACTGATTCTTCCGTTAAATTTTCAAAAACTCAGGATCAGAGCCAGAATTCCATAAGGACCTTTAGCTGCTAAGTTCTGATGCGCTCCTGGGATGGAGTATACTATAAAAATGGAGGGTAAATTCTGTAGAAGTTGTGCCATTGAAAAGACAAGCAAGGATAGCCAAGCGAATTGTCCGCTGTAAATCACCGAATGGTTTTATTTTGGTTTATTATCTACCGAAATGGGTTTCTGCTTGTATTCGATGTTTTTGCTTGCTGTGACTTACCGTAATATGTGAGTCTTACCGTAAGAGAACCCCTGTACTTGTTAAACAGAGTATACAGAAAGAGCGACAGAATAAAGAGCAGCTGGAACTCCTTTTCTTAATTTACTTCCTCTTTTTAATATCCAATTTATTATATACATATATTTCATGAATAGACCATATTTGTATATTGATAAAGAAAATAAGATGAAACACGTGGTTTCATATTAGAATGATCCTCTCGGGCAGGTATCATATTATGAATGTGTATAGAAGATACATTACATAGTTATATAAGAAAAAAAATTCATGTAACGAAATAAAAAATTTGTGCTTATATAGGAACGATATATTTATGCTATTAGTTGGTACCTAAGTTATCAGAAGCTTTCATGAAATTTCGAGCATTGTATCTTTAACCACTTCTCTGTGGACGATTTCGAGCAACAGAGTTCGCTCAAAAGATTTCGCTTTATGTGACGTATTAAAAAAAACTACCCTTCGATGGGTAGACTTTTAGGCCTTTGTCATCACATCTCATCACAAATTTTATGAAAACAGTTACAAGTCTTTTATTTTTACATTGCAATTCATGTAAATAACAAAACACTTGTAAATATTTTAAAAAAGAGTGTCACAGAAAATATAAAAAATGACGCACTTCAAAAAGCACTTACATTTGCAGCGTGGGCGTACCTGGGCGGGATCTTACATTAATCATGTCAAATGGTCAACTAACAATCCATCCCGTATCGAAAACTTTTATTCGGACAGTGATACATTCAAGATACAATATATCTAGTTACTAATTTTCAATGATTTTTCGTGTGCCACTGAAATCGTCTGTAAGACTGCGTGCGAAGTAATATCAGATGCTAGAGACTTATCACACGGGTGGATAACACATAAAAGAAAATTCTATAGAAGAAACCCATTACCGTTTACTAACCGAAATTTTAATAATTCAGATGATTGTTTTTTTTTTCAATATATTTGCCAAAAGAAATAGTGTAATAGTATATATAGATATAAGATATTAAAATAGAAATTAGTAAGCATTGAGGTATATTTTTTAATATTATCATTTATGTGACATTACCATGCTTACGGTATGCAAACGATAATCTGAAACTACTTTAAGTAGCAATGAGCAGCAAATATTATTTTTACATTTTATAAATGGAGAGAAATTAATTAAATTTAGGATTCCTTAATTTAAAGGCCAAATATAATCGTCTCATAACTTATTTTTCTTCATCCTTGTTTAGAGGAATATAAAAATAATGATTTACTTCCAATACCTTCCAATCGATATTTGTGACAAGTTCTGCGCATGCGCAATAGATTTCACTTATACGTATTATATGTGTTAATTCAACATTTGTTTCCGTATACATAATCATTTCTCGACTTGAACTATCTTGATGCATAAATTTGCGCGTAATTGCAAATAGGGATTCCTCAACTTCATGCTCTATTATCTAGAAAATTAAATCAATAATCAATGTACTCCGTTTGGAGATTACAGTATCCCTAAAGTATCTTATGTCGTGCAAATATCCTTATTACCCACGTTGAGAAAATTATATGGTAGACAGGAAAAAAATGTTTCTTAGCTTTTTATACGAAACATTACTAAAACTTAAGGAATTAGAACATACAGTTAAGTACGAAATATTCAACGAAATACACTGCCGGCAAAAATGGTCATTTTCCTTCAAATTTTTCTATTTTAAAACCTCGTGGAAACTTTCGGCCGATGTGCACCATTCGACATATCATATTGCATAAGTAGTTATATGAATATTTTGTTCATTAAGATAATTATTCAAAATAATCTTAAAAAATTGAAAAAATACCCTTGTAGGACCTTGCGTTATAATCGATAAAAAAAATTGAAAATATTATGTTTTGAAGTCATTGTCTTAACCAAATGTTACCTAAGGGAGATTTTGATTTATGGAATTAAAAAACATTATTTAATACCTACCAGTTAATACACAACAGTTCCACTATGAAATGCTAAAAATATCTTGTATTTAATATCGAACGATCGTAATATAAGAAAAGTCTAATAATTATGTGAACATCCAATATTCCGATAAAATAATTGTCACAAATAAATAGCGAAGACTAAGTAACGAATAAAGGCAGGAAAGGGGAAATCGTTTCGGCTGTAAAAGAGGAAAAGGGTCTTTTTCACTTGATCCAAGGATCTTCTAATAAAACTAACTGACTAAAGGCTGCGCCTTCATTCCATTCTAGAAGCCCATGTTGTCGTAGATCGTCGCTGACTCTGAGGTGAGTTAATTCTATCACGGAGACCTGATTCATTATCCAATATCGGTCCCCGTAAATTCCAACAGAGTTAAATAAATTATCGCTCGGCAAGTTTAACTGTACGTATTGGAACCGCCAGGCGACATCTACTTCACCAATTCACCTATACCTCAGCATCTGAACATCTGCACATGGGGGAGGGGGGCAAAGTACACTGAGCAAATAATTCCGTAAGGTAACTTCACACAGTATCTCTCGCTCCGGTAACGCCTGTTAAACAAATTTCAGATGAAGATATAAGACCACTGTATTGTGTTTAAAGATTTGTTACAACTGTCCTAAATGGCGAAGAAATGGAATTTTTCTCATGAAGGGAAGAAAGTTCTATGGTATACAAGTCAAGATTGAGGATGTGACGCAGGCAAGTTAGGAGGCCCTTACACTTCCTCTTCCTAAAGAGCTACTAGTAGTTCTTCCACTGAGACGTTCCGTTAATAGAGGGTTTATTATTTTATGGAACTACCTTATGCTTTGTGTATATAACTCGTAGGTATCTCGTCATTGTCGATGGGTTTTAAATCATCGAAAATTTTAAGGCGCACGGTAGCTCTCGTGGAAACCAGCCTTGAGGGGCTGCCCTTGCAGAGTTATTCACCCTTCGTTGCTGTAACGAGAATCCTTAGCCAGGTTATAATCCTTCAAGGATTCTGAGGTTTCTTTTACGTGGTAATTTGCCTATCGACAAATCGAAGGTCCTACTTGATGATCGTTCACTAAGGACTACTTGAATTTTATTCATCACCTGTGCAAACAATTTTCTCCGTATTATTTCCCAAATACATATATTTTGAAATTTCAGTGAAAATTGGAGAAACAATAAATGAGAACTAACCAAATAATGAAAACATACAACTTACGAGAAATTCGAAAATATTCTTGATACATTTTCGAAGTGACTTCTAATTTTTGTTAGAAAAAGTCTGTTTTTTGTTTTTAGAGTCAAAACTGGGAAATGAACCGATTCGGAAAAAGTTGAGATTATTTTTTATGTATATATTTCAAAGGAAACTCTTAATTTTTGTTTGATAAGCTCAGATTTATTTCGTCGCGCTAAACAATGAAAAAAAAAAAATATTCAGAAAAATTTTCGTTCTGATATGTTTAGAGAAAATAACTAATTCGGAACATTTAAAAAAATATCTCCTTTAAAACAACTGTTTTAAAAAAGGTTCAATTTGTAGAATACAGAAGAACAGATTAAATAACCAGCAATAGAAGTAACGTCTTGATAAATTAAATGTTTGTATTTAAAATATAAAATAAAGATGCAAGAAGAAAACTAACTAAAGTTTATATGTATAATCGGTAATCTTCACGTTAAGCAAAACGCTCAACTTTGTAAATTTATATCGTTCAGTCTAAGAAGTAAATAATCGTCACTCTAGGTTCTTCTCAATGAATTTTTTGTTGCGAATAAGATTGTCGGTGTAAAATCCTCATATTTGATGCCGTTTTCGAGAAAATCCTTCATAAAGGTTCAAAAACATCAGAGGACAAAGATAGTAATCGTCATGAGAACGTCCCACTAATCGCGATACGTTAAACACGCACGTAGATTACTGGGCCAACAAATATTCGCGAAGGGTGGAAAGGTCCGGACGATGTCTGTAAGTCTTTGAGTCCTTTCTACCTGTATAGAGGGATTGCAGATTGTTTACCCTTTACGGAATAATGAGTAACAAATGTAAGAGAACACATAAATTTTTTTAAAGAAATAAGAATCATTTTGACTTCTATATTAGAATTATTATTTATTATCATCATTATTAATTTTCAACCATTAATAATAGCTATTTCATCGGAAAATAAGTTTTTATGGTGTTTCATTCGACTAGTGACCATTCCTGTTCTAGATGTGCCCAGTTATCGTCATAGTAACGATCCAGCGATCGACATCTTTTATTTACTTGCGTATCTGTTTACTCAAGAATGTCTATGACAATTATTGATCCGTCGATGATGTAGACGACAACGATTGCGGACTTTATATTTTAATATGGATTTGCTTAAAATTATTATTCGGCCTACCTAGACTCAGTTATTGGCAGGTATGGCGATTACTCGACGGACTACGTGCTTTGACGGACTAGTACTTTATATGTATAAAACCAATGAAATTGGCATGAAATAATGATTATCGATGCTGTACGCAACACTGAAATCTTCGTGTATAACTTAATGCCCGACTTACCTCAAGTGAGTTGCTGCACATCCCAAAATCATACGTGACGTGAATACTTGGACGTTAACCTCAACATGTAGGGTTTGGCCGAAATAATGCAGCGGCGCCGTAGCTGGATATACTCTACGATTTAATCATTATTGAATTCGTGTATTCTCAAGTTTCAAAACGTTATACAACACAGTAAATACATTCTCAGGGCTAAGAAAAAATCAGAAATAAGCAAGATCGGCAGATTATATATTTTATTATTAAAATACGCCGTTAAAATGTAAGCCTGACGATTACCGATACAATGCCGATTACTGGGCCAACCACCTTATAATATATTTGGAAGAGCCGAAAATGTTCAATCTTAAAAACAGTTAAGTGGGATTGTGGCTATGCAGGTATTGATGATTATCGACTTGACTAAATAGACACCGTCGCTTTGATTGATTTTATATTTTATGTACAGATATTTTTAGATTTTTTACAGATTTTTTTTCCGAAAAACACTATTTCGATAGAAAGTTGAGGGAAATTAAGAGAAACTATGAGTAATGTAATCCGAAGAAATTCGGAAAAAGATACAGAATATTCGGAGTATTTTTATGAGAAATTTAGAAAACTTAAGGAGATAAATTTTTATCAAAGAATCCTTTCGAAAAATTGTTAACCCATTTTGATTAAGAAATTCTCATATTCATTAGCTGATTTTATGGCTATTATTGCACAAAAATTCCCTCTTTTACAGTTTGACAAACAAAACAAATTGATACTCTGCCACTGGATGCGTACATGAGGGTTGCCCAGATTGTTGTAATCAGAGGAACTGGTAAAAGCTTCAGAAAATCAGGACCGAAATACTAATTGAATTTTTGTATTAATTTCCAAATGGTATGATGTTGCAATTAGGAAAGCATCATGAAGGATGTTCAACAAAAATTGTTTGAATGTCTACTGGAAAGGCTACGGGACACTGGTGACCTAAAGAAAATCGGTAGTAAAAATGAAAGTCTTGAAGATTTATAACCTAATATGTCGAGTTTACAGTTTGCCACTATAGTTTACAGTTGGGAGCGTTGAGACGTTAATGCGTATGACTTTAGAATAATAAGGGGAGTTGACACTGATTGACAGGGAATGTCATTCTTTCGGATGATTTTTGTTTTATAAAATGCCGGTTTAAATTTTTATGCAGATACAGATGCGCGACCTACCTATAATATATTGATATATTAAAATTGGCTTCTAAGTTTTTACTTGAAGTTATTGAGATGACTCCCGTTAGCATTCATTTGTAACGTATTTGCTTTTTAAATCAATTGTTTGTATCCTGGTACAATTGCACAACGTTATATTGCTACATTAAAACCATTTAATGTGTTTGATGACTTTAATATGCTATTAGTGGTGTGAATTTTTTCATTGATTTGAACAAAACCGTTAGTGACGCTTTATGGGGCAAAACTAGATACCTTTGTCATTTTGCAGATTGCTATTGTTCTAGCCTCGTAGAGATATTTTTAATGGATCAATTTCTAGATATATATAACATAAATCTATTGTATACATATATTATATTTTTTATTAATAAAATATAAATTAGTTGTTATTTGAATTAAATTCTTCATAATAAAGATAGTGAGCCTTTTGTAATTTTTCCTACCTACATTTCAATTATTTGAGTAGTACCCACTGACTACTTAGTAACACCTCGTTTAGTGAACCCATTTGTACCAAATGTATACAACTTTGTAAGTCGTAGGATTGTAGTTCTTTCATACCTACATATGTTGGTATGCATAATTCACGGACAACATCAAAATAAGCCAACCTTAAATGTTTTACTTTCCAATCGATATTTCAATAATTATTTATCACTTTCAATACCCTTTGTGAGCTAAAACACTATTGCCGAATATCTCCGGATAAATATACATATACATTGGCCCGATTTTCATCGTTATTAAGAAAAACGTATCGCTACATCATGCTCTGCGGCGTTTCTCTATTTTCAAGACTTTGCACATCTATCCTCGTCGTAATATTCTTCAAAATAACAGGACCTGCTAAGGTGTTTCAGCAAAATCACTACAATAAAAAATGTAGAAAAACTCGGAAGTCAACGATGTGAACTTTTAATTTAGCGAAAAGAAAAGTGAAGTAGAATAAATATGTAATAAGGGTATATCGTACACAAAAATAATGATTCACATCCGAATATAATTTTCTTTCTTGATTGAATAAGATGTTTCACATTGACCGGGATTTCTCGATCGGACTAGGGTCAAGGACTTGTTATGAGGGATATCAAAAGATTCAAGTTTCAAGCCAAGCGATGTCTAAGAAGATGAAAAGAAACAGCATCCTAAAATCCCATGGTGTTGAGCCTTGAGAACCGGCGCGTGCCGTAACAACGGGGGGCCTACTAAATATTTTCAAAGTATTTAACGAATTCCTTGCAGGACTGGAAAAATTATCGTCATAAAGATTTACACCTGTTACGCGAGTTACAAGGTTTTATGTTCCTTTCATTTTCGTTATTGGACACTCGAGTAGAAAATTTTTCACTGGTTTGCATCTCTTCATTCTACGCGAGAACATTAAGGCTGATATTAAGATTATGAAATAGGGAAACTCGAGCAAATGAACACCAGTTTAAGCCTCATATTGTCAATTTTGTCGAAAAATGATGATTTTAGGTTGAAAACGGTGTTAATAAACCTTATTTCGAACCTCAGGGTTCTATTTTTGAGGTTGACATATCATACCCATTTCCGACGTATTGACCTGAAATAATGATTTCAGTGGGACCTCCACATTAAGATTCGTATTTACATACATATATATGTATGTATACACAAAAACCTTAGTTAATCAATTATATTTCATAAGGCTGTTCAAATGTAAATCTGTGTTTACGCGTTTTCGTTAAACGCAGTATTGGCCTCAAAGTTCGCCTATAGGGACTCACAGGCTGAAATTGGTGTTACAATTCAATCGGTAAACTCAAACAACAAAGAAATAGAGGTTGTAAAGGCTCAACCAGCTGCTAGGCAATGTAATTATAGATGGCATAATTTTCGTCCATAAGAAGTTCGCGAAAAAGTCTAGCTCAACAAACTAAAAAAATCAGGGAGACTACATTAGAAAACGTCAGAAATAGATTCATTGGAATGATATAATTGACTGATTATTTCAGATTTTGATACGTTTGATTATGCCGAAGAATCTCTTTTGCATGGGAATATAGTATGATAGGAATTAAAGTTTCTTACCCTAGTGGTTGGATCACTAGACAAATTCTAAGCTAAAGATTAAAATTTTATGGACGTGTCAGAAGATAGATTAGTTTCCAATTATGTAAAATTTAAATAAGATTTATCGTGCGATTCTTGATACATAAATATATACATATATTGTATACGTAAATACAAATAATACTAAAATTCGACGTTTTTATTACCATTTAGCAATGATGTATACGATTTATTAATAATATATGAATGAAAATTAATAATTTTCTCAGATTTTCGTTAATTCATTTTCTAAAGTAAAGTCTTGGAATTTTTACTCCTATTTGTTTAAGCTGTGAATGTCTGTTTCCCATTATGATTATGATAATAAAACCACCATAATTTTGAAAGTGCGAACATAGTGTTTGATGCATAGAAGAACTGTTACAATTGGACAAATAGATTTCTTCTGTGAAAAAAGGAAGTTCCGCATTGAATAGGGTAGTAGTCTGGTTTCTGGTTGCAGGTTGACACAACAATATCCTACGGACGTCACGACAAATTCGACACAGACGTACGCACAAGCAGAGTTAACGATTGAACGAAACACTAGGTGGTACGTCAGCCGATTTCTCCTGCGTCCATAAGCAACCCCTACTTACTTATTAGCACTAAGGCTTACTAGCCAGTTGAAACGCATGTCAAAATATTGTGTCAAGGGCGAGAAACCTATTGAAGTAGAATCTTCTAATAGCCGAAGAACTCAAGGAGAGTCACGGGGGACACGACTCGGCAATTACGATTCCTAGGTATCTCTAAGAATCCACAAAGCCTTAGAGAGAAAACTTCTTTTATAGTTATGTAAAATTTGCTAGGATAAGTACTCTTAAACATTCCCTCAAATTTCTAAAAACTTTACGAATATTTTCATCACCAATGCGAATGTCACTTTCTAGTTCAAGCGCTTTAATTTTTGAACATATAGAGAATAAATTGTGCACGCGAAATTTAATTGCAGATGACCCGCATAGACGCACAGTTCAAGGAGATGAAGATAATGGAAAGAGGAGGAGTATCTTCGGCTAGTAGGGGAATTATCCTGCCAAGTTAGGTTGGGTGAGAGCGATGATATCGCTGACGAGGCTTGCCATATTGGTCGACGGCCAATCCAATTGGGGGATAAAACGCGAACGGGGAGTGGTGGGTGAGGGTAGATGAGGATGGTCTGAAGAAGTAGAGGGGTGGATCGAAGAGGGTGATAAGGGGTCACAGCCATCTTCCCTATTATGCGCACGCGAGACCCATTTTGAACTCGGTGAGATCTTCCCCGCGCGATATGGATGAATTAATGAGATGAAGATGCATGGCGCTTCCTCGGCAATAAAACAGAGTAAAATTCCGAATGGGAACTTTCGTTCCTTCGGTTTCCTAAGCGAGTCGACAGTAGCGATTTATCGTTTTTATATATCTATTCCACGCAGAGTATGATAACTCGGAATTGGCCCAACCAAATACACCTACTACATTTATGCTTTCACATAGATTTCTCAGAGTTTGTTACATGCTACACGTTTATTGGTTCTTACCATATTTCAAGGAAAACCTTTGCAGGTCCTTCTTTCTATTTTTATTAATTGACAATTTAGGCTCTGTAACGCCCATGCTATCGTGTCGTTAACATGACAATACAATAGTACGTTGTTCTGCAGGAATTTTGTAAATTAAACATGTTAGACTATGTGCAAGTAGTGCAGTTATTAATAGAGAGATATAGTGTTATTAGCAACATGAATAATATTGTAATTTATGAATGATTAGACATATGTAAAAACAGTATAGATTGATATTTTCATTTTTTCTTTTGATGTGCTTAGACTTGAAATCTGAATCAGCGAGCGAAGGAGTAATCAAGGAAAGGGAAACAATGAGGAGAAAGATTCCCCGATATTCGCCAAGTCTAGTATAAGGATGAGGAAGTGGTTTAATCTTATTTATGGGGAAGCACGATAATGGCTGGAATGATGGGCCTCCGCGTATGTTCTGAAAGACCAAATCTTTATTTCTCCCCCCCATCCCTCTCTCGCCCACTGTTTCTGTTAAAATCTTTTTGCGGGGGTATGAGCGCACATTCTCATATTCATCTTGTTATTGTTAGATATTTGGGTAAGCAATGACTTCGACATATTCACATTAATAGTTTTAGGGTAACTGGTGCTTATTTAGAAGTTATTAAAATGTCTCTAACTGAGTCGTAACATGTGATGTGGTATTTTTTTCTTTCCGACAATTGGTCTTCGACAAGTGGGTTCTTTTTCATGCGACTGGGTATCTATGTAGTATATATATTATATGCTTTTAGCTGGAAGAGGTTCCTAGCATCTCCCTTTCTTGAAACGTCCATTGATAATAGGAAAGATAAGACAGGGGCCCCATTACCCACTGATAACAGTCTTACATACGTAAGGGGGCGAAGTTTTATCACGGCAAAAACAGCGGATGGGATATCGAAATATTAGCTCCAGCAACTTCTTCCATCAGGATGAATAAAGAGCCTCAGTTTCGCCATCTTGAACTTCAGATGAGAAACCAATACTGTAAAGAGAAGGCCCGTTTGTCGGTCTAATTGGATATTGACGAAAATTCCCAATAACACTGGAAAATTCTTATAATATATATGACAGTGAATCACAACGAAAGAAGATGTTTGAGAGTTAACGGAAATTTCTTCCGCTGCTCGAAAGTGCCGCTATTACGGCAAATAAATGCGAGTTAATTAAAGGCTCGAAGCCAATTACTTCTGGATAAATCGCAGCCGTTAATCCGTTATAGCGCAGACAAGTTAAACTTCTCGCAACTCCCCGTAATCCAGCTCCACGCACACTTTCACAATCCATCTCGCCCCCTTCACTACAGCTTCACTAACCTCCGCCTCTCTTGCGTATCCATGCGCTACCGGAACCCTCATCGACGCCGAAGTCGGCGTGGACGTCGACGCCATTCGCATAATTGGCTTTGAGCATCGCCACCTGCGACCCCAAGCTGCCACAGCCTTATACCCACCGCAACCTTCTCTATTTATATTTATTTACATCCGAAAGCGTTACGTAATGCCACCGACATCACTATCTCCCGCTGTACACTTGGGAATTTAACTTGGCGAACTTGGCGAATTTTTTCCCCTATACTTGAGTATATAATCTATTTATTACAATAAAAAGATTTTCAAATTTACATAAAGATACTTTCAGAAATATATACTTCCTTTTTCAGCTTCTAAATCAATAACTTGTGTAGGTAATGTTTCCAAAGCTTTAGTCTTGAAAGTGTTAAAAATGAAGTAAAAGAATCGGTTACCATGTAAGGTGTAAGTTGATACTGAAAATAAATTTGGAAAATTACCTTTATTATTTTTAAGATTTTATAAAGAAAAATAAGGTAATTAACAACGCAATTTTGTCAAACGATGTAATGCACATAAATTTAATACCTCGTTGAAGAGAAAGATACCGCTATAGTGCTACTGTCACTTAAGTATGATATTATAGCGGTTGAAGACTATCGTTCTCAATTATATAGATTATAATAGTAATGTAGTGATTAATAAGGAAACCTATATAATATGCTTAATCGTGCATGGAACCTTATTTATATGTCCTTTGATTATAATTAAATGAATAACAGCAATAAATGTCATAATTTCTGTCGCTTAGCAATAACAGTATCATTGTGAATTGAGTCAATTTACTATTCAGTACTACAAATTGCATGTAACTAAAACTTTTAACATGTAACTATGTACTCCTTTTAGTTATATTAAAAAACATTTCAGCAGTCTGCAGTCTTTCCATAAAATTGACTGATTCAAATGTATGAATAGCATAGAAATTATTTATGTACAAATTTTACTTCAATTTTTGTTACTCCCTTCAGCGGTAATTTCTAATATCCTAATTTTTTTTCCTGTAGGTATGGATAAATGAGAAATTCGTAATAAGAAAATAGACATATCCTCCAAATTACACCTTTTAGGAATCATTATACGACTAAAGTTTTTACCATCAAATACTGTATTCTTGATTCGTATATCTATCGATCTATCCTAGGAACAAACATTTAACGTCGTAGTGTAAGTTTGCTGCAAATTTTGTAAAAGATGCATAGTATTTTGGAAGAATTGCGATAGACATACGCCAGAGTGATATCTAATTTACGTGATAGAGTGTTACTAGGGTCGGATTGGTAATCATTATTGATTATTATCATTCTATCTCTAAGAATAAAATTCGAAGAGATTCAGATTTTATTTGCGATAATGTATTACGATATGTCTATAAAAATTAAAAATAGATTTACAGAATAATATTACACCAAAGTTTTATTAAGCTTTTCAAAACTAATCGAAAATCCAAATAATATAAGACATTATCGCCATTTAGCACAAGTTACACATATCAATATCTTACTTTGATATGTCACGTGCCACAAAGTGGTGACTAATATACGTAACAATAGACCATTTTTTAATTACTACCGTGAAATCATCTCATTCTGTGATATGCTGTATTAGATAAAGTAAGCTATGGATATGCAGATAAATGAAAAAACAAAGGAATTCATCTTCACTTCGAGAGATTGTCTTGAGGAAATTATGGGTCCCCTTTCCTTCCAATGTCGTGGGTGAAATACAGGACAGTGTCGAGTATAGAGTACACAAACCGCCCCTAAATTTACCCAGTAGCTCGTCACAGACTCCAGAGGCGTATCTAACAGAGTGACCCTCCCGCACAATGAAGATGCCCTATACACATTGAGATATCCTCTATAATTTATGAGGCCTGTTTGCCAACAGAGATTGCGGGTGGCTTCTGCGAGTCCTTATACCAGAACCTTTCTGGAGAAAATACCTCTATATACCTAGTACCACTCCTCGAGATTTTGACTGTGTTCAGGGGAAGCGGAGACAGATACACGAAATAGGCCCTTTGACCTCTCAGAAATTGTCTCGCGCCTCTATCAAAAATAGGGTTTTATGGAAATTTTTGTTAACAATTAAAGTTGCTAATGGTATATAGCACAAAAATGACGTTTAATCTCCATCTGTCTTACTCGGGATTCTAATATATTCTAATACAAACGCGTTATCTAGCGCCTTCTAAGTTTAATTTCTTCGGAATTTCTCTATAAAAATTAGAGTGGCGTTTACGGCTGGTCAGCCGCTTTAAAGGCAGAGCGTATAATGTATAATGGCACGCCAGGAGCATAGCGTTATAGTACAAGGGCTCCGTTGTATTACGGTGACATATGGGTTTTCGGGATGGGTTTGTGCTGCTCGTGGCTGCGGGGGTGGTAAATAGGGTGTCATCGTGTTAAATGGCCCTGATGTCCGCGAAATCCATTCACAGTCATTCTCTATATTTCACCCTCGCTTTCCTTTCTTCACAGAGCGCTGCGACTCTTGCGGCTAATTTCCAAACGTTATTTATTTAATTGCCCAGTAAATGATGTTCACCACATGGTACCATGGATACCGCTCTGCTTTTATTCCGAAAAGTGTGCCTTTTAATTATACTGGACCGCACGGTAAGACACCATCCCTCTTGTACTTCCCCTGAAATACGTGAAACAGCGTTAATGTACACAATTATGATCACTACACATCTACAAATATATCTGGTGCAAAGGCAATATCTGAGGAACTGGATAGTCGTTTCAAGGTACATGCGACACCTTTTCTAGGGGTGCGGTTTAATATTTCACCTAGTATTGTTACTGCCACTACTACCCTTCGGAAGGGATAGTATAGATTAACGTTAACTCTAAGCCCGAATTTATCGTTGAGTCACAGTAATGTGTCAGGAAATCTCGTCCGGTTTACGTGACATGCCGTAAATCGCTAGATCGATCGACTCCAATGAGAAAATATAAACCGAAAATTATATATAGATATAGTTATACGTCACAAGAGAGGAAAAGTAAAAAGTAAATAGAGCTTAAAAAATAGAAGCGCGACAATTCCGAAAGCACAGACCCCAGAAACAGGAATGGGTGTGCAACATACAAAAATCCTAGAAAATGAAGGCCATAAATAAGAGCGTCTGGCAATAATTTCACTCGCGATAGAGCAAAAAAGTTTTTTCATCGAATGGACCGTATAGAGAGCTACAGGAAGGAGTATGAACAGGGGGGTGTATTGTATTGGAGGGCAAAAGAATAAAAAAAGAGAGAACGCAGAGGGATATGGATAGGACATGGGGATCGAATATTGGGATGCTCTTGTAATCAAATAGAAAATTCCCAGTGTGGAAGAATCAGACGGGTTCAAACGATGAAAGAGTAACCAACGGATACAATCAAATCGGTTTCAGTTGTCACATGACTCCAAATAAGTGAGTGACCCGCCAGGACTTCTTTTTCTGTTTTCCTCTTCCTCAACCTCATTCTCATTCTCATCCTCTGCTGACGCTTACCTACCTCCTACTGGTGTACAGCTGTAGTGTAGACTTGCATAGTAGATCTTACAATATCAGATTCTAGTACTAAGACTCAGGTTCTACTGGTATGCCTATAGATATAGGTACATTTACACTACATCGGCGACCAGCCCTCCGCGAAACCAATCGTCCTCAGATTTCCCTCGAGACGAAAGACTTCCTTACCGCTATCACTTGCCATCTTCTACTGTTGATACCTTTAAAAACAAGAATCCTGTATTTAAGGTGCATTCTCGCATTCTCATATTCATTTATTCAAATTTCTTTATGCTTTGCCTTGTCGATTAAAAATAGTGTATAGTAAATACCTGTCTCATACATACGTAAAATGTGGAAATTTCTCATTTGAAAATATTTTCGGTATTTCCTCGAATTCGTAGTGACATTTTTTCATACTTTTTAAAATGTTAACACATTTCTAGCAAAGCCGAAAATGCCATCTTAATTATAGGCATGATAGCATGGACCAAAGCAATGGCCATGGACCATTGATCAAGCAATAGAAATGCCTTGTGTATTTGTCAACCCCAAAAAAGGAGGTATGGTTTTAGAGAAAATTAAAATTTTAAAACATGTAACAATAACATTTGTAGACCCTCAAAAGTTCTGGTGTAAAATTTTCAAATTATTTTTCGCTGTAAAGCGGCGAATACAAAACATGTAACCACATGGTTTAGGTGGTCACTTATCAAAACAAACCTTTTGTTCCTAACATTTTTAATCATAATATTCATTATATATGAGCGATTCCATCAGACTCCAGCCACCGGTATTTTATTTGCCGTGCTACGTGCATTGGTCGTTTTTAGTTTGAACACAGATATCCCGGAGACGGTGCAATCAAAATTTATAAAAAATGAAAGTTTTGTGTTTTTTTTAGTATCAATTATAAAGAATTGTATTTATTTTTCTGATGGAGCCCCTGAATAATTCAAAAATTCTAAACACTTTTCAACAATATATATTACCATAAACAAGACTTTGATCGCTCTGCAATATGGCATTTCCAAAGCACAGTTCACGGTAAGGATCCTTGTGATGTGACGGGTAGAGCTTTAAAAAGATAAGCAAGGAAAGCCAGACTTCAAAGATCTTCAAATGACTACATAACGACCCCGTTGAAGTTCTACGAATGGGCCCAACACGATTCTACGTTATCTAATATCTCTGTTGCCTACGAAACCGAGAAATCTGACGATAAAGCAACTAATTTTGTTAAAAAACGTTTTGATGATTGTAAAATGATACTAGATACACAAAAAATATACTGTGTTGAACCAGTTGGCGATCGCGAATTGAAAATCAAAACTTATTCTCGTTGTTCCACTTTCATAATCGTCAGTTTATTACGTCCGTACAAGAAAAAAAAGCAGTTTCCGAAAAACAAAGATTTAAAAAAGTGTAAAATAATTCAATAATATAATTTTCTGTATTATTGTATGTAAATCAGTATTGTAAATAAAGTAAATGACCATTTGTCGATTTGACAGTGTTACTCTGAAACCTTTTAACATTTCCCTAAGTATCATTCGTCTGAACTAGATGAAAAACCTATCAAAGGATAGTGGGATAACTCGAAAATGTCCAAGCACGCTCAAATCCGTGCTTTGCCCGCGCCGTCCGCGTGCGAATCGTGAGCGCGGTCATATAGTATGAATTTTATTTCAAGAAATAATCAACGGTCCACTTTCAAATTTTCAGACAATATTCTCTCTACTATAATAACAAATTACAGAAAGAATTATTCAATTTGAAGATGCCCATTTTGAATTAATACAAATGGTTTAAGAAATTGTTACAAAACAATTACTAAATGACCGAATTTTTTACCATTAAAACGTGGACTTCAAAGTGAACCCTATTGCATATTTTGCCCTGCTGTGCTTTGCTTTTAATTGAAAAGATGATGATGCACAATACATAAGAAGAACCGGTTTTTTTAAGTCGATAAATTAAAAAATCGATATTTCGAAAATTTTTCATATCATATTGAAATAAAAAAATACCTGTCATTTTTTTCCCCCTCATGAACAAGGGAAACAATTTTCAGGAAAATTAGAAATTTGGTTTTAAATCTCACTCATATACAGTGTGTTCGTTATGAAACGCACTATAGTAACACCATTGCATTCCTTGTCAAGTTCTAAGGAATACGTGTATTTTGATTTTTTATTTCATGTATCAAAATTTCGAGATAATCAAGGTTGAAGTTGCAGTAATGCCACCAATCAGAACGCGTTTAAACGGAGCGTAGATGACGTCGCGAGCCAGCCCGCAAGACCTGCTTGCCCTAGGCCAATAACACTAAGATTATCGTCGTAGTGTCCCTGTTTATCTGCATGTAATTGAGTAAGATACAAGAGACGATACTCTTAGTGTTATCGGCCTAGTGTAAGCAGGCCTTGTGGGCTGACTCGCGACGTCATCTACGCTCCGTTTAAACGCGTTCTGATTGGTGGCATTACTGCAACTTCAACCTTGATTATCTCAAAATTTTTGTATATAAAATAAAAAATGAAAATACACGTATTTTTTAAAATTTGACAAGGAATGCAACGATATTATTACAGTGCGTTTCATAACGAACACCCTGTATGTCATTACTTTACTAAAAACCCACGTATGTTTTTAAAAAATAATTTAAAAGTTTTATATATGTATATACTGTAACGTGACAAAACGATCAACCTCTCAGTACTCCTGTGCTGAGAGCGCACTCGTTACAAATAGGCAACAAGGACGCGCGGCTAGTGTCAACACTAGCCGATAGATGAAAAACGTCTCCCGAACGTCAATCAGCGTAAACTAATAGAAAAATAATCCGATAGAGGATTAGCCCTTCTCAATCTCGCTAATCAATCTAGGAGTACTGAGTCACATACGGCAAATCACACAACTAGTCAAATACGGCATTTGAAATCAATTTAATCATGGAATTTCGGAGTTACAACAGCAAGGATAAGTGAGTTAAATTAACATTAGCGTGAATTAAATCCGTAAGGATAACGCATATTAAAATCGTGACATAGTTAAGCTCGATTCATGCCCTCCGGGATAGAACATTGTATTTTCATAAAATCACTGTTTTTAATTGAGTCGAAAGGCGACAGAACACTAGCATTCGCTATCCCGCCTTGACCAACGCGTAGAGAAAAATTGTCGTAGTTCTGAGGAGAACATTGCGATTTACCTCAGAACCTTCAGTCGTCGCCATATTGTTCTAATCTATTATCCACGCCGTGATTAGTTGAGTCGCACACAGTGCCATAGCCAATAGATAGGCAAAGCGCCACTAGGGCTACAGGATCAACACCGGCATATCCTCTGTACCTCACAGACAGGTCAGAGAGAAATAGGAATAGAAAACAAACATAGGACGATTTCCTTACAATCCTTTCCTACTATACCGACCGTTATATCGGGCGAGTATAAGTAACCACGTCACAGAACTAGTGTATCGATCGTCGATAATTTAATACATTTTTGTGCTTTTATTTTACCTTATCAACCTGTGTCGCCTAAATTCTTAAAGACACCAGCCCCGAATACTTACCTACCTCCCATTTTGTACACTCATAAGGAATGTACGAAATTGCAATATCGACAAACGTTACAATACAGTAATCAAATTTTTAATGAGTCAAATTGGCTTAATCCGCAAATCTAATGTTAAAGCAGCGACGGTATTCTCAATATTTTTTTATGACATGTTCGCCTAGTTTAACAATTCTACCGCTAGATAGAACTTCCTCAATCTGTGTTAAGTTAGCCAGACAACTTCGATATTTCTAATTTTCTCCTATACAGATCGATCGTTAGTTGTTTTTTGTTGATTGTTAGGCTAACTAAAACATTTGTTAGTTAATAGCTTTTGAGTAAAATCTAAAATAAATTTTGATGTTAATTTAACCGACGCACATGACATGTTGTATAGATTGCGTTTCAAAATGGGGTTAATTGATGTGGAATCGTTTGTTGTTCACGAATATAGTAATTAAAACATTTGTTAGATTATATGTAGTTTCGTCTATAAAAGTGAAAAACTTTATGTCATCCAGATGGTCCACATTCATACTAAATACTATATACTACGTATAATGTCACGTTGCGCCATCTGGATGGTATATAGTTTTTCGCACCTCTGTAAAGTTAGCTGGACAACTTCGAATTTTTTTATTTTCTCCTATACAAATCGATTGCTGGTCGTTTGTTGTCCACTGTTAGGCTAATTAAAATGTTTGTTAATAATTTTTGTATAATATCTCAAATAAATTTTGGTGTTAATTTAGCCGACTAACACGAAATTTTGTATAGATTGTGTTTCAAAAAGGGGTTAATCGAAGCGAAGTTATTTGTTGTTCATGATTATACTAATTAAAACGTTTGTTAGATTATAGTTTCGTGAAAAAACGTGAAAAGCACCTGTAATAAATTAGCCGGATACTTTCAACTTTTTTAATTTTTTGTTTTACTGATCGTTTGGTGGTCGGTTGGTGGTGATAGATACCCCAATTAAAAGTTTTGGTAGATAATAGTTTTTCTGGAATATTAAAAACAAATTTTAACATTAAGTTAGCCGGACATATTTTATTTATTAACCGATTTCGTCCAATAAGGGGGGGGGGAATTTTGTTCAATAATCGATGCGAAATTATTTGGTGGTTATGAATTGTTAGTTAAAAATTTTGGTCGTCATTGATTCTGCCAAAAACCTTGAAAACTGTAAGCGCAATACTGGTGGGGGCAGGTCACACAATGGCAATGAGTTGGCCGGACATATATTAATTTTTTAAGTAAGAACACTACGTGAGGTCTTAATTGACGTAGAACCGCTTGATGGTTACAAATAGACTAGTTAAAAGGTTTGGTGGTCAGTAATTCTGCCTAAAACTTTAAAAGATGATAAAGGCAATGCAAGTGGGTTTTGATCAGACAATGGCGTCGAGTTTTTCTGGCAACTTTATATTTTATGAGTAGTACGGAAATGTCTTAATTGAAACGCAATGCGTTTCAAATCGTTTGGCAATGATTGGTGGTCTAATCGAAAAAAAATGCTGATTACTTGTTTCGGCTTGCAACATTCATTATGTTTACACGCACGAATTTTAGGAAAGATTAACCAATAATTGTTGTTTATTCGTTTCAAATCTTACACGTGATTGCTTAATCCTTTCTGAAACCAGTACGTGTAAACTTAGTTATTGAAAAATTTGTGTGCGTTCAACTCACGCAGGGACGAGAGCTGTGATTGGCCGAACAATGGATATAGGAGTAAGCAAGTGACAATTACGACCACTGAACTCTAATCATACTGGAATTCGTACGACAGTGGTGGGGGCCGCGCAGAGAGAGATAACAAAGACACAGGTCTGTGTAGCAGCTTGTCTCTATCACACACTGTACAGTCTCTGAAAAAGTTTCAGCTGGGATAAAGCAATGCGCACGGGGAGGACCCAGCCAACATAACATAACATAACCTGAAATAGTGGCACATATTTTATTTCGAAGATTGATAAATATTTTTTTTTGGCATTTTAGTAAGGCCTATATTTATATGATGGAGCCTAGATAAGGTTTATACGTACAATCGGCTCAAACGATTCTAACGCATAAAAAATGTGACTAGAGGAAAAGACTTCCCCTACTCAGCACGCTCTTCAGTCCTACGTTATATTCTGCGCGTCGTAGATGCGCATAGAATCAGCAGTATACGACTTAGGAATGAAGAGTGTGCTGAGTAAGGGAAGCCTACTCCTCTAGCCACGTTTTTTGTGCATCAGAATCGTTTGAGCCGACTGTACTTGTATTTCAGTCCTCTTTCCAGCGCACTACGGCTGGTACTGATATGTCGGCGGAACAACACTATTGCTGGGCTTATACACCACATGCGTAGTTTAACTCAAAAAGGACAAACTCCTACAGGAGGTGAGTGAGACTGCTCCGTGCTGGCCGAGTTACCTTCGAATCCGTATTTATACAGATTTCGCCGAACACTGTTCGGATTCGGTGTATAAACTTTGTAGGTCCCCTCACGCTGAGTTGAATACGGCCCGTCTCGCAAGGTACATCGCCATCTATTGTCGAACTTCCAACCTTGATTATTAGGACCAGTTACTGGCACATGTCCCCCATTGGGGATACAGCTATAAGGAAAGGAAGGAAGGAAGGATACCACGGTCTTACATACAGGCACGGTCGTACATACAGGTCTTGCAACTCCCTTGGAGGGGGTAGTCTTCTTAGAGAAGCATTTTTCATTTCGTTTCATGACCACAAGAGGCGTTGCGATCAAGCGACCAGTTCCCATCTGTCTCTCTCACAGCCGACTGCGGGACGGAGACAGGACTAGATCACAGTCTTACTCGCTGTAATCTAACCGAAGTGAACGAATACAGTATAATAATGGATCTAAACATTATGAGATGCAACTAAAAATAAAGTTTTTTAGACTTAAGTATAATGAAATTAACGTTCATCCAGAACCCAAGCAAACCCGAAATCCTGCAAATCTGAAGCAAGTTCGATAGGCATTAACGTTTTCTGTGACAAATACATAAGTAGTCGTATTGACGGAGTAGTTTAAGAAGGGTTTCATAATCTTGCTTTTCCCGGTTCGTTTCTCAGAACCTTCATTTAAATTAATTTTTGTAATTTATATTTTTTATATAAATTATAAATTGATATAAATTAAATTTATAAATTACAAATAGTTTTTTTCCTTGTAAATTTTCCTGATGAGCACTTTGTCTCATTCTTAAGCGAATATAATATATTATTGCATAAGACAATATTTCGTTACAATAAGAACATGGCCGACTGCAGAAGGAAGTGGAAGGAGTAAAGACAAAGGGTCGCTAGATCACAGCGACGCTTGTGACTAAAATTTAAAATGTGCCGTGCTTCAACAACACGTCTACCCCTACCGGTGAAATTTGGACGAGTTGCAAGACCTGTATCTAAGACCAGAGATGAGTGGGGAGATGAACAACGCTCCGGTTTTAGGCGATACCAAAAGCATGGCGCTAAATCGTAGCGACGAGTCCGGGAGTAGGATTTCGTGATCATCTACACTGTCGATGTTACAGATTTCGCGTAGCCGCGCGGGTCATGATCATCGTTCCAGCCGATATTGCAGTCAGCGAAAATGAATGGATTACTCGGTCGTGGGGAAAAAGTTGCCGCCCCTCACAAACCGTTCTTGACAAACAGGCGGGGCAGCAAGGTTTTCCATCCAACCGAACCCTAAACATTTGTATGGGCGTAATGCGCAAACAAATGTGTATATTCAAATAAATTTCAAAGTTATAAAAAATGCATAGAAATATTGATTTCACTCTTTACCTCTTATCATGCCGAAAATGAACATTAAAAATGAATGGCGAAATTCGTTGGTAAATGAAACGACCGAGAACAGTTCAAAGTGAAATTTTGAAATATCATAGCTAAATATCTATAGAAAATTTAATTTAGAATTAAACGAGCATCGTGGCTGAGTCAATAACCTGTCAAGATATACCGCTGCTGGTTACGGGTTCGATTCCCCATGAAGAACTCTTTTTATATCTTCTTTTTTTTTTAGCTTACTACAAAAATTGTTCAAGGTCCCTCTCTTTTAACCTTTCTAGGTTGCCCAAACTTTATTTTAAGTTTATATATATTTTTTTTAATTTTATCTATGACAGAATCGACTAATATTTTAAACGCCTGCTCGTGCCGCGCGACCGGCGACTTGAGCGGTTGCGTGTCCTCTCTCGCTGAGGGGGTCTGCTATTGCTGTTACTGCTGCCGCCGGTTCTTATAATCTTATAAATACTTTTTTATTTGCGATCTTCAGTTCCAGCGTCCAGTGTAAACTCAATAAGATTTACTATGAGAAAATAATTAGCTGACTTCGTTACATGGAATCAATAATCTTGAGAAGCAAATATGGAAATAAGCATTATCTCTGTCAGTAATTGTTCGTCCACGTGGAGAAAGGTGGCGTGAAAGTTCTTAACTGGTGTGCATCTTTATATTATTCTGCTTATATGTAAATTAAGCGAGACGACAATAGTAAGCAGTTGAATAAACGATAAAATTCTGGAAATACAACTTCCGAAAAAAGTAAAACAAACAGATGTTTCTGGCGTCTGGCTAGTGCACCCGGTTACGAATCGGAAGGTCTATGGTTCGAGACCCCTCTATAGAGAGCACTTTCTTTTTACAAAAAAAATGTGCTTTTGCAAATGGGATTAACAGATTAAAGAGTATATCCAATTAATTTATTTATCTTATTACAATAAAGGCATCACAACGACAACCTGCGGGCTACCACATCACCCAAGAGGTGCCGCAGTCGATACGTTCCCATTATTTAACGTAGCGGATCCCCACTAGGCCTATACTACGATCAGCGATATCAACATTACACAAACGATCTATTTAAGTAATTAAAGTATAAACGAATAGGATATTAAAAGGTTTCGATTAGAAAATCTTAGTAATATGAGTTCTGCACTCAAATATAAAGTTTCTTCATTGAAGATGATTACGACAATTATTTTACATTATATTTCACACACA
>NW_014333020.1:81998-85333 GCF_000341935.2 Cephus cinctus
TAAATATCTATAGAAAATTTAATTTAGAATTAAACGAGCATCGTGGCTGAGTCAATAACCTGTCAAGATATACCGCTGCTGGTTACGGGTTCGATTCCCCATGAAGAACTCTTTTTATATCTTCTTTTTTTTTTAGCTTACTACAAAAATTGTTCAAGGTCCCTCTCTTTTAACCTTTCTAGGTTGCCCAAACTTTATTTTAAGTTTATATATATTTTTTTTAATTTTATCTATGACAGAATCGACTAATATTTTAAACGCCCGCTCGTGCCGCGCGACCGGCGACTCGAGCGATTGCGGGTCCTCTCTCGCTGAGGCGTCTGCTATTGCTATTACTGCTACCGCTGGTTCTTATAATCTTATAAATACTTTTTTATTTGCAATCTTCAGTTCCAGCGCCCAGTGTAAACTCGCGGTTGCGTGTCCTCTCTCGCTGAGGGGGTCTGCTATTGCTGTTACTGCTGCCGCCGGTTCTTATAATCTTATAAATACTTTTTTATTTGCGATCTTCAGTTCCAGCGTCCAGTGTAAACTCAATAAGATTTACTATGAGAAAATAATTAGCTGACTTCGTTACATGGAATCAATAATCTTGAGAAGCAAATATGGAAATAAGCATTATCTCTGTCAGTAATTGTTCGTCCAGGTGGAGGAAGGTGGCGTGAAAGTTCTTAACTGGTGTGCATCTTTATATTATTCTGCTTATATGTAAATTAAGCGAGACGACAATAGTAAGCAGTTGAATAAACGATAAAATTCTGGAAATACAACTTCCGAGTAATTGTTCGTCCACGTGGAGAAAGGTGGCGTGAAAGTTCTTAACTGGTGTGCATCTTTATATTATTCTGCTTATATGTAAATTAAGCGAGACGACAATAGTAAGCAGTTGAATAAACGATAAAATTCTGGAAATACAACTTCCGAAAAAAGTAAAACAAACAGATGTTTCTGGCGTCTGGCTAGTGCACCAAGGTCTATGGTTCGAGACCCCTCTATAGAGAGCACTTTCTTTTTACAAAAAAAATGTGCTTTTGCAAATGGGATTAACAGATTAAAGAGTATATCCAATTAATTTATTTATCTTATTACAATAAAGGCATCACAACGACAACCTGCGGGCTACCACATCACCCAAGAGGTGCCGCAGTCGATACGTTCCCATTATTTAACGTAGCGGATCCCCACTAGGCCTATACTACGATCAGCGATATCAACATTACACAAACGATCTATTTAAGTAATTAAAGTATAAACGAATAGGATATTAAAAGGTTTCGATTAGAAAATCTTAGTAATATGAGTTCTGCACTCAAATATAAAGTTTCTTCATTGAAGATGATTACGACAATTATTTTACATTATATTTCACACACAAATGACGCGTGTAAATATCTAAAAGTAAGAGAAATTGAGAAAAGGATAATTGGGAAGAATAGTATATCGGTCTATTGAGATCACGTACTGGCGACTTCAACACAACAGTCTAGGAATCTGAAGTATCGAATCTGAGTCGGCGTCTGCAACAATGTTGCTAACTATCGCGCGACTAGCAATACACATTGGGGTCTGCAGCGTCAAGTCGTTCACAGTCGTACAGGTAGCAGCATCATGGTAAGTAGTTCTTCAATAGTTATGAAGAAACAAGGCGCAACACGTCTCATGTTTATTTTATTACTATGAAGGATATTGCGAGAGAGAATATTGTGAGTTAATAGAAAATGATTTTCGATCCCGATGACAACCTTTTTTTTAAAATATTTTATATAAGCTTAAAATAAATTTTGGGCAACCGAGAAAATTTGAAAGAGAGGAACCTTGAACAATAGTATAGGCCGATAGTAGTATAGGCCTACTGGAGACTCGGTATGTTAAATAATGCGAACGCATCGAGTGCGGCACCTCTTGGGTGACGTGAAGCCCGCAGGTTGTCGTTGTTTATGCCTTTATTGTAATAACATAAATAAATTAATTGGATATACTCTTTAATCTGTTAATCCCATTTGCAAATGCACATTTTTTTTGTAAAAAGAAAGTGCTCTCTATAGAGGGGCCTCCCGATTCGTATCCGGGTGCACTAGCCAGACGCCAGAAACATCTGTTTGTTTTACTTTTTTCGGAAGTTCTATTTTCAGAATTTAATCGTTTATTCAACTGCTTACTATTGTCGTCTCGCTTAATTTACATATAAGCAGAATAATATAAAGATGCACACCAGTTAAGAACTTTCACGCCACCTTCCTCCACCTGGACGAACAATTACTGACAGAGATAATGCTTATTTCCACATTTGCTTCTCAAGATTATTGATTCCATGTAACGAAGTCAGCTAATTATTTTCTCATAGTAAATCTTATTGAGTTTACACTGGGCGCTGGAACTCAAGATCGCAAATAAAAAAGTATTTATAAGATTATAAGAACCAGCGGCAGCAGTAACAGCAATAGCAGACCCCTCAGCGAGAGAGGTCCCGCAATCGCTCAAGTCGCCGGTCGCGCGGCACGAGCGGGCGTTTAAAATATTAGTCGATTCTGTCATAGATAAAATTTAAAAAAATATATAAACTTAAAATAAAGTTTGGGCAACCTAGAAACGTTAGAAGAGAGAAACCTTGAACAATTTTTGTAGTAAAATGAAAAAAAAAAGATGGAAAAAGAGTTCTTCATGGGGAATCGAACCCGTAACCAGCAGCGGTATATCTTGACAGGTTATTGACTCAGGCACGATGCTCGTTTAATTCTAAATTAAATTTTCTATAGATATTTATCTATGATATTTCAAAATTTCTCTTTGAACTATTCTCGGTCGTGTCATTTACCAACGAATTTCGCCATTCATTTTTTAATGTTCATTTTCGACCTGCTAAGAGGTAAAGAGTAAAAACCAATATTTCTATGCATTTTTTATAACTTTGAAATTTATTTGAATATACACATTTGTTTGCGCATTACGTCCATACAATTGTTTAGGGATCGGTTGGATGGAAGACCTTGCTGCCCCGCCTGTTTGTCAAGAACGGTTTGTGAGGGGTGGCAACTTTGTCCCCACGACCGAGTAATCCATTCATTTTCACTGACTGCAATATCGGCTGGAACGATGATTATGACCCGCGCGGCTACGCGAAATCTGTAACATCGGCAGAGGCGATGATCACGAAATCCTACTGCCGAACTCGCCGCTACGATTTAGCGCCATGTTTTTGGTATCTCCTAAGACCGGAGCGTTGTGCATCTCTCCACTCATCTCTTCAGGCTCATTGGCAATCTCCCTACTCATCTCTGCATGCATGTAGGGTGCGTTCCACTTAACGCTCGCAATGCTCGCGTCCACGACCGTAA
>NW_014333021.1:0-101 GCF_000341935.2 Cephus cinctus
TAATAACAAACATACAGCATTAGAATACTATGAGCACATGCAAAGTAAGAATTTTGGAATTCCTGGCACGGACCCGCCAAGTAGTACTCGATAAGAAATCA
>NW_014333021.1:489-18142 GCF_000341935.2 Cephus cinctus
ATCCTCCAAAAAACACTTACGTGTAAAAAACTACGCCAAGTACAGGATTGCTGTGAATTTCTCTAACAAAAAGTATTGATATCATATTATTGAGGCTAAGTACATAAGTCACTACATGTTTTCCTATTTTATGATCTAGCACTGGCCCATCATTTTAATTATATTTTCAATGTTTCCTATAACGTTTTCGCTACTCTTTTATGTTACTGCTGCTTCCCGTATTTAATTATGATTTAATTGTGATTTAATAATTAATAAAACTTTAGGTGATTCCTTATCGAGTACTACTTGATGGGTCCGTGCCAGGAATTCCAAAGTACTTACTTTGCACGTGGTCATAGTATTCTAATGCTGTATGTTTGTTATTAAGTTTTTACCGTGATTATTTTTGACGAGTTGTTGTTAATATGCTTTCTATAGAAAATTGGTACTGGTTTTGTACCATATTTATATCAAGAAATGCACGGACCCGCCAAGTAGTACTCGATAAGGAATCATCTAAAGTTTTATTAATTATTAAATCACCATTAAATCGTAATTAAATACGGGAAGCAGTAGTAACATAAAAGAGTAGCGAAAATGTTATAGGAAATATTGAAAATATAATTAAAATGATGGGCCAGTGCTCGATCATATAATAGGAAAACATGTAGTGACTTATGTACTTGGCCTCAATAATATGATATTAATACTTTTTGTTAGAGGAATTCACAGCAATCTTGTACTTGGCGTAGTTTTTTACACGTAAGTGTTTTTTTGGGGATATGACAAGTTTTTGTTGTTCAATAGGATATATGAAAAAAGTTTTAAGCACTGAAATCTGTATTGTTAAACAAATATAAAATATAAATGCATTGCACTGTCACTAATCAGATAAATATATTGCGTTGTCGAAAATGTTAAATGCCATATAAATGTAATTTATAAATTGATTTTTCTTAGAAACACAAAAATATATATAAATTTAAGAGGAAAGTATATTCTTAAATGTAGAATGAAATTCATTTAGAAAGAAGTTGAGTCATTTAGGAATTTCGTAAGCTTCCTACCGTGGTAATCATAGACGTGACACCAAAAGATTACCATGAGGAAAGAACATTTCCTCCTCATTTGCACGCTTACAATCAGTTACATATTTAGTTCAAATCAAAAATCAAAGTAAATTTTTCTTTAAAATATATATTTTTCATTTAATTTGTTTTTATGAAGTCTGTGGTTGAATGTTTAATAGATAAAAATAAAATTAATGTTTGAATTTTGTGTGAAAATTTTTATCAAAACTTACATGTGATTAGTTTTTAATAATTAATAATATTTACTTGAATGAAGGGTAAATGTACTTGAACTAAAAGAGTATTATAGATTTAATATTTGTGAAGTCCTCATTCGATATCTTAAGGCAATCACTCATCTGATCTAGTGCGATACACTATATTGTAGTATTAATTGTTCTAAATTTTTGTTTTCTTTTTCAACAAGAACATAATAAATATTAGAATATGTCTTTTATAACAAATATGATACTGTTACTATCTGCTAAATTCAAGTCTCTTTGTTGCACTTAATGGTATTGGCAATTGTGTATAGTGTTTTAATTCTAAATTTTAGTTGTAAAGTATCATACATATTACCAGATGAATGACATATTTAATATCTTTGCCTAGTTATTGTTTGTAGAAATATTATACGAATAACAGTTTTTATATTGTAGTGAAGCAAGTAATTTATTGAAACATGAATATACTATTGCAAAATAATTTGTTGGAAATTATATTACACTATAACTCAAATGTGTATTAATTTATTAATTTAAAATTATGTTACATGTTGTAACATATAATTTTACATGGATATTACATTGAATCAAATGAATAGTCAAGAAAGTAACATGTTCGAAGGCTATAAATATTTGAAAATTACATTTTGATTGCGCTAAATATGTTATTTGTTCATTCATCTAAAAGTATGTACTTTATTATGTAATTCCGAATTATATTTACATAAACTTTCATTTTTTCTCTTCTCCTTTTTATAAATATTCTTCGTTGCGTATTATTATTTTTTTTCATCTAATTTTTATTTACATATAAATGAGTTTTTCGTATTTCAAATTGCTAAAGATAATTCGAAGTTATTTTATATTTTGAGATGTAATCAATGAAATTTTGTATTGGCTATACCATTGGTTGCTTGTACTTGACACAAGTCTCAACTACGTGTTGTAATCAGTGCCATCTGTTATCTAAAAAAGTAGTTGGAGTTACGAAGACGACGACAATGACTGAACTGAATTAAAATCATCTCCTTTACTCTTTCAATATGGCTTGATCTCGTACAGCAACTGTATAGATATTGGTGCCGATCGATTCAGAACGGGAAACCTAAATACAGAAAACTATGCAGAGGGACACTTGAACACTCTGAACTTTCACATTTAACACCTAGATACAAGAAACTACGGAGCAGAACACCTGGACGCCCTGGACTTCCACGCCCGACACCTAGATACAATAAAATAAGGTGCGGAACACCTGGACACCCTGGACTTCCACATCCGACACCTAGTTACAGAAAACTACGGAGAGGAGCATCTGGAAATCCCATATCTCTAAAAATTGTCACCTAAAATACGAGGAACTATGTTAAAGCACACACATACACACATACGTACACGCATACACACGCGCTCCACATGAAAGCCTTAATAATTCTATACTATTGTGAAAGCAGCCTTATGTCAACTGGAAATTCGGTGTGAACGGTAGCTTCACGTACAAAGTGTATTTGATTGTGTTGTGTATTCGTAAATTACCAACACCATCCAGAGTACAAATAGTTAAAGAAGGCAAAGCAGTCAGCGCCATCTGTCGTGTAAAAAAGTAGATGGACGTGCGAAGGCGACGACGACAACGACGACGACGGAACTGAAATAAAATCATCTTGCTCGCCATTTCAATACGCCCTGATCTCGTACACTAATCGTATTGAACTTGGTGGCAATCGCTTCAGAACCTTCAATTCCTATAGTGAATGTATCAATAACTTTTCCTCATATATAGCGGTTCATAAGATATTTCGTTCCAAACACAGGTATAAGGAGTTGACTCGAGTAAAGAGTCTCGGCGCGCTGCGCCCTGTACAGCCAGTTGCCTGTACTTGGCGCGAGACTCGACCGAGTCTCTTGATCGGTAAATTCTTTTCGGCACATCGAACTTTTCGATTGCCTCATGTAATTTCTGGAACGCTGAGTAGCAGGCCACGCGCTCACACTACATGCCAGCGCGAGGAATGAAGCAAGACTCTTTCAGCAAGATCATCAATATTACGGTGCATTATCCCAAAAATTGGAGCTAATGCACCTACAGTATTCGGAATCAATAGGCAGTCTTCCGTGATTCCTGGCAACAGGCGGGACTCCTCTAGGAGTCACCGTCTAAATCATCGAGTCTTGCTTGTTCCTCCGCTGGTAGTATTTTACGTGTCTTTGGATCCTTGTGACCAAGCCTTCCCACCCGAGGGCCAGGGAAGTCAGCGCGGTGAGCGTTCTATTAAATCTATCGCGAGTGTAACAACAGAGGATGGATTGCCATAGAAAGAACTCAGTGAAGTGCAATATTAACTCCTTCAATCTTATCAGCCATTGTAAGTCAACCTATCTTACCTACAATAAATAATCAATCTGTATACCTACACGTCGTTCTCATTCGTCGGCATTACATCCCTCACTTTCACAGGAAACAGATACGCCTAACGTTAAATGGTAGCCCACAATTAGATATATCTACGCTCTAGCAGTTTCACTAGCTAAGGCCTAACACTACGGCCTTTGATACGCACTCCGAGAGTGATATGCTTTTAATGTCTCCAGAGGTACAGGAGGCATTAGAAAATTTATTAAACATTGAGGAAGCGGTCAAAAATATTCCTATGTAGGTCTAGTAATAGTACTAGTAATAAGAATAATTTGTATAATAATAATAATAATAATAAAAACATGTTTTATACTGTAATAATATGTCCCTTTTGTACTCATGCTTCACAAAATTATCTTCTTTAAACCTAAGGTGGGAATTTAGGGTCTAGATGATAATAATAATAATAATTTTCGGAGGGATAATATATGTATATTGATTATAAAATCACATTATAAGTAAGTTCGATAGCTTTGAGTACAATGATGTGTTTTATTGGTATGCTTCTTAATTCTCTGGTGAAATTTTCTAACTATATCATCGTTCTTATTATAATTTGTTGAAAAAAAAGTCTTAAAACTGCTGCATTGTGCATCCACGGGACTTGTTATATAAAAACATCAGACAGTACTGTCCACAAACTTACGACTTGAGAGACTGCAACGGTGTTTGATTCCATGTAATTCTTCTTGAATTCCTTCTCATAGCCTACTGATGATTCCTCGCAAAAAGTTCCAGCCCGTAACTGTCAAAGTATTCACATTCTCCTTGTTGATCGATATAAAATGCTATCCAATGAGTGCCGGGCTTGTTATGAGGGTCTGTATTCATAACTGTAGCGGATAGTCTTCGACTTAACTTATATCCCACGTAAAACTTTTGAAATCTTGGGTGTTGTCAACGCTTCTGGTCGTTTAAACATGCTTCTTGTTAGGTATGATGACACACACAGTGCTAATGAAGAACTAGTCATTTTCAGCTCTTGCGCGTCTAAATAATAATAATTCGACTAACGGGAATAATCAGCTACCACTTGTCGCGAAGAGTCTATTTCTATAATATTGTAAAATTCAGCGTACACAACGCAGTTTATAATAGCCTCCAGAGCATGAGCAAATGCCACTTCTATTCGAGGGTCCATGTTTTATGAGATTCTAATGCATAGCACAGGATGCGCTCAGATCCGGTGTTAGATCAAACGCTGTGAAACAATGTCCATTCGCATATTCCGCACGACCGATGCCATTTCCTGTATTTTCATAATGAATACCGGTTCCCATAAAGAGGGTATAGTAGTTTCGGACTGATAACTCTTTATCATATGCAGGCTGAAGAGGCCTGCTGGGTATTTGAACGCCATCGATATAGACCAATAGATTATTCATGTTAAAATGCTGCAAATTGAACGGATTTTTGGCAGGCGGTCCGTTGAAAATCTTATTTGTGACAAAGTCTATGATAATTCGTTTCGGTAATTGACCCATAAAAACATTGTCGAGAGTCTCTCGTTGTATACCGACAGGTATAGAAAGAGATTTTACTTCGACACTTGTTATGGGGTACTTCGCCGGAATCTGAGCTAGAGCTTTAGTATGAGCTGAAAGAATCATCGGACTGATTTTTACTTTTCGCACGAGTAGCGTGGCTTCTGTGATATGGACCTTATAATATCCTGCTCCAGATTGCATTAAGCAGAAATTATCTTTAGATCTAACAAGCCGTAACTGCACGTCAAAACCGTTTAATAAATATTTCTCCTGGTTGAAAACGTCACAATGTAACGGTCCAATGACATCAACAATGACACAAACACCAGCGTTTCCGCTAGCAATAGATTCGCTAATGTGTCAGAAGCGCCTGGTGATTGCTGATAGTACAGGCCTGCCGTGAGGTGTGTATTTTTCGCCGTAGGCTCATAGTTTAAAGTATTCTCAATATATGCTCAGTATGGGTATGTATTACTCTGTGGTGATACCAGTTTTTGATTAAAAAGTACATCCACTTGACTGAAGAATCTGTGTAAAAAATTATTGATAGGTGCCAATTTGTCTGTTGCTGTAGGCTGGCTAGAAGGCTTCACCTGAACTTGCAGGTATAAAAAAGTATGAGGTAGATCAATATACTCATTCCATACCCTGATACAGAAAATTCAATCGGTGCATTACCGGAAAGCGATGAAACCGGTTTATAATGTATCCAATAGCCACTCTTAATATATGTCTGCGTAGGTGGTATTCTAAAAAGATCCAGTTCTGTATTTACACATTCGCCTGAATGCGAATGTAGGAACGACATTTCTACTTTTCCAATTATCCAAAAAATATCTTGAATTTTCTTAATAGTTTTTTTCATGAAAGCATTCTTTTTCATGTTCGATGTTTTAGACAGCTTCTTTTTTTACGTAATTTTATTTTTTGAATTACCGCCTATAGTGAAACGTCTTCTCGGAGGTACAGTAACAAAATGACCGTTCCGCTGTCGAAGTAATGATTTATAACCAGAACCTTTTATCAAATCATCAAATTTTCCTGCCGCTTTTCGTTTTAAATTTGCTTTTGATTCTTTAAATCTATTACGTAACGCATCATGGAAAGACGTCTTATTTTCGACATTGCTTACGACTGTAAGTCCTGCGTGAAAAATCTCTTTTCCATTAACATCTGCCTAAATAATCGAACCATAAACGATCTTAAACCATGACCCCTTTGGCAAAAAGCACCAGCGTATACAACGTCTACTCTACCGCCTACCTTGTTCAGGTAATATACCTTATAAGCGTTCATAACGCCTTCAATTGTTGTGACGACGTCGAAAATGTAATGTAACTGTCAGTATACCACATTCAAATGGCACTGATCCTGTAGTGTGATCGCTTATAATAGTTTCGATTGATTGAATTGGACCACCAACTATGGGGTAGTAATGAGGCATGGTGAAAGTCTTAAGCCCGTATTCAGAACTCGCTCTTAAGCTGCTTTTAGCTAAAGGTACGCTAACAGGGAGCAGTGTCTTGTAACATATACTTTCAACCGCGTTCGGAATCATTCGGGAAGATTCGGGCATATTCGATTATGTCCAGGAGTATTCGGTGGCATTCGGAAAGCGCGAACTTCATATTTCGTGAAAACTGCAGCCATATTTGAAATTCGAAATTGAAGAACTCCCTTTCTTGAAACCAAGCTATTAATATTGAATTAATACGTTAAAACTATTATAAGACAGGCATGACATGAAAATGAAAAAAAAATAAATGGTTGTAGATCATCATGGAACGAAAGGAGAATTTCACCCTCGAAGAAAAAGCATTAGTCATACAATTTGTAAGCGACAATCGTGATATACTAGAGAATGAAGCAAATAATGCTTGATTGCAAAAGAGTAGGAGAGACAAATGAATGAAACTAACAAAGAAATTGGCAGCGACTGGAATTAAGAGGGAATGGAAAGATATAAGAGATGCATAGCAGCGGTCGAAACTCACAGCAAAGAAGACTATTTCTTGCTATCGCAAGCGTGCGAGTGGTACAGTCAACCGCATTAATGGTGACAACGGTAGACGTCGTGCGGTAAGGTAAGAGAGGAGATTTGGGAGGCGCCTGCTCCTGTATCTTGGCCCATGCGTGCAACGCAGAAAGCACTATGGTGCGAGCGAGACGCCAGAACGTCGCTCGGTGCGTCCTTGTTGCACAGCACTAATGTAAACGAGACGCCAACAAAGCCCCTCATGCGCAATAGGGCGCTTGGTGGGGGACTGCTCGTGTCCGGGCGCACACTCTTGCTCTCTCTCTCTCTCTCTCTCTCTCAGACTAACGCTCTATGACGAGGAGAACAGCTATTACCTCGACAAGAAACGAGAAGGGGCTACGGGACTTTCGGTAGTGGGAATGAGATAGACTTTTCGATTATCCATCCTCGTCAAACAGCGTTAGTAAGACAAAGGGAGATATATGCGTCGTGGTGGCTAGAAACAAGTGTCCCAGCGTCTATCGCATTGTGAATAGGTGCGACTCAGGGACCTATTGCCGTCTCGCTTATAATCGTGCTGTGCGAAAAGAACGCACCGAGCGACGCTCTGGCATCTCACTCACACCGTAGTGCTTTCTGCGTTGCACGCATAGGCCAAGATACGCGAGCAGGCGCCTTCCAAATGTCCTCTCTTATCTCACCGCACGCGTCCACCGTTGTCACCATTAATGCGGTTGACTGTACATGACCCAACTATACTTATAGTATACTTCTCAATATTTTTCTTATTTGATTATGAACGTGCGTTCGCAAATTATACCTACTTTATCAAGGTTACAACTGTTAAAATTGTAATAACTTTTATATTGATCTTCATAATATCAACTTGTAATAATGTAAATTAGCATGGTATAGTAATTATATGTTGTATCGTGGCGGAGGACGGCACATTACAAAATCCCCGCATCTCCGCGCGCTGTCGACAGTACGGTGGTGCTCCCGACATCCATCTCTAAAGAATTCCCTGGTCCGGGGTGCGGGAGGAGGGAAGGAGGGAAAATAGTGGACCGGCGGCGGAGGCACGGTACCCTTGTAGGTTGAGAGTTCGCACGCAAGGGGTGCCCAACCGCCAGGATGCACTGTCGGTACCCCGAAAAATTTGACCGACTACGGTTTGCTAATACGGGGGGAGGGCGCCGGAGAGAAGGATTGTTTTGATTTTTGACCTACCGCGGAGAGCGATAGGGAGACAGGGAAGTGTGTCGCAGAGAGTCCGTGTGTAAGGACTCGGGTCTCCGGCGGACCGCGAGAAAATGAGTTCTTCTTTCGTGCTTGGGCGATAGCCGATCTATCGGATAATCGCGGATTGCAATTATCGGGATTTCTCGCAAAGAACCATAGCTTCCAGGTTTTTTTTATATAGTATAGTGCCAGTGCGTAGCCGAACGTGTAAAACCTCAAGTGTTCGGACAGACGCCCTCATGGAGCCGGGACGCGTCACCATGGAAATAGGCGGAAGGGACACGGCCACCACTATTTGGATTTATTAAGGGATTGATGGAACAGTCAGTTTTCGGTAAGTATCGCGTGAGCGGTCTTATTTAGAGAATATCTCGCGTGAGAAGATAGCCAAGCGGGAGTGGTGCGGACACACGGATGCCTCAGGTGACTATGGATGTCAGAGGACACACTCCCAAGAAAGAGAAAGCTCATCTCCAACGAGTCCTGCTAGGATCGCGAACCGCGCCGTGAGGGGATTCGCGGATTCGGTGGGCACACCGAGGTAGGGACACGTCTTCGGCAGGCAAGCCACCACGATTCGGAATAGTCGTGACCCGCTGTTGGGAACACAGTGTACGCGACGGGATTTGTATTGTGAAATCCTCCGTTTATTTAGTGGTAATAAACGAAACGGTATCCTACTCGCTGCCTAATCATTTCGCGCGCCTATTCGCTGACTCCGAAATTCTCTCTCGTCACCCCCATGTTCCCTTTTTCGATTTTCAGTGTGCTGAGGCTGAGCCGTCGGGAAATGTGAAAAACGGCCGTGCTGAGGGATAGTAGTGCGGGGAAGCCGCACCTGGCGCCGGACAAGTAGATCTTCGAATCTTTTCTTCGATTCAGCATGTTGGGAGCGGCCACGGATTATTTATAGGTGACACCGTAGGACGGAATACGTCACAATGTATAGTAACTACTAACGCATTACTAGTAAACAATACACATCTGTATGATATTTCTGTTTACATTTCAATCCAATGTGACCGAGCTTGGATCCACGTCTACTTAAACGCCCCATCTAGAATAGTCGTTCTTTCGTTTCATTTAAATTTCGAGTCTTACAAGGAACGTACCTCAGGTGTCCCCCTTCGATTTCGTTCGTTTTGAAATATATTATTCTCTATCAGAATCTAAGAGATACGTGTTTCTTTATCGGCGGAAAAACGGTTTTAAGTGGTGAAATCAACCCCCTAAATTGGGCTTTTCGAGGGCGGTTTTCGCAGTTTTGCATATTTCCAGTCGAGGTATTTAAATAGGACCAATTGGAGAATAATCCTCATGGTGAATAATGAAAAATACATTTTTGTCGGTGTGGTAGAAGAACACATAAAAATGTATAGGGGTTGAAAAGTGTGAAATTTTTATAACAAAAAAAACTATCAATTCGATTTTGATAAAACCAGTTGCATTTGAAAGTAGTACACAAAAGTAGGAAATACATGCCTTTGCGTTTTTCGAAAAAAAAAACGTCGTTTAAGGATGAACCACCTCTATGCCGATGCAACCAATTTCTCATTAAAGCGGCATTATCTCGCTTCAGTTTCTCTTCCCAATCATTAGAAAGCTCTATTTATGTGACTCCCTTCTTGTGGCATTCCACATACGCTTGCGAGGTCTTCAGATTTTTAGTATCCTAAGGGTTTTGGAGGTTGCTAAAATAGGTTCTAGACACTAAATTTTGAAATTCACAATGCCAGATACTATCAAAGTGCAATTTTCCAATTGTTATTGCAGGGGGTAACTACCCTTAAACGCATTTTATTACTGTTTTATGGAAATATGTAATTATATTTAAGGACGTAACAAATTGTGATAAGTATTCGCATATAATTTAGTAATAAAGAAACTAAAGAGACGTAAAACTTTAACAAAGAATAAGAAAATGAATCTAATAGATAAGCTCGACGAAGGCATTCGTCCGATAGAAATTGCGAGTGAATTTGGCATTATGAGCCTCGCAAAATATTGTAGTAACCGTTTTAAGTATTCAACTGTTTTTTTTATTATACAATTATGTTAATCTACCAAAAAAATATAGGCTACATAAATCTATAAAACTAAATTATTGAAAATTAGCTGAATTCCGAAATAAAAATCACTTGAAGAGACGTTACGACCATATGAAGGTACTGTCCACAAGTCCGCGTATGACTTTAGGCATTGTAGGGGCGGGACTTAGGGAACCTTGATTCTGCGGACTTCCGGTCCCGACTTGTCCATAAAATCTATTTCTTACTGTGTTAATGTTTCTTTAAACATTTTACTTGACGCAGTAGGTTAATTCTAATTATGAATCATAACATTCCCGCACACTCTGAACTCATCAAGAATGGACCATTTTGTGCTTCCTTTTAGTGCATATCCTGCGAACTTTCCGTACATTGTTGCAAGAAATAGTATATGATACGCGTGCGGGTTGGTGATTCCCACTCGTCAGGAATCACCAACTTCCCGCACTTGTATCATAATGTACTAATATGACACACCTTTGCATTCTCTTTAATCAAAATGATGCGATAATGTACCCTACATACGACAGCTATTTTGTTTGGCGTTAGTTTTCCCACATATCACTCAACAATGATTGACTACCGTAAGGAGACATCACGAATAATATTGACTCTAAGGTTAAATTTACATTTTCCACATTAACATATTGTTTTATTTACTATTTTATCGTTGGATACTGTGCGATACTGTATATTTCATCACATTGGATATTTTTTCGTCATGTCTTTTGCAGCGCTACAACGATAAGATAATTCCATCCTTACATATAGTACACCTATCATGTAAGCTAGTTCTATGAAGTCTATCATAATTAATTTGCAATTTTTTATCTTAGAAACTGCCTTCCTCATTATCACTTAAATATGGAACACAATTACACTATTTTTTATAAAGACATTTTTTTTTATTTACTTACGTTAGCATTTCCTGGCTGCAATTAAAATGTTAAGAACTCATTAATTAATGAGAAATAAAATCATGCTTATATAAAGCAATTGTAATTAGTGCAATGTTATAAATTATGCAAGATGTTATACCATGAACCGCGACATTATTACAGTCAGTTGGACTTCCGTTTCCGGTGACTAGTGTGGAGAGTGACTGTGTGATAAGGATTAGGAAAAGGGTGCGGGAAGTGTATGTGGAGGTGCTAGGAGGGTAGAAGGCGGTGTATGAGTGTAAAGGAGGGTGAGTAGTGTAGGGTGAGAGAATAGGCTGGTAAACGGAGTGAAGGGATAAGTGAGGGGGGTGGCAGTAGGGACGAGGAATTTTTTGGAGGTTAGGTGATAGTGAGAGTGTCAGGCGCGGGAGAAGTAGGTATAGCAGGGAAAGGAGTAAGGTAAGGTAGGAAAAGGCCGGTAAGGTAGGGTCGGGGATAGCAGTGTAAGATAAGGCCGGTGGAGGACGTATTAAGTGGAAATGGCGGACGACATTGGCGGGAAAGAGGAGTACGAGGAAAAAAGAAGGGGAAGACCGACGAATGTGGCGAGGCTGATGAGGGGGTGAGCAGGGAGTGAGGGGAATATTGAAGAGTTGCTGATGGGAAAGAGAAAAGCATTAGAGTCTGAAGATACGGAAGAAAGGATGGAGGTAGAACAGGAGAGGGATGTAAAAAAGAAGGGGAAGACCGACGAATGTGGCGAGGCTGATGAGGGGCGAGCAGGGAGTGAGGGGAATATTGAAGAGTTGCTGATGGGAAAGAGGAAAGCATTAGAGTCTGAAGACGCGGAAGAAAAAATGGAGGTAGAACAGGAGAGAGATGTATTTAAGAGGAGTAAGTTGGTGGAAAGATCGCCGGAGAAGGGGGGGGGGACAGGGGGACAGAAGAATTGTTGAGGATGCTGACGAAGAAATTAGAGGGGGTGGTGACGAAAGAAGTGGGGAAAGTGGAGAAAAGGATAGAGGAAATGGCGAGGGAAATGAAAAGGGAAAGGGAAGAGATGGTAAAGAGGTGGGAGGTGGAAAGGGAGGCGATGAGTGACAAGATAGCAGAGTTCGAAAAGAGGGTGGAGAAAATGGTGGATAGTGACATGAAAGTGTGGAACGAGGTGGAGGATGGATGGAGAAAGACGACGGGAAACGAATAGGAAAAAAGGCAGAAGGAGAAAGGAGGGTGGTGACTGGGGAGGGTACTGGACAAGGAGAGGGGGGTGGGGAGTAGAAGGAAAAGGAAAGAGGACACGCTAAAGGTGGGTTTTTGGAATGTGGCGGGAGTAAAAAATAAAGATAAAGAGTTTTGGGAAGGATTGAGAAGTTGGGAAGTGGTGGTTTTAATGGAGACGTGGGTGGACAGGAAGGGGTGGGAAGAGATAAAAGAGTACTGGAAAAGAGGCTTTAAGTGGGAGGTGCAGGATGCGAAAAGAAGTAGAGGAAGGGGTAGAGCGAAGGGGGGATGGTAATGGTGGTGAAGGAAGGATTAGAGGTAGGCGGATGCGAAAAGAAGTTGAGGAAGGGGTAGAGCGAAGGGGGGGATTGTAATGGGGGTGAAGGAGGGATTAGAGGTAGGCGAGGTTGAAAAAGGTGAGGAAGGATGGATGGAATGGAAGGTAAAGTTGGGGAGTTACTGGTGGTGGGTGGTGGGGGTGTATGTGAATGGGGATATGGAGAGGAAAAGGGATATGATGGCAAAGTGGATGGAGGAGGAGGATTGGGAAGAGAGGGTGGTAATAGGGGGGACTTCAACGTAAGAAGGGGGTCGGAAGGAGAGGTGTGGATGTTGGGGGAAGGCGGGAGGGAGGAGAACAGGAGGAAGTCGAAGGATGGAGTAGTGACGAAGGAAGGGGTAAGATGGTGTCAGTTCTTGAAGGAAAGAGGTTGGGGGATCTTAAACGGGGGAGTAAAAGGGGATGAGGAAGGAGAATGGACGTACGTGGGGGGAAGGGGCAGATCAGTGATTGACTATGTGGTGGTCGGGGAGAAGGCATTGGACAAAATAGAGAAGATGGAAGTAGAATGCAAAGTAGACTCGGATCACATACCGGTGGTGCTAGGGGTGGTGGCGAGAAGAGGAGGGGGATACAGAGATAAGAAAGGGGAGGGGAAGAGAGAGAGGGTGGGGAGAGGGTGTTGGAATGAGGAGGGAGTGCGGAAGTTGAAGGAGGAGTTTGGGGACTGGCGGTGGGGGGAGGAAGAGGTGGAGGACGGCTGGAAAGAGTTTGGAGGACGGATAAGAGACAAAATAGAGAAGATGGAAGTTGAATGCAAAGTAGACTCGGATCACATGCCGGTGGTGCTAGGGGTGATGGCTGGAAAAGAAATAGAGGAAGTGACAAGGTACAAGTATCTAGGGTATGTGGTGAGGGCGGACGGAGACCAAAGGGATCACGTGGAGGAGAGGGTGGAAAAGGCGGCAAAAGCAATGGGACAGGTATGGGGTATTGGAAAGGGGAGATTTAGGAATGACTGGGGTAGAAGGTTGTGGTTATTTGATAAGATGGTGTGGCCGGTGGTAAGTTATGGAGTGGAGATCTGGGGATGGGCAGGGAGGGAGGCGGTGGAGCGACTACACGAAAGGTATATGAGGTGGGTGCTAGGGGTGTCAAGGATGTGGCCGGTGGTAAGTTATGGAGTGGAGATCTGGGGATGGGCAGGGAGGGAGGCGGTGGAGCGACTACACGAGAGGTATATGAGGTGGGTGCTAGGGGTGTCAAGGATGGTGCCAGGCTATCTGGTAAGAGAGGAGTTGCAGAGGGATGCGTTGGAAGGGAGGGCGGGGTTGAGGGCATGGGGCTATGAAAAGAAGCTAGAAGAGGGAGGAGGAGCAGAGTTGGCGAGGAGATGCAGAGAGGAGATAAGGAAGAGGGCACGGGCAGGTAGTGGTGGAGAAGGATGGGAAGATGAGAGAAGAAAATTTTATGAGGGACGAGGGTGGAATGCGGTGGAGGTGGAGAGGAAGTGGGCGGAGGGTGAGATGAGAGGAGAAGAGATGGTTAGGATAGAATAGAAAAGGCAGGACGAGGAAAGGTGGAAAAAGGTGGTAGAGGCGAAGGGAAATAAGGAGTACAAGTTTATAAAAGGAAAGGGGGTGCCGGGCTTTTTGAAGAAAGGGGGGTGGAAGAGAGTTGGCAGAGAGTTGTGAGGTTTAGGCTGGGTGAGGAGATGAGAGGGACCAGGTACTGGGAGAAGGAGGAGGAAAGAAGGTGTAGGACGTGCGGAGTGAAGGAGGAAACTTGGGAGCACGTATAGGAAGTATGCACAGCATGGAGCAGGGAAAGAGGATGGCAGGAGGCAAGGGAGGAGGTGCTACGAGATGAAGGTTTAGGGGAAAGGTGGATGGTGGAAATAGAAAGGTGGAGAGGAAAATTGGGGGAACAATTGGGAGAAGGAGCAGAGAGGGTGGAGAATGATACGGAAGGAGCAGGGGGGAGGAATGGGAAGGATAGTAGTGTTGGTGCGGCGGAAACGGAGGTGGAGAGGAAAATTGTGGGAACAATTGGGAGAAGGAGCAGAGAGGGTGGAGCGGGATACGGGAGGAGCAGGGGGGAAGAATTGGAAGGATAGTAGTGTTGGTGCGGCGGAAACGGAGGTCGTAAGACGGACGAATGGTGGTATGGTAGGATGAAGTGGGTCTCTCTCTCTCTCGATGTATGGGTGTCTGGTGTTCTGTATGTAAGATAATTGTAGATTATAAGTGTAGATAATTATAGTTTATAGACGTTTGTGAGTGGAGCGGGAGTACGCGCTGTACCCCGCAAGGGAAATAAACAGCTTATACAGTAATGCGCAATTGAAGTGGAACACTTTAATTTTTGTGTATCTCTACAAAACTATGACCGATTTAAAAAAACCAAATATATATTTTTCAGGAAATTTCCTTCCCGTTCGAATGGTAAAGGTTTTATCCCGATCGGATACAAAATGGCCGAATGGCAGGGGTTGGAGTGAAAAAGTGCATTTTTGAACTTTTTGAAAATTTCGAGATCTAGTAGTTCCGGAAGGAAATTTATATTTCTAATCAGGGAACGAGAGAGAGCATCCTTCGGCAATAAAAAAACACCTCCATTGAACCCCTGTAGGATCACTCTAGGGGGAGTTACACCCCCTTGAAGTGAAAACACTTAAATGGCCATAACTTCCGAACGCGCCGGCCTATCTGGTCCAGTTTCTGCATGATATCATCTTTAATGATACTGCAGAAGTAGTATAAGTTGGAGAGTTCTGGACCAGGAGACCTGTAACCGACATATACCGACACTCCAGAGCCTTCGAAGGTGGGCGTCCGTGCTAAGTTGCCGTCGTGAGCTCTACGATTTCCGGAAGTGACGTCACCAAGACCCCTCGATTCCAAGAATTTTCGCTCGATTCCGGGAATTTTGCGTCACATTCCGGGAATTTTGCGCTGGGTTCCGGGAATTACGCACGATCGAGAACCTTCTAGAACATTCTAGAACCTTCTAGAACATTCTGGAAGCTTCGACGGTTCGTGTCCGTGCTAAGTCGGGAAGGTTCGCTCCCAGAGCCGGCGGTCCTCTCGCGCGACGTTTTGAGACAGTCCCTTGCCCCCCACCCCGGAAAGCCATCCAGAAGCTTCGACGGACTCGTGCACTTTCGTGCAGGTCTCGGACGTCAGCCCTCAGCCCGTTTGACCTCGAACGTTATCTCGCAGAATTGCGCAGCATCACTGATGCAATCCTCCAGGAATTTTCCAGAACTTTTGTCCTTAACTTCATAGCGCAGGCTAGTGCGTAGCATCGGTGAATCAGAGAGAGAGAGAGAGTGACGAGCGGCATCCCCTTTCAGCGCAGTGCCGAAAAGCGGTTTCGGCGACTTTTGCGTCGAGGTTGATTCCAGGAAAAACGAAACCCTTCCCATGCAGATTTCGGACGGCAGGCGATTCGACCTCGAACGTTATCTCGCAGTGGTCGCGTGTCAGTCTCCTCATCCCATTGAGAATCCCCCATCCCCCGATTCGTCAGCTTCCTCATCCCACTGAGAAGCTTCGCGAATTCCCCATCCCCCAGCCTCGTGCGAGAGCACCGGTGAGTTCAAAGTCATTCTAGAATTATCTATGTATCGGTTGTGCGAATGCGCAATACCGAGCGTTATCTCGCAGAGTCGTGCGTCGAGAATGCGATCCCTCATCCCCCCGAGGTTTCAAATTACTCGTAAGCGCGCGACGCAACTTCGTCGTCATCGTCGTCGGAGGGCTAAGGAATATTCCGGAAGATGCATGAACCTTGACATCGAATCCAGGAATCTCTGTAGGCGATTCGATTCCTTGAAATCTGCGGAACCTCCCATCCCCATTTTAACCCTTGAGAATTTCCTAAGAACTGTCACAAAAAATCTGAGGTATAGGGTTCCAATGGCAAGAATAATTATCCATACAGGTTCATTTGAAATTTTATTGATTACAGCAGTGTGTATTTGATCGAATGACTTATTATCTGGTTGCTCGATTTCCTCTTTCAGATCTTCCTGTTTGACCTTGATTCGAGGTTGTATTGCCAGAAGAGTCTCCCGCGGCGTTATCACGATTTGGTCGTGCAGAATTTTCATTCATTCCGAATAATGTGTTGTTGTTATCGAAAGTGATACGGCCGTGTCTTTCAGGTAGATCCGCGCTCCGTACCCATTCGTGGTACCGATCTCGTCGAAACTGTTCTCTCGCCCTCATGGCTCGTTCTCGTTCTCCTTCTCTCCCATGCAAATGCCCCATTTTTAGGTTAAGTTTCACAGATGCTACCTCAAAGGATTTTCGTTGCAAACTAATTTTATGATGTAGTTGCGTCGTTACTTGTAACTGAATATTCTAGAAAATGCGTATCGATTTCTTGGAAGAAGCATATAAACTTTTGAAGAAATTGAAAGGATTTTCGTTGCAAACTAATTTTATGATGTAGTTGCGTCGTTACTTGTAACTGAATATTCTAGAAAATGTGTATCGATTTCTTGGAAGAAGCATATAAAACTTTTGAAGAAATTGAAAAATGGATGAAATTTGGCATTGAAAATATTAGACTTTTGAATAAAATTTTGAGAAACGTTACTCTTACGATCGAAGAGAAAATCAAAATTTTAACAACGATCGAAATCCTCAAATCTCTGCAGGAAAAATTTAAACAAAAACTTCGAAAAGGAGGTAAAGGACGGCGAGAGAGAAGTGACAGAGTACGTTGGGGAGTTATTCAATTTTTTGACTGGAAAATGGTGTTTCCCCCTACGAATATAGTGATAATTGGGAAAACGCTACTTAGATAAATTTG
>NW_014333021.1:18353-18720 GCF_000341935.2 Cephus cinctus
TTCGAAAATAATAGTTGAATTTGTAGGGTTGCGTGCAAAATTATATTCTTTCAAAATTTTATGAGAAAAGCAAAGATAAGAAACGCGCGAAAGGAACCAAAGAATCTACATTAAAAATTTTTACTTTCGATGATTATATTCGAAATTTCAAAAGGGACATAACATCGTGATTATCGTAGGTCAATCCTTCGAGAACATTGTTAAACTATTTCAAGTCAACCTTTGGAGTGGGGGGAGGATATTGTCATGCTATAAGAAGTACTGTTTCGTGACATCTTCTGTCAGTAAATATTTGACAATCATAGTTAGGCTTCAAATATCTCTGATAAAATGAGTAACTCTCAAACTTGTGCTCGGAATACTTCAG
>NW_014333021.1:19259-23755 GCF_000341935.2 Cephus cinctus
TGTGAGTTTGGATACCATGCCTGAGAAGTCTACTGCATCACCATTACTATTGCTGATGATGCAAACGGTTTACAATTTGGATAATCGGAAGCGCATAGTCGTGGGACTAGATATTTATAATGGATATCAGCCAACGCTACAAGTTATTGGTTGTGAGGGGGATTCCATCACACTTCTACCTTTGGATTGGCGACTTCTTCTTGAACACTCTGAGAATATCCTTAAGCATTTTACAACTAATGTTACTGTACTAAAATATAATAATGAATGGTTCAAAGTTCCCCTCACAAATTGCAACATCGTAATGTGCGAATTATATGGTGACCGTGCGATAAAGATAATATCGGGGAAAGACACTATTGTTTTAAGAAGACAATGCTTCGAAAGACTTTTAAAGCTCGAATCGTGTATATGTTCTGCTGTAACGCTCGCGGAAGATCATTATGTTACCGCAATCCGAACTCGTAATAGTTTTCTCAATGAGATTACAACGGCCTTTGAAACCGGAAAAATTTCGAATATCACGCCTAGTGCAGTGGCTGACCTTCTTGATTCACATTGTATATTCAATCACCTCTGCACAGAGTTAGTAACACTAGCAATACACGAGTTAGTAAATAGTGCACTCGAGCGTTTAAATTGCACCTGATCCGACTGTAGACTTTAAATTACTGATTTCATTCCATTATCCTTGTTCTTTAAAATTTTTATGAAAGTGTTAAATAGAAGGAAATAGTGATGTGTAACGAGCTTCGTAAATCGATTATTGACTAAGTGCATGAGTAGCCCATTAATTTTTTAAAGTAGATTTCCTTCAAATGAAGCCTCGTAGAGAAAAAAATTCATTCTGCAGTCTCGATTTACCTTTCCAACAGAGATCAGATCCTTTCCAGTTGTACCATATATGTGGAGATTGGTAAATGTCAGATTTCTAACTCATTATTTTTGCTTTTCAGGGAACTTGAAAATTAAGAAGTTCCTAGGAATTAAGATTTTTCAAATAAAATATTATAATATCTTGTTACTTATTTACAAACTATCTACAATTTTACATTATATAATCCCACGGAAGGGCGTTTGTTGTACTCAAAATAATGATTCAAAATAAAAATTTGTTTGCAATCCTAAAAACTCAGTCACAATTTTCCCATTATTTTCATCCTTCATTAGATTTAACACCTTTTTCATTCGCCAGTGGCATATTGTAAATGTTATTTGAAAAATATTTTGACGTATCAAATTATGTAAGTTACGCTTGATGCAGTCATATACATATTCGGAACGGTAACTGATAGAGGAAGCTGTCAATATTCGTGTATATTACTTCAGCTCGATTTTCAAAGGTATTCTTTACGTATTTGTAATGAAAATGTCGAAAATAGAAAATCCTACGTATATCGGTTTTCTGAAAAGTAAGATGTCATATCGGACTTGGTATCTTCTTACAATAGCAGTAAGCAACGTATCATTGGTATAAAGCCCACAGATGTGAATGCTGGTAACGAGAAAGAGTTACTACAACGGGTGTACAAGAAATTCAAAGTCAAGTTCACATTTAAACGATCAAACACATTTTCGAGAAAGGCTATACATCGAATTGGACTATCAGGATCATCCCATCGAAGGTGGTTTCTATGAACAGCAACTCGTTACCGTCAAACACCCCGATATGTATTTTGTGGAGATGATGTTGATGAGACGCGGAAACGGACTCCTTTTAAAATGGTTAGGTTTGGATGATTCGCATAATAGTTGAACCGATAAGTCAAATTTGTAGGCCTCACCGATGATGAACAAGGTATGGAGATGAATAATTTTTCAGAAGATTTATAAAGAAATAATTATATATTTATTTTTTCTTTTCCGTACATTATATGTGTACTATTAAACTCTACTACTACTGCTACTATTACTGCTGCTACTGCCGATGGTGTTGCGCTTGTTGCAGTTTATGGATATCGCTGCTGTTATTGTTCCTACTGCTACAGCACTTGTATTCTTGGCAGCAACTGCTTCGCATATTGTCACTGCAAAACAATCAATGCATACATGAAATAATCTCCAAAACAGCCCAATACCAAATTTTAGAAAAAGTATATTAAAACAGTCTATAGTACATAAAAAAGTTAATGAAAAACATTCAATGAGAATTAAAAGAGTAATAGGAAAGAATATTGAAAAATTCTATAGCACGTAAAAATGGTGACGGAATTCTTCATCGAATGTATACAATATCATGAAAAAATAAGTAATAACGATAACTTTTCAGCGCTTACCTTATATCTTCCTGACCATATAACATTTCCACGCGCTTCTTTGACAGCTGTGACGTTGTTGATGTCAATAACACACAAAGCGTCACTAAACGCGTTGCTCATTGTAAGAGCATTCATTACCGCTGTTCGGGTACTTTGTTCCATAATGTTATCCACCACCCATTCAACGGGTACATAAACGTTTGAGAATAGTAAAGTGTACATCATATCAATCATTTTTTAACTGGACCATAGCGTCTACAATTGTTCCATAATGTTATTCACCACCCATTCAACGGGTACATAAACATTTGAAAATAGTAAAGTGTACATCATATCAATCATTTTTTAACTGGACCATAACGTCTACAAGCGTCATTTTAAAGAACGCTCCCTACCTCTAAACTTTCTATGTGACAAAGGATGCAAGAGACTTCTTAGAATTATTTATTAAGATAAGGAATAGGAGAAACAACGTAGATGATTCGGAGCCAGCGTTACGGAGAAGGATCGTGTAACATAGAATATGTATATATTGTATTCATTTTACTCTGAATTAAATTTTCACATTTAACTGAACTTTGATGATGTAGGAAACACTGAATATACTCATCGAAAGTAAAAATTTTTAATGTACATTCTTTGGTTCCTTTCGCACGTTTCTTATCTTTGGTTTTCTCATAAAATTTTGAAAGAATATAATTTTGCTCGCAACCCTACAAATTCAACCATTATTTTCGTCCGTCATTAATACCATTTAACTGAACTTTGATGATGTAGGAAACACTGAATATACTCATCGAAAGTAAAAATTTTTAATGTAGATTCTTTGGTTCCTTTCGCACGTTTCTTATCTTTGCTTTTCTCATAAAATTTTGAAAGAATATAATTTTGCTCGCAACCCTACAAATTCAACCATTATTTTCATCCATCATTAATACTATTATATTTTTTTATTCGGAGGATATTCTAAAGTGTCAAATTTATCTAAGTCGCGTTTAATATATTCGGAACAGTAAAAAGCAGTATATGAGACTATCGGTGTCGGTATACAACAATTCAGCTTTATCACCAAAAGTATTTTCTTCAACAGCGAAAACGAGTGTTTTCGCTCCGCTCGGTGGGAGCGAAAAGGGGCAATTCTCGAATGGGGAAACGTGGAAGATCGAAAAATTGAATAGGAGTGAGGTGACATTTGCCGACGAATCCAACGACCAGCTACCACCGGGGCAATTGTTTTTTTCACGTAAGCTGTACGATGCACAAATGTTTCATTGTGATTTCCTAAGTTATCAAACTAACCTGCTTATTTGCACCGACCCTTACCACCGGGGCAATTGTTTTTTTCATGTAAGCTGTACGATGCACAAATGTTTCATTGTGATTTCTTAAGTTATCAAACTAACCTGCTTATTTGCACCGACCCAAGAATCACCCACTACCTGAAAATTCGCGCTCGCTCCGCTATTGAAGAAAATAGTATGTAAACCGCGAGAAAAAAACGGTTGTTTGTGCATTGTATAAAGTTGAGAACCCCTCGGCTTCACCAGGGGAACCTCAACTTTATACGCGGCGCAGAAACGCCCGTTTTCGCTCACGGTGCACAATATACTATTTTATATAGTTGTAGTGAAAATCCTGCGTGTGTTGGTTTATTGAATTTAATTTTTGTTCGATTTAATTCCACTAGGATCGTATCTTCATCAAATACGGTATAGCTATGAAAATTTGGTTTTGCAATTAGAGCCTTTGCTCCATACGCTTTATCCCACCTCGTAACGAGTCTAACGTCTTTTTGTGTGTTTTGACATTTTTTCCATTGTTTTACAGAAAACCGAATTATTCATAAGTTTATAAAAGTTTTTTTCAAAATCATCATTCGAATTTCTCATTTCGGTGTTCAAATCTATATACTTTTGAACCACGGCGTCTGTTTTGAGTCGCAGCGGTTGCAAGCGTTCTTCCTACCTGTAAACTCTCTATGTGACAAAGAGTGTGAGCGACTTCTCAGAATTATTTATTAAGATAACGCATAGAAGGAACAATCCAGATGGTTAGGAGCAAGTGATATGCAATAACGTAAAGCACACGTTGTCTTTATTTTCAATTTTTACATTTGTACATTCTTATTATATACATCTCACATTTGTACATGTTTATTATATACATCTTACATTCTATAACCCCACGGAAGGGTGTCGGTCATACCAGGAAGAATGACCCTCTTGTCGTCATTCCAGC